>NW_012116710.1:7386055-7392764 GCF_000951035.1 Colobus angolensis palliatus
AGTTCAAAGCCAGTCTGACCTCAGGTGATCTGCCCACCTTGGCCTCCCAAAGTGCTGGGATTACAGGCGTGAGCCACCGCGCCTGGCCAAGCCCACCCCATTTAAAAATGCAGCTGTAGCACATTTTGTCCTCCTGGCAACTGTAGCACTTATTGCTTTCTAATTTACTAGATATTTTACTTAATTTGCTTAAATATGTCTCTCCTCACTGGAATGTAAGCTCCATAAGTACAGGGACTGTTGTTCACTGTTTTATTCACTGCTGTAGCCCAAGCACCTAAGATAATGTCTGAAATAGGGCAGGGCACGGTGGCTCACGCCTGTAATCCCAGCACTTTGGGAGACCGAGGCGGATGGATTATTTGAGGTCAGGAGTTCGAGACCAGTCTGGCCAACATGGTGAAACCCCGTCTGTACTAAAAATACAAAAATTAGCCGGGCATGGTGGCCTGCGCCTGTAATCCCAGCTACTCAGGAGGCTGAGGCAGGAGAATTGCTTGAACCTGGGAGGCGGAGGTGGCAGTGAGCCGAGATCGCACCATTGCACTCCAGCCTGGGCAACAAGAGACAAACTCCGTCTCAAAACAAATAAATAAACAAACAAACAAACAAACAAATAAATAAATAAATAAATAAAGTCTGAAATAGAAGACACTAATAAATAGTTGTTGCATGAATAAATCACGCCAGCTTCATCTATGTTTCCTAAAACATCCTTCACTTACAAAGCTTCTCTTCCCAACCCCTCCAAGTGACTCACTCCACCCTTTTCTCCTGCCCCAACAACAAAAACATTTACTAGCACTCACGTAGTTAAGCACTATGTGCCACTTAGCTATGTGCTAAGTGTTTTCACATACTGACTCGTTTAATCTACAATACATAATAACCCCATACTAGAATAAGTCCCATTTCAGAGATGAGAAAACTGAGGCACGGAAAGATCACAAGCTAGGATGTGGAACTCGCACCCAGACGGTGAACCTCTGGAGTTTGCTGTGAACAGTCAGCAAAGCCCCGCCCCAAGCCCTTAACCCCGCCTCCTGGTCGCCGGTCACGCCCCCATCCCCTGGTCAGTTTCAGCTTCTCTTTGGACCCAAGGCAGATTCCTAACCCCGCCCCCGCAGTTCGACCCCGCCCCATATCCCGGGTCCGCCCACCTTCCTGCAGGCTGAGGCTCCTGGCGGCCGGTGAGTCCTCGCGCAGCTCCCGAACGAAGATTCCCTCTTTGCCGCCGCCAGCTACGTTGATGCCGCTGACCCCGGTCTGCGCCTCTGTCTCCACGATAATTTCCACCAACTCCGCCCGCCTCAGCTCCTGCAGAGGGCGGCGAGGTGTAGCGCTGGGGCTCTAGGGCCAGACCTCGCCCAGAGCCCACCATTGCGCTCAACAGTGGCTCATATACATATATTATATACATATATATGTATATATTTATATATATTTAGAGAAGGGGGGGGTCTCGCCACATTGCCCAGGCTGGTCTCGAACTCTTCCTCGGCCCAAGCGATCCTCCCGCCTCGGCCTCCCAAAGTGCTGGGATTACAGGCGTGAGCCACCGCGCCCGGCCAGGAGCGGCTGTTCAGCGGGTCTTCAGGGCACACGCCCCTCGGCGCTGCGACGTCGGGACACACCCACTCCGGCCTCTCCCCTTTAAGCAAGCCCGCGGGCGACTGGCTTTCTAGGATCCGCGGAACCGTTAAACAGCTCCGCGGGCCGACTGGCCTCTCTGAGGCTCTAGAGCTGCAGTAGAAAGGGTTTAGGGGAGGAGACGGGGTTGTAAGGGGATGGACTGCGTCAGAGTGGTCTGGAGAGAATTTGAGTTGTGATTGAGAGATTGGCCCAGGATCGTGGGGGCGTGGTCAGGTCGGGAGGGCGGGGCTGGGGGTTGGTGCGGGTAGGAGGGGTATGAGAGCACAGGCCTGGGAGGAAGAGCCAAATGGGGTATAGAAGCGTGCCAAAGATAGGAGTGTGGCCGGAATTTATGGGGGGTTATTTGGAGCTGGGATTGGAGACCCATATTATTTTTTTGTGGGGGGAGACAGGGTCTCTCACTCTGTCCCCAGGCTTGAGTGCGGTGTGATCATGGCTCACTGCAGCCTGGACCTCCTAAACTCAGGCAGTCCTTCCGCTCCAGTCTCCCAAGTAGTTGGGAACACAGGCATGCGCCACCATGCCCAGCTAATTTTTAATTTTTATTTTTTAAGGGACAGGGGTCTCACTGTATTGCCCAGGCTGGCCTCAAACTCCTGGCCTCAAGAGATCCTCCTGTCTCAGGCTCCCAAAGTGCTGGGATTATAGGCATGAGCCACTGCATCTGGCCCGGAGACCCATATTCTCCAAGCCGGGTTGAACTATGGGGGAGGGGCTTTAATTATAGCAGAACAAGAGAATAGTTGAGGATGGGATTCTGAGGAAGGGGCTGGCTGGACCTTCAAGCCGTCTGGGATTCAGGGGACAGGGAGTGGGATTTGCCTCCCTGCAGGCTTGAATGTGTGTGAGAATGTGCTCTATTGTAAATTCAATGACCCGAAGACCTGCGAAACGCCCACAGGAGAGGGAATCCAGTGAAGAGGGTCTGCGTGGGTAATGAATGGGACTGGCAGACATGGCATTCCCGGTATTTACTGTAAATGATGCAGATTGGACCTGGCCCAGAAGCCACTGTGGGATTCACAATAGGGCTTCCCAGAAGAGGCACTGACAAACCTGGATCCTGTCTAGGAATCCAATCTGCTGTGTGTCTTAGGAAGAATCTTGCCCTCTCTGGACCTACTTCTCTGCTGCAAAATAGGGTAACATAGGCATACTGGAAGGAGGTTGCAGTAGGGATCTGAGAGGACGCTGTCACTTCCAGCGCATGGGGGCCAGCACGGAGTGGAATTGAGCCCAGGACTTGGAGGGAGAGCAGGTCTAGGCCAGATGCCCCACAGCAGTGGCCCCGAGGGACTAGGGGGCTGAGCAGGGCAGTGTGGTTAAGAAGAGTTGTGGCTGGGGCTGCAGGAAACAGCATGACCACCAAGTACCACCCTTTGGCTCAGCAGGCCCTGGACTCAGCATTTTATGTGCAGGATCTCTCTTTTTTTTTTTTTTTTTTTTTGAGGCGGAGTCTCACTCTGTCACCCAGGCTGGGAGTGCTGTGGCACAATCTCGGCTCACTGCAACTTCCGCCTCCCAGGTTCAAGCGATTCTTCTGCCTCAGCCTCCCAAGTAGCTGGGACTACAGGCATGTGCCACCACGCCCAGCTAATTTTTGTATTTTTAGTAGAGGTGGAGTTTCACCATGTTGGCCAGGATGGTCTCGATCTCTTGACTTCATGATCCACCCACCTCGGCCTCCCGGAATGCTGGGATGACAGGCATGAGCCACCACACCCAGCCTCTTTTTATTTTTAAGAGTCGGAGTCAGGCTGGGCATGGTGGCTCATGCCTATAATCCCAGCACTTTGGGAGCCCAAGGTAGGTAGATCACCTGAGGTCAGGAGTTCGAGACCAGCCTGGCCAACATGGCAAAACCCCGTCTCTACTAAAAGCCCTAAAATTAGCCAGGCGTGGTGGCATGTGCCTGTAATCCCAGCTACTCAGGCAGCTGAGGCAGGATAATCGCTTGAACCTGGGAGGCAGAGGTTGCAGTGAGTCAAGATTGCACCACTGCACTCTAGCGTGGGTGACAAGAGAAAGACTCCGTCTCAAAAAAAAAAAAAAGTCGGTCGGAGTGTTGCTGTTTTGCCCAGGATGGTCCCCAATTCCTGGGCTCAAGGGATCCTCTGGCCTCAGCCTCCCAGAGTGTTGGGATTACAGGTGTGAGCCACCGAACCCAGCCTGCAGGATCTCATTTCATCCCCTCCCCACAGCCTTGGGCAGTCACAGAGGAGGACACTAAGGCCCAGAGAGATAAAGTGACTTGCCTAATGCCCTGTAGCAAGTTAAGTGGCTGGGCCTCAACCTTAGGTCTGTGACCCCAGAACCCATAGGCCATCTCCCATCCCAGAGAACTCCTGGCGCTCTACCTACTGCCTCTCACCCCTAGTATCAGCTTGGCCCCTGTAAGAGTAGACCCGCTCTGTGCCTGGTAGACAGTAAGACACAGTCGATGCCAGTCCACCATCTCAGTAACAGTCACAGCAGCTGCCATTCAAAGAGGCTTTCTCGGCACCAGACTCTGTGCAAATGGCTCAAGCGTGAGTTCTCAGAGGTGGAGATCATTACCTCCCTTTCTTTTTTTTTCTTTTTTTTTTTTGAGACGGACTCTCACTGTGACCCCCAAGCTGGAGTGCAATGGTATGATCTCAGCTCACTGCTACCTCCGCTTCCTGGGTTCAAGTGATTCTTCTGCCTCAGCCTCCCGAGTAGCTGGGGCTACAGGTGTGCACCATCATGCCCGGCTAATTTTTGTATTTTTAGCAGAGATGGGGTTTCACCATATTGGCCAGGCTGGTCCCAAACTCCTAACCTCAAATGATCCGCCTGCCTTGGCCTCCCAAAGTGCTGAGATTACAGGTGTGAGCCACTGCGCCCGGCCCCATTACCTCCATTTCACTGATAGGGAAACACAGGCTCAAAGAGGTGAGATCATCTGCCCAGGGCCACACAGCTGAAGTGGCAGGGTTGGGATTTGAGCCATGGGTCCAAGCCCATGTCCTTAATCCCTACATTATATGCCCTTTTTTGTTTTTGTTTTTGTTTTTTTGTTGTGTGTGTGTGTGTGTGTGTTTAGACAGGGCCTTTTTTTTCTTGTTTCTTTTTACTTTGTTTTTCTTATTTATTCTTTCCACACAGGAGACTTAATGCGACAGGATCTTGCTCTTTCACCCAGGCTGGCAGGCAGTGGTTCAATCATATCTCACTGCAACCTCAGCCTCCTGAGTTCAGGTGATTCTCCTACCTCAGCCTCCTGAGTAGCTGGGACTACAGGAATGCACCACTAAACCTAGCTAATTTTTTTTTCTGGTAGAAACATGGTCTCCCTATGTTGCCCAGGCTTGTCTCAAAACTCCTAGGCTCTAGCGATCCTCCTGTCTCGGCCTCCCAAAGTGCTGGAATTCCAGGCCTGAGTCACTGCACCTGCATTTACTGCCTCTTCTAATGAAGGGTTTCTGCTGGATTTTCTTTAGCTCCTTATTAACTTAGCTCCTTTATGCACCAATGAACTCACTGCTTTGAGTCTTAGTTTGCGCCAGACACTGCAGTAAGGACATTACATATGTTAATTTTCTTCCCCTCACAGTGACCCATAAAATGGACCCTGTTACTATTTCCATTTCACAGATGGAGAGAATGAGGCACAGAGAGGCCAGAAAGTGCCTCCTTGCTGCCCTAATCTGTGCCTCCCCATTGTCCTCAAGTGCTCCTTGCAGGACACGTGGGCACTCACCTCTGCGCTCCGGCTCCTGGCCTCCATGGCGTTGCTGGGAGGCACCTGCACCCCAGGCTCCTGTGTCCTCTCCCCTTTCTGCTGCAGAACCAGCTTCAGTTCTGCATGGAGCAGCTGCCTCTGAGCCTGCGGGAGGACAGCAGTGGAGGCTTGAGGCCAGGAGGGGATGAGAGGTGGAGGCCATGCTTACAGGGAGAGAGCAGGGTGGGTATTGGAAGGGGAGAAGGGCCCCACCCCAGCTGTCCTCTCACCGCTGCCTGGGCGCAGGCACTTCCTCCTAACAGGAGCCCAGCCCGAGGTACTGCACAGCTGTCTGCAGGGCTCACGCCCTTCCGCGGGGTTCTTGCTGCCTGCCAGGGAAAGACCAGGACATGAAGCTCTAGGCAGGCGAGGGAGGGGTGGGGAGGGGCATGTGGCACCAGCCAGCACTCACCTGAGGGTCACCTCTAGCTCCTTGGGCCTCCTGAGTCCGGGGCTCTAAGAAGAATAATGAGAGCAGTGTTATTGGCTAACACCCACTGATGGCTTCCTGAGTGCCTTACCCTGCTGTGTTCTGCTGATACCCTATCCCCATCGCGCAGGTGGGAAACTGATCCTCAGAAGACCTTTACCCAGGATGACTCAGCTGGACAACACACAGCAAAGCCAAAACTGACTCTGAGGCTTCTCTGGCAGCAGGGCCCCTGTGCCAAAGATCTTGGCCAACTGAGGGGGCCAAATTCACTAAAAAATAATTGCTTTTTGAGACAGGGTCTAACTCTATTGCCCAGGCTGGAGTACAGTGGTGCAATCACAGCACACTGCTGCCTCGATTGCTGGGCTCAGGCGATCCTCCCACCTCGGTCTCCTGAGTAGCTGGGACCACAGGTGCAGGCCACAACACCTGGCTACGTGTGTGTTTGTTTGTTTGTTTGTGAGAGAGTTTTGCTCTGTCACCCAGGCTGCAGTGCAATGGCGTGCTCTTGGCTCACTGCAACCACCAACTCCTGGGTTCAGGCCATTCTCCTGACTCAGCCTCCCGAGTAGTTGGGGCTACAGGCACGCACCTTGGGACTACAGGCACGCACCACCATGCCTGGCTAATTTTTGTATTTTTAGTAGAATCGGAGTTTCACCATGTTGGCCAGGCTGGTCTTGAACTCCTGACTGCAAGTGATCTGCCCATCTTGGCCTTCCAAAGTGCTGGAATTACAGGCATGAGCCACCGCACCTGGCAACACCAGGTTAATTTTTAAAATTAATTTATAAGCCGGGCGCGGTGGCTCAAGCCTGTAATCCCAGCACTTTGGGAGGCCGAGACGGGTGGATCACGAGGTCAGGAGATCGAGACCATCC
>NW_012116710.1:7393244-7405832 GCF_000951035.1 Colobus angolensis palliatus
AAAAAAAAAAAAAAAAATTAATTTACAGAGATGGGGTCTCCCTAGGTTGCCACTCCTGGGCTCATGTATCCTCCTGCCTCAGCCTCCCAACACTATAAAATAATTATAGCCACTCCCATGTACTCCCAGTGAGTAAATCACAGCACCTCTCTATGCTTCAGTTACCTCATCCATAAAATGGGGAGAATAAGAGCTCTTACCTTGCAGGGCTGTTCCGAGGATCAAATGAGTTAATAAGTATAAAGTGCCAGGCACCTGGCAGGTGCTTTATAAATACTTGCTATTATTATTATTATTATTATTATTATTTTGAGACAGAGTCCCACTCTATTGCCCAAGCTGGAGTGAAGTGGTGCGAATTCAGCTCACTGCAACTTCTGCTTCCTGGGTTCAAGTGATTCTCCTGCCTCAGCCTCTCGAGTAACTGGGATTACAGGGGCCCACCACCACGCCTGGCTACTTTTTTGTATTTTTAATAGAGATGGGGTTTCACCATGCTGGGCAGGCTGGTCTTGAACTCCTGACCTCAGGTTATCCACCCGCCTCGGCCTCCCAGAGAGCTGGGATTACAGGCATGAGCCACTGCACCTGTCAGGCCATTATTATTACTAAGAACTTCCTATGGCCTTGACCTTCTGCCAAGTGCCCCACAGGCACCACTGCACGTGGCCCTCAGCACAGCCTTGTGCAATCAGCTACTACTGAGCCCATTACAGAGGAGACAACTGAGGCTGGGGGAAGGGATATCACTAGTCCAGATCACAAATGGTCAAGCCAGGACTTGAACTTGTCTGAAGGCTCCAGCCCTTTATCTGGGTAATCATAACTGATGGGTACTGAGTGGTTAGTATTTGCCGGTCCCCGTGCTAGACCTTCAGCTTCTATCTCACCTCGGAAAACCCCATTTCCTGAGAGGCCAAAAAAACTTGCTCAAGGCCTCATAGCACAGCCAGAAGGAGGCAAAGCTGAAATTCACATGCAGCCACCTGCCAGGCCCATCTGGGAAAATGGAGATGAATACTGTCTCCCCCAACCCCCGACTCTGGGCTTGTCCCCACAGCCCCCACCTGGCATGCCAACCCGCCAACCCCTATTGCACAGGGAAAGGTCAGGCCTCACGCGGCACATTCCCTCACACAATGGCCCGTCTGCTGTGCTCAGTTGCATTCCGCCGCTGCCCACCCACCCTGGCCACACAATGGCCCTTCATAGCCCATCACTAGGCAGGACAGAGGACATGTGGACCCCTTAACACTCCCACAGCACCCACGCCCCCCACAGTATAAGAGGGCTTCTTTCTGCATCTCCTAGGGGTCCTGGTCTCTGTGGCCTTCCTGTGAGGCCCCTGCCCCTTCCAGGCTGAGCCAGGACTTGAACTTGTCTAAAAACTCCAGCGCGGGCTGGGCACGTGGCTCAGGCCTGTAATCCCAACACTTTGGGAGGCTGAGGTGCATGGATCACGAGGTCAGGGGTTCGAGACCAGCCTGGCCAACATGGCGAAACCCCGTTTCCACTAAAAATACAAAAATTAGCCAGGCGTGTTGGTGTGCGCCTGTAATCCCAGCTACCCGGGAGGCTGAAGCAGGAGAATCCCTTGAGCCCGGGAGGCGGAGGTTGTGGTGAGCTGAGATCGTGCCACTGCACTCCAGCCTGTGCGACAGAGAGAGACTCCATCTCAAAAAAAATAATAAAAATAAAAATAAAAAAAGCTCCAGCGCTTTATCTGGCCAATCATAGTAACAACGGATGGGTATTGAGTAGTTAGTATTAATATTAGCTGGTCCCGCACTGAGACCTTGTCTGCCATGTCTGGGGCATTTCCTCTGAATTGGGCCATATGCTAGCACCCATTAGATGTTGTGGCTGTTACAGGGGTGGAAACTGAGGCTCCCAGAGGGGTCACTCAGCCAGAAAGGGGCAGAACTAGGACCCGTGCCTGCCCTTCATCCCTGCGTCACCTTAGTTTGCGTTGGTGGCTCCGCACACTGGGGCAGGAGCTAGGTTGGGCAGGAGGGGGTCAGTGGTGCTAGAAGCACACCCAGGCTAGGTGCCAGGCCTGGGCCGGGCAGGTGCTTTACATACTTGTAGGACCCCATTTAACTGATGAGTCAATGAGAGTTAAGAGACTGGTGATCACGGTGACAGAGTCGAATCTTGCGCCCAGGTGCGAAAGCGAACTCAGTTCCCTTACCCAGGACTGAGACACAGCACAGAGTCCTGAGCTGGGGGCATGAGAAGCCTGGACCTTGGTGGTGGTAGTGGAGGGGGTCTCCTGGGTCACAAGCTGTCTGTCCCAGGCCCGTGGCTGTGAGGGTCATGCCCGGAGCCTGGCACAGGAAGTTCAGGCGGGGCAGGGACAAGAGAGAGTGCCCTCCTTCTTCGTCCCTCTCTGGGACAGGCACCCAGCCCAGGTTATATTTAGCCCAACTGTGCCCTTCCTGAGCCACGTACCCAGCTCCTGGGGTAAGGTGGGGGCAGCTTCGGAAGGAAACCCACAGAGAGGACTCTGTGTTCCCAGCTCTGCCTATCCCATGAGGGAGGGGAAGGAGGGGTGGGGAGGCTCCTGGCGGGGCGGTCCCTGCCTTGTGTTAGGAGCAGATCTACTGGGACCAGGCAGACACTCCAGGTGCCAGCAGCCTATTTCTTGGGCGGTTACTGTGGCGTGACCCTGGCATATGCCAGAGTTTTCAGAATCCCCAGGGTCCTCATTTCTTGAGCACCTACTATGTGCTAAGTAAGATCCTTCCTGTCTTGGCTCCTTAAATCTTTGTAACATCTCCCTAGAGTGGGTACAACTGAGATACCCATTTCAGATGCGACTCATGCCCTTCAGAGCAGCTGGGAGCGAGGGGTTGTCATTTGGAGGCTGCTGAGGGCATTGCCCTTCTGGCCCTCTTTCCCTGGTGACTGCCACCAACTTCACTTGGGAACCCTGCCTGCTCAGAGCCTCAGCTTTCCCCAGCCACCAGCGTGATCTCCCATAGTAATGGCGGACGGGGGTTGAGCTGACTCATCCAGACCTCTAAACATTATCCGAGGCCATCTAGGGAGTCAGGGGGAGTTAAGGTGGTGACCTCTGACTGCCTCAGTTAGTCCCTGCTCCAGCACTTCCCAGGTATGAGGACTTGGGCAAGATCCTTCATCTCTGGGGCCTCAGTTTCTCCATCTGTAAAATGGAGCCAATAAGAATGGCTTTGAAGATTTGTGAGAGAACAGCGGGTGCTTAGAATATCCCTCATATATAGTAAGTGTTCAATTAATATAAACTCGTCTCTGACAGCAATAGAGAGAGTATGGAGGGAGGGGGCTGTGCATCTCACAGTGTTGCACATCCAACCTTTGCTCCTCAGTGGCCCCCACTTTCTCTGCTACCAAAGGGGAGCTTTGGCTGAGAGACAAAACCCAGCCCAGGCACCAGCCTCCCACCAACAGGATCCATGCTGCCTCCCTAGCACCCTACTCCAGGGAACCACCCCAGACATTCTGCCCCAGCTCTGGTGTTTGTTTGTTTGTTTGTTTTTTGGAGACAGGGTCTTACTCTGTCACTGAGACTGGAGTGCAGAGGTGTGATCACGGCTCACTACAGCCTCGACCTCCTGGGCCCAACTCGTTCTCCCATCTCAGCCTCCAGAGTAGCTGGGACCACAGGCATGCAACACCATACCCAGCTAATTAAAAAAAAAAGAAATTATTTTGTAGAGATGGGGCCTCTCTATGTGGCCCAGGCTGATCTCGAACTCCTGGGCTTAAGCAGTCCTCCCGCCTCGGCCTCCCAAAGTGTTGATTATAGGCATGAGCCAACATTCCCGGCTGCCCTAGCTCTTTAAAAGCAGCAATTCATTTATTCTGATGCCAGCCCTGTGAGGTGGCCTGGGGACATAAGCCCATTTTAGAGATGGGGAAGCAGAGGCACAAAGGATGAAGTATCTTGCCCAAGGCTGCACAGCCAGAAAGGAGAGGAAAGGGGATTTGAACCACTGGCTCCAAAGTCTGTACCTTTCACACACCTACAACACATGGCTTCCTGAGCCCCCAGGCCCCCTCCCAGCACCTCCTGGGACCCTGAACCTCATTCCCACAGTGTCTCAGCCTGGCCAGGGAGGGGACTGGCCGGCTGATCTCTTACCGCTGAGCCTCCAGACACCTCAAGAGCTCCTGGTCCCGTCTGTCAGCCCCAGCCCTAGGCTGGGGGGGAAAAGGAATGGGGAGGGGAAGGAGAGAGAGATCCCAGCCATTGGCTGCGGAGGTGTGACGTCACCAGAGGGTGGGTGGTAGAGAAACAAATATCCCCCTCCTCCAGCTACATCTATCCACAAGCGGTGGGGGCCAAGAGACAGCCACCAGCCGCCTCTCTCTTGCCTGGGCTGAGACCTCTGCCATGAGCTCAGCTTCAAGGATTTGCACATTGACTTCCTCGACTTGGAGAATCAGGACCCCACCCCAACCCCACCGTTTCCTGAGGACCCCGGCCTGGCCAATGGCCTCTACCGTAAACTCCTTCCACTCCCTCTCCCTGTCAACTTGGGTTCAAATCACAGCTCGACCACTTCCTGGCTGGGTGACCTGCCGCCAGTCACAGCTTCTCTCTGTGGATAGTAAGAGTACCTACCTTATGGGGTTGTGGTGAAGATTAAATGAGTCAAAAGAGACTGAAAATGTAAAACAATGCCTGGCACAGAATGAGGGTTACTAATGAGTATTTGGTATTATTTTTCACACAAATTAAGTGGCTAGCTCGTCTTGCTGGGGGGTTTTGACCCCTTTTGAGTGAAACTGGGCACAGGGGACCCCCAGTTCTCTGTCTGATGGAGTTACTGTTTAGGGGGACACCTATTATATACTAAGTGCCATGCTCAATGCTCAAGCCCTGCTTTTGAATCAAGGGTGTAAAATGGGGTCCTTATGCTCCCCACCCTTTTTTTTTTGAGACAAGGTCTTGCTCTGTCGCCCAGGTTGGAGTGCAGTGGTGTGATCATGGCTCACTGCAGCCTCAACCTCCTGGGCTTAAGCAATCCTCCCGACTCAGCTCCCTCAAGTAGCTGGGACTACAGGCATGCACCACCATGCCCAGCTAATTTTTGTATTTTTTGTAGAGACGAAGTTTCACCATGTTGCCCAGGCTGGTCTTGAACTCCCGGGCTCAAGCGATCTTCACACTTCAGCCTCCCAAAGTTCTGGGATTACAGGCGTGAGCCACTGCATCTGGCTATGCCCAACTTATAGCTATGTGGCCAGGAGGTGGTGGAGCTGAGGTCCAACCCCTGTTCTCCTGGACCACAAAAACCCTGCTACACTCTTCTGCCCCTTCCACTTCGCAGACAAGAAGGCTCAGAGAAGGTAAGTGACTCTCCCAAGATCACCATAGCAGGTCATTGGCAGGGGCTCAGATTTGAACCCAGACCTGCCTGACTCCCAAGCCAAGGCTACCAGGCCTCACCCCCATCCCCTAGACCCTGGCCCAGCCCCCAGCCTGCCCTGACTCACCCGACCCCGGGGGGCGGCACAGGGAGCACAGGTACCCCCACATACCACTTGAACCCACCCGGCTGCTGCCTCGGAAGCTCGTCGCTCTCTGAACCCAGGCCCCAAGCCTGGGCTGGGCTGAGGCTGGGGGATTACCCCCAAAGCGCGTGTCAGCAGCTTCTGCCCCATTGTCCAGCCAGGCACAGACACCGAGCCCTGGCCTCCGTCGGCACCGTTGTCCCTCACACCAGCCTGGGTGGTCCCTCTGCAGACCTGTCCCCCATCTCACACCAAGGGGTTGGGGCCTACTTCGGAGGGCATGGGGGACCAGGCCAGGATGGCAGGATCCCGGAATGCTGGGGGCCTCCCTCCCTTCTCTCTGAAATGCCCCCTGCCCACTCTCAGCCACCGAGGAAGGCAGGAATGTGCTGAGCTCTGGGAAATGCCTTCCCGGCCTGGCAGCAACCAAAGGTTGAGGTGCGGCCAGAAGCCAGCCAGAGCCCTCCTCCTGGGTGGGGTAGAAGGGATGGTATGGTCGGGACTCCCGATGGGCCTGAGGAGTCCCTTACCTCGTTGCATTCTCTCTCCTTCATTGATTCACGCAAACGTTCTTTCGTTCCTGTGTTCATTCAACAGACACTCACAAGCCCTGTTTAGTGGTAGGTCTTTTGCTGGGCACAGGGGACATCAACAGATCTGACTCCACCCCAGCAGGGAAGGGGCAGACTCAGGAAAGGATCCTGCAGGAGGTGATATCTGCAGTCAAACTGAATTAGTGGGGCGTGGTGGTGGGCACCTGTAATCCCAGTTACTCGAGAGGCTGAGGCAGGAGAATTGCTGAAACCCAGAAGGCAGAGGTTGCAGTGAGCCGAGATTGTGCCATTGCACTCCAGCCTGGGTGACAGAGCAAGCCTCTGTCTCAAAATAATAATAATAATAAATAATAATAAAATGAAGTCAAACTGGAAGATTGAGGAGGAGGGAGCTAAGGAAATAAGGAAGGAAGGGGGTTCCAGGCAGAGGGACAAATGTGGGCAAAGGACGAGGTGAGAAACAGAGCAGGCCTTTATTCACCGTCAGCATTCAGTGAGCACCTGGTCTTGTGTCCAGTCCCAGGCTGGATGGTGCTGGGGACGCAGTGTGACTGGGACAGCTCAGGCCTGCGTCCACACCATTCACAGTCCAGCAGGGAACAAACCCAAAAAGAGGAGGGTTGTGATGGGGCAACCATAGGCAGAGAGGTCAAATTATTGATGGGGAAGTCCAGAAAAGGTGCCTGCCCCAGCCTAGGAAGAGAAATCAGAGAGGGCTTCCCGGAGGAAGTGGCATTTGAGCTTGCACCTGGAGGATATATAGGAGTTAACCCAAAGCCATGGGTGGTGAAGGAATGACAGTGTGTTTCAGGTAGCAGGAACAGCCTGTACAAAGGCCCTTTGGGGAAATTGTTAAGGTGAGAGTGTGAGGGAAAGGTAAGAGGAGGTCCAGGGGTCAGCAGGGCCATGAGGAGGGCCCTGAGGAGCTATTGGAGATACATAGTATTAATAGCACTGAGCTTTTAGGTACGTGAGGGCAGAAAGAGGCTGAGCTATCAGCCAGGCTAGAGTGGGGAAGAAAATCTCCCTCTCTCTGCTCAGGATCAAACAGAAAAGGGAGGCTGGTACATGCCATCCCCTCTCTTCCCTTGTCTCAGAGAGCAGAGATCTTTGCTTGTTCTCAGTCTTAGGAGAGAGCATTTAACCTTTTGACATTAAGTAGGACGTTAGCGGTCCGTGTTTTGTAGATACGCTTTATCAGGTTAAGGAAGCTCCTTTGCCTAGTTTGCTGTGAGTTTTTTGTTTTCTTGTTTTTGAGAGCTGCAGGTCTCACTATGTTGCCCAGGCTGGCCTCAAACTCCTGGCCTCAAGCGATCTTCCTGCCTTGGCCTCCCAAAGTGCTGACATTATAGGTGTGAGCCACTGTGCCAGGCCCTGGCCTGCTGTGAGTTCTTTTCTTTTTTTCTTTTTCTTTTTTTTTTTTTTTTTGAGACAGAGTTTTCCCTCTCTCGCCCAGACTGGAGAGAAGTGGCATGATCTCGGCTCACTGCAACCTTCGCCCCCTGAGTTCAAGAGATTTTCCTGCCTCAGCCTCCCGAGTAGCTGGGATTACAGGCACCTACCACGATACCCAGCTAATTTTTGTATTTTACACTTGATCTTAGCCAAAAGGTCAAGAAGCGATAATTTTGTATTTTTAGCAGAGATGGGGTTTTGCCATGTTGGCCAGGCTGGTCTTGAACTCCTGACCTCAGGTAATCCACCCGCCTCGGCCTCCCAAACAGCTCGGATTATAGGCATGAGTCACCACACCTCACCTGTTGTGAGTTTTTATCACGAATGGTGTGTCTCTCTGTGTGTCTCTATCTTTGTATCTCTCTGTTCTCTTTCTCTCTGTCCTTATTCTCTCTTTCTGTGTCTTTCCTGGTTTCTTTCTGTCTCATTCTGTCTGTGCATTTCTCTCTCCCTCTCTCTCTCTCTCTGTCGTGCTTTCCCTTACCCGAGTGGGTGTGGCCATGGGAAGCTAAGTTGGGGGTGGCACCGGTGTCCCGGTTCCGGCTGTGGCCACCGCAGTAAACACAGGACATCCTGTGAGGCTAGGGAAGGAGGTGGACGCTTCTCCTCAGGGACCACCCTCTCCAGACCCAGTCTGAGCCAAGCAGGAGCCTTGGCCTGCCCTGCCTGGCCTAGCCGCTCCGCCTCACCCAGTCCAGCCAAGGGCCACTGGTGTCTCCCTCGAGCCCACCATTCACGCCCACCCCTGCACCCCAGTCCTCTCTCCTGAGCTCCTGGCCCAGGGCCCCAGCAGCTCCATGCCTTCCCTTGGGTGTCTCCCCAGCCTCTTGCACCCCCTGGGTCCCTCCCTGGCCTCAGCCCCAACCTCAGACTTGCTTCTCTCCCCAGTTGTTATCTCAGGGATGGCCCCACTATCTCCCAGTCCCTTGATTAGAGCCCTAAGCCTGGTCTGAGACCCCTCCTCCATGCCTTGTCGGTCCCACAGCCTGTCTGCTGGGCCTCCTGAGTGCCTCTTCCCTCCTAACAGCTGCTCTATCCCTCCCCAGATTCTCCACCCCTGGGCTTCTGGGCTCCTGGCCTCCAGTGTCACCTCCCCGACTATGCCGCCCACCTAGTGAAGGGATCCTTTTACTTCATGGCTCCCCAGCGTCTTCAGAGTTAAGTCCCCCTTCCAGGGTCCTGTATGCCCTGGCCCCTGAGGACCCTTCCAGTCTTGTCATTTACCTGACTGCTTTCCTCCTCCTTCCAGCCAAACCCAGCAGCTAAGAGATCCCCGAAAATGTTGTAGGGTCTCTCTCTCTCAGTGACCCTTGCTGTTTCCTTGCCCACCAGAACAATAGTTCTTTGGGGTTACTGTTCAGATACTGTTACTGTTTCCGTTTACAGGTGAGGACCCCGAGGCTCAGAGAAGTTAAGTACCTTGCCTAGAGTCACACAGCCACAGAGGGGCAACTCTTTTCTTTTCTTTCTTTCCCTTCTTTTTTCTTCTTTCTCTCTCCTTCCTTCCTTCCTTCCTTTCCTTCCTTCCTTCCTTCCTTCCTTCCTTCCTTCCTTCCTTCTTTCTTTCTTTCTTTCTGACAGGGTCTTGTTATGTCGCCCAGGCTGGAGTGCAGTGGTGCAATCATGGCTCATTGCAGCCTTTAACTCCTGGCCTCAAGTGATCTTCCCACCTCAGCCTCCTGAGTAGCTGCGACTATAGGCATGAGCCATCGCATCTGGCCAAAGCTGGGGTTCAAACCCAGGCAGTCTGGCTTTCAGGAACAATCTCTTCTCACCAGCTTACTGCTTCAGTAACATCTCTGTTAGATTTCTGCAATGTGCTAGGACTGCATACCATAGGTGCTCAGTAAGTGTTTTAAAAATTTTGTTTGGTTTGGTTTTTTTGAGATGGAGTCTCACTCTGTCACCAGGCTGGAGTGCAGCGGTGCAATCTCGTCTCACTGCAACCTCCGCATCCCGGGTTCAAGTGATTCTCCTGCCTCAGCTTCCTGAGTAGCTGGGACTACACGTGCGTGCCACCATGCCCAGCTAATTTTTTGTATTTTTTAGTAGAGACAGGGTTTCACAATGTTGGCCAGGATGGTCTCAATCTCTTGACTTTGTAATTCACCCGCCTCGGCCTCCCAAAGTGCTGGGATTACAGGCGTTAACCACCACGCCCAGCCGCCCAATAAGTGTTTAACGAATAGGGACAGAGGTAGAAGGTGAGCCTTGGAAGATGCAGAGTTCAGACCCCAGATAATTACAGTAATAAGGGCGCAGGGGCAGGGGAGAGATGTGCTCAGATTTACCCTTTACATATGGATAGGCACAGAGTAGGTATGTGCTCATAAATTTTTGCTGAATGAGGGACAGGAATAAGGGAGGGAGGAAAAGGAGACCAGATAGCTGGTCACAGCTCTTCCATGTGTCAGTGTGAGAGTGTGTGTGTGTGTGTGTGTGTGTGTGTGTGTGTGAATATATGTGTATATTCACAGGTGTTCCTGTGAATGCCATGGAGGAAAGCTGGCCTAGGGAGTGTCACGGCGGGCATACACAGAGGCTCTGTGAAAGGTGGCAGCAGCGCCAGGGCTGGTGGCTCAGCTAGGAATGGTGTGCGCCCTGGAGTCTGCTGGCCAAGGTTGTGTGGCCTCTTGGGGTTGAGCCTGAGGGTGGAGCAGCACACCAGAGCCAGGGAGCCTGCACAACCCATCTGGGGGTCAGACATGGGGAGAGAGGGGCAGGTCCTCACGCATGAGCCATTCATAAACCTGAGGGCACCAGGCAGATGGGACCAGGGCTGATGTAGCTCATATGGTACTTTTGTGTAAAAGACATGCCCCTTCCTGGAGGCACTTGACCTCCATCTGCTGGGAAACTTGTAATAAATATGTCAATGCAGGGTACCTGGAACATGTGTGGCAGCCCCTTACATATAGAGTCTAAATGCAGTGCACAACCTACGCAACTGTACCTAGAGGCTCTGGGGAGAGGGGCCATCACTGGCAAAGCAGGCACAGGGGCAGATGGAAGGATCAGTTCACTGCATATTGGGCCTTGGAGACATCAGAAACAGGTCCTTAGCTGGGCCAGTGGTTTGTGCCTGTAGTCCCAGCTACTCGGAGGGCTGAGGCCAGAGTATCCCTTGAGCCCAGAAGTTCAAGGCTGTACAGCACTATGATCACGCCTCTTTACAGACACTGCTCTCCAGCCTGGGCAACATAGTGAGACCCAATCTCTTTGAAAAAGGGGGTAAAGGAAATAATAAGAAACAGGCCCAGGGGAATCCCAGCACTTTGGGAGGCTGAGATGGAAGGATTGCTTGAGCCTAGGGGTTCGAGACCAGCCTGGACAACATAGGGCAACACTGTCTCTACAAAAATTTTAAAAAATCGGCCGGGCGCAGGGGCTCATGCCTGTAATCCCAGCACTTTGGGAGACCGAGGCAGGGAGGATCACTTGAGATCAGGAGTTCAAGACTAGCATGGCGAACATGGTGAAACCCTGCCTCTACTAAAAACACAAAAAATTAGCCAGGCATGGTGGTGGGCACCTGTAATCCCAGCTGCTCAGGAGACTGAGGCAGAATTGCTTGAACCCAGGAGGCGCGAGCTGCAGTGGGCCAAGATTAAGCCATTGCACTCCAGCCTGGGCAACAGAGCGAGAATCAGTCTCAAAATAAATAAATAAATATAAAAATAAAAATCAGCTGGGCGTGGTGGCACACACCTGTAACCCCTGCTAATCGGGAGGCTGAGGCGGGAGGATCGCTGAAGCCCAGGAATTCGAGGCTGTAGTGAGCTATGATCGCGCCACTGCACTGTCCAGCCTGGGCGAGATTCCATCAGGGAGAAGGGAGAAGGGAGAAAGAAGGGAGAAATAAGGGAGAAGGGAGAAGGGAGAGGGGAGAACGGGTCCACAGAGTGTTGTAAACAGAGGGCGTTCATGATCCCTCGAACGAAGAAGGCGGCATCGCAGAGCCCTATTAGGCACCAGGGGGCGGTGCTGAGCTCAGCCCAGGAGCCCAAGTTTTGAATCTGCGGTAAAGCAGTCCGAGTCCCATTTGCCCAGGGGCTGGAGTCACTCGGGGTTGGAGTCAGGCGCCTGGAAGACCCTCAGCCTGGACGCCAGCTCCCCGCAGACCATTTTCAGCCCCTTCCACGGCCCGCCTCATCCACTTCCAGAAATGGGCACAACTTCCTCTGCTCCTCCAGGAAGCGCCATTCTGCCCGCCCCTTCCCGGACCCTGGGGCCGACCCGGTCTCCCCGTCTGGCCCAGCTCCACCCCACCTCTGCCTCCCCGAGGCTTCTGGCCAGAGGAGAGGCTCTGGGACCCCACGATGGCGGCGTTTCCCTCACTCAAGGCCCTGTTGGCCCCTCAGGTCACCGTTCTGCCCCTCGGGACACCGTCCAGCCCCCTGCGCCTCTCTGCAAGCGCACCCGCAGTTTTCACGGTGACACTCCCTCCCCTCCGTGCACCCACCCTAGGCTCCGCCCTGTCCCTGCGGCCGTCAGGAAGGACGCAGCCTAGGTCCCTTGCCAGGCCTCTGAGTGTGCGGCCCCTCCCAGCCAGGCCTGGAATGCGGCTGGACCGCGGGGGCGGCCGCTGACACCCGGCGCTCCAGCCAGGCCCAGCACACGGGCAGGTGGCCCCAGCTCGCCTAGGTCTGGGTTTCTTCTAGAAGGAAGGCACAGCTGCCTGCCCTGAGCGCCCTCTCTGCAGTCCAGCTACCAAGCCTAGTGGCTTTATTTCAGACACAGCCTCCAAGCGGCCCTATCCTTTGCCCAGAGATTTGAGACCGGGAGTGGATTTTGTTTTTAAAAATGGGCTGTTGTCCCCCTTTCCTTCCTCATTTTCCTGGAGAGACGACTCTCAGGGCTCCTTGGAGAGGATCTGTCCAGGATCCAGGTTTTGTGTTTTTATTTCCAGACCATTCTGAAAGCAACCTCCCCTTCTCTCCTCAATAAATACAGGTAGACTCCATGCGAGGACTTGCTTTCATTTTTAAAAAGTGGCCTTGGCCGGGCGCGGTGGCTCAAGCCTGTAATCCCAGCACTTTGGGAGGCCGAGACGGGCGGATCACGAGGTCAGGAGATC
>NW_012116710.1:7406720-7412777 GCF_000951035.1 Colobus angolensis palliatus
AAAAAAAAAAAAAAAAATGTGGCCTGGTAGGAGGATCGCTTGAGCCCAGGGGTTTGAGGCTGTAGTGAGCCATGATGGGACCACTGTACTTCAACCTGGGCAACAGAGCAAGACCTTATTTCAAAAAACAAAAGAAAAGTAAGTTCATAATTTAAAACTCACCTCAAGTGATAATCTTGGAGCCTCGGTTTTCTCACCTGTAAAATGGGGATGATAATAATACTACCGATCTTGTAGGGCTGTTATAGGATTAAATGAGTTAACACAGTCAAGTACTTAGAACTGTGTCTGGTACACGGTCTACGCCCAATAAAATGTTTGATGTTTTTATCTCGCCTTCACATTTACCCAGAGACAAAGCAGCACACGGATTTGAGATTTCCCAGGACTGGTTTTAATTTGAAAAATCTGATTGGGGTCTCTTCCCATATCAGAGAAGGAACAGCCCAAGCTATGACCCCAGGGCCAGGGGATTCAGTCCACCACCAGACCCTGTCATTCCATCACTAGGGGGTAATCCCAGGCTCCCCCGCAAGCCCTGAGACAGGAGGACGGATGTGAAGTTGCCCAGGACTGGATTCTGTCTCTCCAAAGTGGCCCAAACCCTGTTCTCTGTACTAGGGAAGCCAGCTGTGTCTTTTCGAGGACAGTTGGTCCAGCCAGCAAGCTCAGTTCAGACACCAGAAAACCATCCCAGCACAAGGGCTCAGCGCCCTGGCCCCGGCGGCCGCTCCAGTGCCTGTGTGCCCACCAGCACGTCCATGAGGTAGTCCAGTTCGGCCTCGTCCAGCTCCGGAGCTTCCTCTTTGCCCGGCCCATCCTCAGGACCCGGTTTGAGGCCCTCAGAGGCCCAAAGTTCATTGTCATACATAGAGGTGTCAATATCCTCAAACAGGCCCTCGAGCCCATCGTCCAGTAGACAGCCAGTGGCTGGGCCTAGCAGGTCCAAGGCACCCAGGCTGGGCGCTGCTCCCCCGATGCCACGGCCTGGTGGCCCCTCGTCTGCCAGGGGTTGGGGAGCCTGACTCAGGCCCTCAATGTGGCTGAGGTCCTCCAGGAGGCTGGCCATGGAGGCTGAGAGGGCAGCGTCTGAGCTTGCCAGTAGGTTGTCAGCCACACTGGGGGCAGCAGGTGGGCTGGGCACAGGTGGCAGGGCAGCCGCGGGTGCCATGGACGCCTGGATGCGCCGCAGAGTGTTCACCACCAGCACCAGATGCCGCAGGTCCGGCTCACTCTGCTGCAGGCTGTGGTGGAGTTTGAGCACCGAGAGGTCAAAGAGGGAGCTAGAGGCCACAGCTGGGGGTGCCTGTGCCACCGATGCGTGGCCAGGATCCAGCCACCAGGCGTCGACTGCCAGAGGTTCCTTCTCCTCCTCCTCCTCCCGTTTCCGCTTCAGACCCTTGCTCAGCATCTGCAGAGGGCAGGGAGTTATGGAGTTATAGTCAGTTATAGAAAACAAATGTTAAGTTCAAAGCCTGGATCTGACAGTTGCTACAGGTAGGATCTTGGGCAAGTCACTTAACTTCTCTGTGTCTAGCTTTTCTTAGGGAACTTTAAAGATATAGACAATTTTTATTTAATTGTATACGTATATTTATAGTTTTTTTTTTTTTTTTGAGATAGAGTCTCGCTCTGTTGCTCAGGCTGGAGTGCAATGCTGTGATCTCAGCTCATAGCAACCTCTGCCTCACGGGTTCAAGTGCTTCTCGTGCCTCAGCCTCCCCAAAAGCTAGGATTACAGGCGCACGCCACCATATCTGGCTAATTTTTATATTTTTAGTAGAGACGGGGTTTCACCATGTTAGCCAGGATGGTCTCGATATACTGGGCCTTAAGTAATCCGCCCACCTCTGGCTCCCAAAGTGCTGGGATTACAGGTGTGAGCCACCACACCCAGCCTACAGACTTTTTAAATTTTTTTTTTTTTTTTTTTTCTGAGACAGTCTCTCTCTCTGTCGCCCAGGCTGGAGTGCAGTGGCGCGATCTCCACTCACCGCAAGCTCCGGGTTCACGCCATTCTCCTGCCTCAGCCTCCCGCGTAGCTGGGACTACAGGCACCTGCCACCACGCCCGGCTAGTTTTTTGTATTTTTTAGTAGAGACGGGGTTTCACCATGTTAGCCAGGATGGTCTCGATATACTGACCTCGTGATCCGCCCATCTCGGCCTCACAAAGTGCTGGGATTACAGGTGTGAGCCACCGCGCCCGGCCTTAAATTTTAAATTTAAGTATATTTATAGACTTTTTTATCTGAAAAAAGAGATGGGGTCTCACTATATTGCCCAGGCTGGTCTCAAACCCCTAGCCTGAAGCGATCCTCCCCCCTCAGTCAATAAACACTCTTTTTTTCCCCCCCTTTTATTTTTTGTAGAGACAAGGTCTCACTATGTTGCCCAGGGTGGTCTCAAACTCCTTGACTCAAGCCATCCTCCCACCTCAGAGTCCCAAAGTCCTGGGATTACAAGTGTGAGCTGCCATGCCCTGCCAATAAGTACACTTAATGATAACATTATTATTCCTTCAGTGAACCATGTGGAATTACCAATATTTAACATTTTCCCCTACAAAAGCAGCTGTTTCACATATTATAATAACGTTATAAATAATTATATCTAAGTAAGTTATATTATAAATACTAAACTAGTTTCACATACTTTAACACTTATTGTCTACTGTGACTATGTTTCAAACAGTAAATAAATAAGCAAACACAGGAAATGTACAGAGAATTACAGGAAGACACTAAAAGGTCCTGGAGACCTTTTAGATGATCAGAGAAGGCTCCTGTAAGGAGGTGACATTTGAATGGAGCCCTCAGGCCAGAGAAGTCAGCCATGGGAGACCCTGGGAAAAGCATTCCGGGAGGAGGGAACAACAAAAAAAGACAAAGAAAAGCCCAGAGGCTGAGGGAATAGGCACAAGCCAGGTCACAGAAAACCACATATGCATTAGTAGGGAGTTTGGATTTTATCCTGAGTGTGGTGGGCAGTCATTAAAGGAATTTGAGCACGGAGGGAATGGGGGTGTGAGCTGATTAGGTTTCCGGAAGATCCCCCCCATGGCTGCTTCCAGGAATACTGTAGGGGGCAAAAAGAGGGGGGATCTGAGACCCACTGGTAGGCTGTACTCGTTTGGGACTGACGATGGTGACGGCCTGGAGCAGGAGCTGGTAGTGGGCATGGAAGGAAGTCGGTCGAGTCAGGATTTCTTTGGGAGGCAGAATAGACAGGGCTTGTCGAGAAATCGTGATCGGCACCGGGGTCAGTCGCTGAGATTAAGTTTGAGGGTCCACTCTTTTCTTAGAGTGGCGGGGGTAGGGCTGGATGGTGTTTTGGACCCCTGGCGCTACCTACTTTTTTGGGCCAGGAAGACTTTAGAGTCCAGTTCCGGGACCCTGCCTAGCAAGATTTTAAGAGTGGACCACCACACTACTCAAAACTGGGGCTTCGTCCCCTTCCCCGCAGTCCGGGGAGTCCGGAACCGCAGGAATTCCGCCCCCACCCCCGACTCCGCCCCCGAGTCCCGGCGCCCCCTGGCGGTGCCCAGGCCGGCTTTCCCCTGGGGATTCTGGCCCCTCTGACCCCAGAACCCCTTCTACTGCCCCTCTTCCCGGCTGTGATTCCTGCAGGCCTCCCGGCGCTGTGCGAGCCGGGACCCTAGGCGGGCTGTTCTCTGCGCCCGGCCTCCGCTCGCTTCCGGCAGTGGAGGCGGCTCCTCCCGAAGCGGCGGCGGCGGGGGCGGGTGAGTCACGCAGCCGGAGCCAAGGAGCCGGCGCCTCCGCCCCCTTCTCGGACTGCGGCGTGATTCACCCGGCCCGGCCGGGGCAGACAGCACGTAGAGGCCCGTGCGTCTCGATCCCGGGCAGCCCCGGCGGGCACCTGTCGGACCCAGGGATCGAACTCCGTGAAGGACCCGGCCGCTGATACCCCTTTTCTTCCCAGGCCCCTTCATTTACATACCCTGCTCACTAGCGGCCAATCAGAACGAAGAGGTAGCCACCCACAACCAATCAGGAAACGGCAGCGGCAGCATCGCTTGCTCGCTCTCCAGCAACCGGCGCCTGGGTCGCGAGACGCAGCTCTGACTTCGGCTCACGACTCCAGACTCCTAACTACCCTTAGCGACCGCCCACTCTCGTGGCTGCCCCGCCCTCCGCCCCAGGGATTGGCCCTCGACGGTGATGGGCGGAGCCTGTAAAGGGCGGATTCTGAAGGAGGGGCTTCTGGGCGCATGCCCGGGCAGCTGCGCGAGTGAGGGGTGGAAAGAGGTGGCTTTTTACTCAGGGGGACGGTGGCGAGTGGGGGCTTTTGCCTCTCAAAGTACGAGCCCCTCACAACTACCCATGCACCTGCCAAACCCGGCAATTAAGCTTCTTACACATCCACCCCCCGACAGGGGTCTACACTACAGATAAGCCCGGGTTCAAATTCCGACTCCGGATTCCCCACTCACTCGATGCGTGACCTTGGAAAAATGATCAACCTCTTCAAGCTACACAAAATTAAATGGGGATCGTCTTGCCTACCTCTTGACAAGAAAGTTTAAATAGGATCGTATCTGTAAGAACACAATACCACACTCAAGCAATGCTGGACAGTTGGACTTAATTGTGGTTAAGGGCGGGAGTGAGGTGGGAGTGCGGAATCACGTCCCGGGCTCCATTTCCTAAGCAGCTGTGTAACCTGAGGCAAGTGTTTTAATCCCTTCGGGTCTTTTTCTCCTTTAAAATGAGAGAAAATAGCCCCTAGTTTAGAGGATTGTTTTAAGGATTAAATAAAACAATTCATGCAAAATCCTCAGAGTGGGGTGCAATGTGTTTTGTGCTTTTTTTCATTTTATTTATTTATTTATTTATTTATTTGAGACAGATTCTCACTTCGTCGCCCAGGCTGGAGTGCAGTGGCACGATCTCAGTTCACTGTAACCTCCGTCTCCCAGGTTCAAGCAATTATCCTGCCTCAGCCTCCTGAGTAGTTGGGACTACAGGCGTGTGCCACCACGCCCGGCTAATTTTTGTATTTTTAGTAGAGATGGGTTTTCACCACGTTGGCCAGGCAGGTCTCAAATTCCTCACCTCAGGTGATCCGCCCTCCTTGGCCTCTCAGAGTACTGGGATTACAGGCGTAAGATACCGCGCCCAGCTGCCTTTTTTTTTTTTTCTTTACTTTTTATTTTATTTTGTTTTTGAGACAGGGTCTCGCTCTGTCACCCAGGTTGGAGTGTAGGGGTGCCATCTCAACTCACTACAGCCTAGACCTCCCGAGTTCAAGCCATCCTCCTGCCTCAGACCCCCAAGCAGCTGGGACTACAGGTACATGCCACCATGCCTGGTGTAATAAGGTGTTGTAATAAGACAAGCTTTTAGTTCAAGGTGAATAGATATGCAGGATGGGGCTAGAGGTAGACAGGGTATAATACTCCTCCCTTGGCTGGATGCAGTGGCTCACACCTGAATACTCTCTCACCTAGATTTAATTGATAGTTGTTGGCCAGGCAACAAATGTAAAGGCAGCAGGGTCACTTGAGTCCAGGAGTTCAAGATCAGCCTGGGCAACATAGTGAGATCTCCTCACTACAAAAAATTTAAGAATTAACCAGGCGTGGGCTGGGTGTGGTGGCTCACGCCTGTAATCCCAGCACTTTGGGAGACGGAGGTGGTCAGATCACGAGGTCAGGAGTTTGAGACCAGCCTGGCCAACATGCTGAAACCCTGTCTCTACTAAAAATACAAAAAATTAGCCAGCCGAGGTGGCAGGCACCTGTAATCCCAGCTACTCAGGAGGCTGAAGCAGAAGAATCGCTTGAACCCAGGAGGCGGAGGTTGCAGTGATCCGAGACAGCACCACTGCACTGCAGACTAGGCAACAGAGCAAGACTCTGTCTCAAAAAAAAAAAAAAGAATTAGCCAGGCATGGTAGCATGTTCTTGTGGTCCCAGCTGCCGGGTGGGGGCTGAGGTGGGAGGATTCCTTGAGACCAGGAGGTCAAGGCTGCAGTGAGCCATGTTCATGCCACTGCACTCTAGTCTGGGTAACAGAACGAGACCCTGTATCAAAAA
>NW_012116710.1:7413306-7414783 GCF_000951035.1 Colobus angolensis palliatus
ACAAGCCACAAAAAATACTATTTTACATCTAATAGAGTCAAGAATTACACAATATCACCTAATATCTAGTCTATATTCAACTCTCTCCAACTGACCCAAGAATGTCCTTTATAGTTGCTTTCTTTTCTCCAAAATCAGGATCCAATGAAGGCTCACATGCTAATTTGGTTGTAATGAAGAAATTACATACTGTATTTTATTCTCGAATATTCCCCCACCGAAATCCTTTTTTTTTTTTTTTTTTTTTGAGACAAAGTCTCAATCTGTCGCCCAGGCTGAGTGCAGTGGCACGATCTTGGCTCATTGCAACCTCCACCTCCCAGGTTAAAGTGATTCTCCTGCCTCAGCCTCCTGAGTAGCTGGGATTACAGGTGTGTGCCACCACACCTGGCTAATTTTTTTTGTATTTTCAGTAGAGACAGGATTATGCCATGTTGGCCAGGCTGGTCTAAAACTCCTGACCTCAGGTGATCCGCCCGCTTTGGCCTCCCAAAGTGCTGGGATTACAGGCATGAGCCACCACACTCAGCCCCAAATCATTTTTTATGTTTTCTTGACATCGAATTTCTGGCAAAACAGCCTAGTCATGCTGCATAGTGTCCCACATTCTGGATTTGTCTGACTGTCTTTAATTTGTTCCTCTCTTTTTCCAATAAGCTGGAGGTTGGGTCTAGAGGCCTGGTGAGATTCTGCTTATGCAGTGAACAGGTAGACTCCACAGGGTATGTCCTAATCCTTATTAATCACTTCCTAATCCTAATGCATTATAGTAGGTGGCACCCACTGTCAGGATGTCCCACCATTGGTAATGCAGAGTTTCATCACATGATTAAGATTGTGAGGGTTTGGCCAGCTGCAGTGGCTCACACCTGTAATCCCAATACTTTGGGAGACCAAGGCGGGTGGATCACGAGGTCAGGAGTTCAAGACCAGCCTGGCCAACATGGTGAAACCCTGTCTTTACTAAAAATACAAAAATTAGCCAGGCATGGTGGTGCGCGCCTGTAGTCCCAGCTATTCATGAGGCTGAGGCAGGAGAATTGTTTGAATCCAGGAGGCAGAGGTTGCAGTGAGTCGAGATCATGCCACTGCACTCCAGCCTGGATGATGGAGCGAGACTCTGTCCAAAAAAAAAAAAGATTGTGAGGGGTACATCATAAAATACATTTATCCTTTCTAGTTAGCAAATAACCTTTGGGATGATGCTTTAGAGCCTGTCAAGTGCCAAGGCAGGAGCTTGAGCCCAGGAGTTTTTTTTTTTTCTGAGATGGAGTCTCACTCTGTCGCCCAGGCTGGAGTGTAATGGCGTAGTCTTGGCTCAGTGCAACCTCTGCCTCCCGGGTTCAAGCAATTCTCCTGCCTCAGCCTCCTGAATAGCTAGGACTACGGGCGCATGCCACTATGCCTGGCTAATTTTTGTATGTTTAGTAGAGATACGGTTTCACCATGTTGGCCAGGCTGGTCTCAAACTCCTGAC
>NW_012116710.1:7416563-7418136 GCF_000951035.1 Colobus angolensis palliatus
AGATCTCAGCTCACTGCAAGCTCCGCCTCCCGGGTTCACGCCATTCTCCTGCCTCAGCCTCCCGAGTAGCTGGGACTACAGGCGCCCGACACCTCGCCCGGCTAGTTTTTTGTATTATTTTAGTAGAGACGGGGTTTCACCGTGTTAGCCAGGATGGTCTGGATCTCCTGACCTCGTGATCCGCCTGTCTCCGCCTCCCAAAGTGCTGGAATTACAGGCTTGAGCCACCGCGCCCGGCCCACCTGGCTAATTCTTAAATTTTTTTGACGAGACCTCACTATATTGCCCGGGCTGATCTTGAACTGCTGGACTCAAGTGACCATCCTGCCTTGGCCTCCCAAAGTACTGGGATTACAGTTGTTCCCTGGCCAACAACTATCAAATAAACCTAGGTAAGATAGTATTCAGATGCTCAGAATACTTTTTTTCCCCATCGTTTCTATGTGCTTGAATTTTTTATCATAAAATTAAGGTAAGATGCTAATTAAAACCAGGCCCCTGCTAGGCAAATTCACATTTTCTGCCCTCCAGAATCCATTTTTTACGGCTGGCAAAAAGGAGGCCTGGACCTGGAGTCTCCCAGTGGCTCACTCCAGCATACACTGAAGGAAAGGGAAAAGGCTCAGAGTATTGGCTCATGCCTGTAGTTCCAGCTGCTTCAGAGGCTAAGGTGGGAGGATGGCTTGAACCTGGAAGACAGAGGTTGCAGTGAGCCAGAATCAGGCTGCTGCACTCCATCCTGGGCGACAGAGCAAGATTCTGTCCAAAAAAAAAAACAAAACAAAAACAAAAAAACAAAACAAGAACAAGAACTCAGAGGAATCATCTGATTAACATATATTTATTAAGCACCTACTATGTGGTGTCCATTGTTGTAGATGGTGAGGATACAGCACTGGATAAACATTTTTAGTAGAGATGGGGTTTCACAACATTGATCAGGCTGGTCTCAAACTCCTAACCTCAGGTGATCTGCCCTCCTCGGCCTCCCAAAGTGCTGGGATTACAGGCATGAGCCACCGTGTCTGGCCAGTTTTTTAAAATTTTTTATTTGTAGAAGCAGAGTATCTCTGTGTTGCCCAAGCTGGTCTTGAACTCCTGGGCTCAAGTGATCCTCCTGCCTCCGACTCCCAAAGTGCTGGGATTACAGAAGTGAGCCACCTGGCTGGGTCTACTTCTTTTGTTTCATCAGGTCTCCGCTGAATTGTCACCTCTTCAGACATAACACATCCTCCTCCCCAAAGCTGCACATCTCTTGGCTCACTGCAACCTCCATCTCCTGGATTCAAGCAATTCCTACCTCAGCCTACCGAGTAGCTGGGATTACAGGTGCCTTGCCACCATGCCTGGCTAATTTTTCTTTTTTTAATAGAGACGAGGGTTTCACCATGTTGGCTAGATTGGTCTCGAACTCCTGACCTCGAGTGATCCACCCGCCTGGGCCTCTCAAAGTGTTGGGAATTACAGGTGTGAGCCACTGCGCCCGGCCTGCTTTTTTCTTTTCCTTTGCATTTACCTGCTCCTAAGGTACTAGATAATTTGTGTGTTTTTTTGTTTTGAAAGTAGCCGGGGC
>NW_012116710.1:7420866-7422086 GCF_000951035.1 Colobus angolensis palliatus
TGCAGTGGTGTGATCTCAGCTCACTGCAACCTCCGCCTTCCAGGTTCAAGTGATTCTCCTGCCTCAGCCTCCTGAGTAGCTGGGACTACAAGTGTGCATCACAATGCCCAGCTAATTTTTGCATTTTTAGTAGAGATGGGATTTTACTATGTTGGCCAGGCTGGTCTTGAACTCCTAACCTCAGGTGATCCACCTGCCTTGGCCTCCCAAAGTGCTGGGATTGCAGGTGTGAGCCCCCACATCCGGCCTTATTTTTCTTTTTATTTACTTAATTATTTTTGAGACAGAATTTTGCTCTTGTTGCCCAGGCTGGAGTGCAGTGGCCTGATCTCAATTCACTGCAACCTCCACCTCTCGGGTTCAAGCGATTCTCCTACCTCAGCCTCTGGAATAGCTGGGATTATAGGTGCCCACCACCAAGCCCAGCTAATTTTTTGTATTTTTAGTAGAGAGGGGATTTCACTGTGTTGGTCAGTCTGCTCTTGAACTCCTGACCTCAGGTAGTCCACCCACCTTGGCCTCCCAAAGTGTTGGGATTACAGGTGTGAGCCACGGCGCCCGGCCCTATTTATTTATTTATTTATTTAGAGTGGGAGTCTCACTCTGTTGCTCAGGCTGGAGTGCAGTGCTGTGATCACAGCTCACTGTAACCTCCAACTCCTGGGCTGAAGGGATCCTCCCACATAAGTCTTCTGAATAGCTGGGACTAGCGTGCCCAGGCAAGTTTTTTTTTTTTCGTTTTTTTTTTCGTTGTTTTAGAGATGTGATCTTGCTATGTTGCCCAAAGTGGTCTTGAATTCTTGGCCTCCAATAATCCTCCTGCCTCAGCCTCCTGAGTTACTGGGATTATAGGCACATGCTGCTGTGCCTGGCATTATTTTTCATGTGTATTTCACTCTTCCCCCACTGTTACACTTCATGAGAGCAGGAATTGTCTATTTTATTCATGTTCCTGCTGAAGAGTGCCAGGCCCACAGCAGGCACTCAATAAATTTAAGCCATTATTGGAATCCTTGGTGTGCCTCAGGCTCCCTGACACTTTGCTGTGTGAGGCAGGTATTACTCCAGATCCTTCAGTTTGGAATACAGTGTATTTGAGGAACAGCAGGGAATGGTGTGGTGGGAGTATAAGAGTGAGGGTGTGTATGGGAGATGAGTTCAGAAAGGTGGGAGGGAAGGTTAGTCATTGCTAGGTCTGGAGTTCATTTTTTTTTTTTTTT
>NW_012116710.1:7423501-7430251 GCF_000951035.1 Colobus angolensis palliatus
AGGCTAAGGCAGAAGAATTGCTGGAACTGGGAGGTAGAGGCTGCAGTGAGCCAAGATCATGCCACTACACTCTATTCTAGGAGACAGAGCAAGATTCCATCTCAAAGAAAAAAAAAAAATCAAACAGGTTGTGGTGGGGTGGTGACCCACCTGGATGTGTTGAGCTAGGAAGGCCAGGGAAGACCTGTCTGAGAAAGGGATATTAAGATTAGTGAAGCTATTGGGGAAAATGTCCACTGGGCAGATTTAACAGTAAGGGCAAAGGCCCTGGGGTGAGAAGGAGCCAGGGTCAAGGGATCCCAGTTGAGTGAAGGATAGAGTGAGAGATGGAGCTGAGAAAGTTGTCCGCAGTGAGAATAAATCAGTCCTTGCAGGTCTTGGTGGAGTTGGGGTTTTATTCTGAGTGTGTCAAGAAGTCACTGGAGGCCAGGCGTGGTGGCTCACACCTGTAATCCCAGCGCTTTGGGAGGCTGAGATGGGAGAATCGCTTGATTCCAGGAGTTCGGGACCAGCCTGGGCTACATGGCACAACCCTGTCTCTACAAAAAACACAAAAATTAGGTGTGGTAGCATGTGCCTGTAGTCCCAGCTACTTGGGAGGCTGAGGCTGACGTGGGAGAATTGCTTGAGCTCATGAGGTGGAGGTTGCAGTGAACTGTGATTGTACCCCTGCATTCCAGCCTGGGCGCCAGAGCTGGAGACTCTGTCTCAAAAAAAAGAAAAGAAAAGAAAAGAAAAGGCACTGGAGGTTTCAAGGAGGAAGACATGATTCAATTGCCATCATATTGGGATACAGACCTGGTTGCTTAGCTTTTATTTTTATTTTTTACAAGTCCACAGCAAATATCATACCTGGTTGCTTTTTTTTTTTTTGAGATGGAGTCTCGCTGTGTCACTCAGGCTGGAGTGCAGTGACATGATCTCAGCTCACTGCAACCTGTGCCTCCTGCATTCGATTCTCCTGCCTCAGCCTCCCAAGTAGCTGGGAATACAGGTGTGTGCCACCATGCCACCCAAAATACAAAAAAGTAATTTTTTGTATTTTTAGTAGAGACAGGGTTTCACCGTGTTGGCCAGACTGGTCTCAAACTCGTCGCCTCAGGCAATCCGCCCGCCTCAGCCTCCCAAAGTACTAGAATTACAGGCCTGAGCCACCGTGTTCAGCCTGTACCTGGTTGCTTTTAGAATCTCTGGGCCACCTCCTTCCTCTTTCTCTGGATTGGCACCCACCTGTTCAGGTTATCCCTCCACTTTCTGACAATGACACCTTCAGATTGAGAAATCTGGCTTTGACCCAGAAACCACAAGCAAAATCCCCATCCTTTCTCCGCCCGTGGACTATACCCAGGTGTGGTTCCTCCTCACAACCCTTCCAGAAAAGTCCCTAATGCTGTGTAAGCTCACTTGCTTCATCTTTTCAAAGACCATTGTAAAGGCACAGCCAGTACACGGAGGTATCACATTACGGCTTCCTTCACCTCCTTTCTCCTCTCCCATATCTCAGCAGGCTGGGCTTGCACCTCCCTAATAAAGCATCAGTACAGGTCAGGCACAATAGCTCATGCCTTTAATCCCAGTACTTTGGGAGGCTGAGGTAGGCAGGTCACTTGAGGTCAGGAGTTCGAGAACAGCCTGACCAACATGGTGAAACTGTCTCTATTTAAAAAAAAAAAAAATACAAAAATTAGCTGGGCATGGTGGCGAGCCCCTGCAGTCACTCCTATTCCGGAGGCTGAGGCAGAACTGCCTGAACCCGGGAGTGGAGGTTGCAGTGAGCCAAGATCCTGTCATTGCACTCCAGCCTGGGTGACAGAGTGAGACTCCATCTCAAAAAAAAAAAAAAAAAAAAGCATTACCAACGTAACTGTAATCTGGGCTCTGCTTCCTAGCCAACTCTCCTAAAGAGGTCTTTTAGTACTGGGGAGTCTTTGGGCATTTTCTTGCCCCTCTGGACTCAGGAGCACAGTGACACCTACTCCATGTGACTCAGTTTCTCCCTCCTCTGCCCACCCATGTGGCTGGTGAGTCTAACAAGCAACATTTATAATAGTGAAGGATAAAGCTGTGGAAGCCATTTCAGCCTAGCTCCCTGGTCCTTGCTCTTCCTAGCTGTGTGGCTCTGAATTAAGCAACTTGGCCTCTCTGAACTTCAGGTTCCTCCTGTATAAAAAGTGGTAATAGTACTTACTTCTATATGAGGATTAAAGGACTTAATTCAAATAAAGTGGCTAGAACATAACAAGCACTCTATTTTTTTCTGAGGCTGGAGTGCAGTGGGTGCAATCATGGCTTACTGAAGCCTCAACCTCCCAGACTCAGGCGATCCTCCCAACTCAGCCTCCCCAGTAACTGGGACTACCGCTGCATGCCACTATGCCTAGCTCCTTTTTGTATTTTTTGTAGAGGTAGTATTTCGCCACATTTCTCAGGCTGGCCTTGAATTCCTGGCCTCAAGTGGATCCTCCCAAAGTGCTAGGATTACAAGTGGGAGCTAGAGCACTTGGCCAACAAGCACTGAACAAATGTCATGTACAATGACACATCTACCCCAATTAAAGTGGTGCTGAGTTTAGGAACTTACCAGGTCCCTCCCACTGACCCAGTGAAGTTTAGAAACATAAGACAACATCACTCCTTCCAAAATACTTTTATTAAAAAAAATTACAAACAATCCAAAAAAAAGAAAAGTCACCACAAACTCTGCCTTTCTTTTAAATAACGTGGCATGGAGCAGTTTGGTTTCCACCCTATTGCACGTGGTCCGGCCTGGTTATGAAATCAGGAGGCTGCTGAGACTGGGGTCCTGCCAAGGAAGTGGGGTTCAGCCTGGAGGGAGGAGACCAGCCCCTCCCACCCCCTCAAGGTGCAAGAGGCAGAGCCTGGGTTTCTATAGCAACCTGGCAGCACATCCCTGTCATCCTTCGACAGGCCCAGTTTTCTTTTATCTTCCCTGAGGCCCCAGTGGTCACAGGGGAGTGGGAACTAGCGGGAAAGGTGGAAGACATGTTTAAGTGGAAAATCAGACTCCCAGCAACAGAGTCTCGTTAAGGCATTTGGAATAGATAAATTAATTCAGGAAGACCCGCCTTCACAGAAGGTTGGGGTAACCAGACACACACACACATGCAAGACAGTTTGTGGAACCCTGAAATGGGAACAAAGGAGGCCATAGTCACTGCTTAGAGCCCCCACAAAAACACACACCCAGAGTTGCATTCAGGGATCCAGGCCACAGAAGATGACACAAGAAAGGATCCCCTCCATCACAGTTTTAGGACCCCAGAATTATTTCCATGATGTGATCCAGTTCATTCCACTCCCAGGAACCTGGGGCACAGAAGAGGTTGTGAGGAGGCTCTGGTGGGGCCCGTGAGGGCTCCTTTTCTACCGCAGATGTGTCAATGTCCAGAAAGAAGTCATCCAGGCCAGAGTCCCCCAAGTACCGGGAGCTCAGCGCTTCTAAGAAGACTGGATCAGGCTGGGGTGGCACTTCATTCTGGAGGCCGAGGGGAGCCACTGGATTCTGAGGGGGCTCAGTCTCATCCATGGAGGTGTCCAGCTCCCTGAGGATAGAGCCAATGGTGGCTGACAAGGAGAAATCCTCCTCGCCCAGGAAGAGGGGCTCGGGGGGCAGGGCAGGGGCTGGAGCCAGGCGAAGTGCAGCCTGCAGCTGCTGGAGGGTGTTATGGATGAGGACATGCCTGCGGAGACTGGGTGCTCGGGGGCCCAGGCTGCGCTGGACTTTGTCTAGGGAGATGCGGAGCAGGGCTTGCTGGTAGCTCTGAAGGCCTGCTGGACTCCACTCCCACCTCTCCTCCTCCTCTTCCAAATCAGAGTGTTTCCTCTTCAAGCCTCCCACCATGATGCCCTGAAGAGAGAAGAGGGGCGTAGGGGCATGTCAGACACCAGACACTGTAGTGCTGGCTCAAATCCCACTTTCTCAGGCCTATTGAGTTGTTGGTGATTTTTAATCATCTGAATCTCAGTTTACTCATCTATAAAATGAAGGCTGTCTGAATCCCACAAGATTAAGGAGGTGCATACATATATGATTAAGAAAATATCTGGGCCGGGCGCGGTGGCTCAAGCCTGTAATCCCAGCACTTTGGGAGGCCGAGACGGGCGGATCATGAGGTCAGGAGATCGAGACCATCCTGGCTAACACGGTGAAACCCCGTCTCTACTAAAAATACAAAAAAACTAGCCGGGCGAGGTGGCGGGCGCCTGTAGTCCCAGATACTCGGGAGGCTGAGGCAGGAGAATGGCATAAACCCGGGAGGCAGAGCTTGCAGTGAGCTGAAATCCGGCCACTGCACTCCAGCCTGGGCGACAGAGCGAGACTCCGTCTCAAAAAAAAAAAAAAAGAAAAAAGAAAATATCTGGACTTAAGTACAGCTAGATTTAAATCCCACTTACTTGCCTATTGTGGCCTCAAACAGTGAATTTACATCCATGAGAATCAATTTTCTCATCTGCCAGATACAGATCCTAACTCAAGTTCCTCTGAGCCTTAAAACTGTTCTTCCACAATATTAATTTCTTCAAACATGGGCCACGAAAGACAAGTGTGGAGCACAGAGACCTGGATTGGAAGTAGGGAACCCCTAATTTGAATTCTGTATTGGAACTGCTCAGCTGCGTGATCGTGGGAAGTGACCTGAGTCAATTCTCAGGCCTCAGTTTCCTCATCTGTAAAATGGGGACTGTGAAAAAACAGTTCTCACCACCTCTGTCAAGGAGATGCCACGTATCTATAGGGCCCACCACACAGTAAGTGCTTAATGAACAAGAGTTGTGTTTTTTTTGTTCGAGACAGGGTCTCACTCTGTCGCCCGGGGCTTAGTGCAGCAGCGCTACCACAGCTCACTGACGTCTCGAAGTCCCGGGCTCAAGCGATCCTCCCGCCTCAGCTCCTGAGTAGCTGGGATTACTACCACACCCGGCCTCGATCAAGAGTTAATTGCCAGTTATACGCTCAACAGATTTACTGAGTGCCTACTATATTCGAACCTCCTGGAGCCCTGCTGGGGCACCTATGTTAAGATTCTTCTTTCAGTCAGGATATTTCTTTTTTTTTTTTTTGAGACGGAGTCTGGCTCTGTCTCCCAGGCTGGAGTGCAGTGGCCGGATCTCAACTCACTGCAAGCTCCGCCTCCCGGGTTTACACCATTCTCCTGCCTCAGCCTCCGGAGTAGCTGGGACTACAGGCGCCCGCCACCTCGCCCGGCTAGTTTTTTGTATTTTTAGTAGAGACGGGGTTTCATCGTGTTAGCCAGGATGGTCTCGATCTCCTGACCTCGTGATCCGCCCGTCTCGGCCTCCCAAAGTGCTGGGATTACAGGCTTGAGCCACCGCGCCCGGCCTCAGTCAGGATATTTCTATGTCCTCTTCCTTAACCAACTGGGAGCGCTCCCAAGAGTAGGAAAGGAGCCTGTCTCATTCCCTCTGCTTGCGCTTTCTGATTCCCCCAAAGCGCGCCCCATAGGAAAACTTGCTAGAACTCAGCTCAGACCAAGCCCCGCCCCCTGGGGTCCCATCCAATCAGACCTCGGTACTACAAGGCCCCGCCCCTCCATGGGTCCTTACAGAGCATCCAGGAACGGCCCAATTTGGCCCAGGGGCTTCTGGGAAACGGGGGCCGACAGCCGCCAGGTACACGAACCGACGTCGAGCACGCACTACAATCCCCAGAGGGCTCCGCCCGTCCAGTGGACGAGCCCCCTCCCCCGACCCCGCTCTCCCTCAGGGCATGCGCACAGGGGCACAAGCAGGTGGGGGAAGGGAACCCGGACGTCCAGCTGCCGGCGCCCGCCGAGCCCCGCCCTCAGTTGCCTCCGGGGCGGCGAGTCTGAGCTCCATGCCCGGAACACCCCTCCCCCACCCCTGACTCCGGCTCTAAATCTGCTTTCTCCCTGTCCCTCCGTGCCTTAAAAGTCCGGGATTCTCCTCCCAAACTACCCTTGGATCCAGAGACCCAGATCCGAACACATCGCTCAAAGACGACAATGCTGCGATCTAGTTCGCGAGACTACGTATCCTAATTTTGATACTTCCTCCCACTTCCCCTATTCTCCTGACTTTCAAACGCCCCTGGACTACACCTCCAAACTCGCTACCCAGCTCCAAGACTCGAACATTGAACTCTTCCCGGCATCCTCCCTTCCCCCGCCAGTGCGTCTTGGAGTCCAAGAATCCTTGACCCTAGTTCTCTCGCTTCTCCAAATACTCAGGATCTCAGCCCCAAACCTCTCACACCTTTTCCAGAACACGGTAAAGTCCCGAATTCAACCCGTCCGGAAGACCCAAGTGGAATCGAATCTCCAGGTTCCCTGTCTCAAAAGTTCCTTCCCTCTGTTCCCTCGCTTCTCTAAACGCCCCACGTCCCAGCTTCAAACTCCCTCCACTTGAAAATACTGCCCCAACAACCTCGCATCCCCTCCTGGGTCTCGAACTCAGTCTCGGGCCCCCAGACCCTCCCTATTATCACCCTGAATCTGAGGCCCCCTCCCCCGGTCTCACCCAGACCCCGCCTCCGCAAGTCTCCGGGGCGCGCCTCTCCCTCCCCAAGCCTAAGGTAAATTCCCAAGCCAGGCGACCACTCCTCACCCCAGCTGCCAGGTTCGCCACGACCACCTCCTGGAACGCCCACAGCGTCGCGACCCGCCAGTGCCGGGACCCACCAGTGACCGGCCAGGGCCTCCCTCACCTCGGCAGGGCCTCTCCGTCTGGCTTCGGGCCCACCCAGCCCCG
>NW_012116710.1:7430819-7431530 GCF_000951035.1 Colobus angolensis palliatus
GGCCGCGCCCCCGGGGTTCCGAGGGCGGACGCTGGGGCGGGGAATGACGTACCGAAAGACCAGCCAATAGTGTGACGCGGCCCGCGTTGCCTAGGCGATCGTAGCCCCGCCCCCTTGCTGCCCTTCTACCGTCCGCCGCACGTTACCCCGAGGCCCCTTCCTAATCCTCGGGTTTTCTCAACATGTCCTCTGGTGGTGGTCCCACCTGGGTCTCCTGACACCTCCTTCCCCGCTCCATCAGGATGACTCCTCCGCTACTGTTCATGACTTCCTACCCCTCCCCCCCGAAGACAAACGTCAAACCCCTTCCTTTTGCCACAAAGCCTCTCACGACCTTGCCTGATGCGCTCTCCTGGTTCTCTCCGATCCTGCCCCATTGAGTCACTTCCAGTTTTTCTAAAATGGGTTCAAGCTCCCATTCCCCCCATCACGAAAACGAAAGTATTTTGTCTGTTTTCTTCCCTGCCTTACCCCAGTGTCTACAATGCCAGGTACATAAGTTCTCAAACATGACAATAAAAGGCCTCTGGATCTTTATTATTTTTTTATTATTATGTTCTTTTTGAGACAGAATCTCGCTCTGTCACCCAGGCTGGAGTGCAGTGGCGCAACCTCGGCTCACTGCAAGCTCCGCCTCCCGGGTTCACGCCATTCTCCTGCCTCAGCCTCCCGAGTCGCTGGGACTACAGGCGCCCGCCACCTCGCCCGGCT
>NW_012116710.1:7432485-7436664 GCF_000951035.1 Colobus angolensis palliatus
GTAGCAGGTCCCAGTGAAAGTCTGCTAAATGCTCAGGAATGTGACAGAAAAATAAGGCAGAAAGAAGACACTGCTAGTGTCCTGAAAGCCCACACCCGTAATGCCCCACCCTACAATGAGTTTCCCTAAGGGGAGGAGGCAGTTTTCTCCAGGCCACCTCTGGGAAGGGAGGTTTAAGCCTCCTCAGACCAGTTCTTGCCGGTTGGAGTTTGTCAACCAAGTCATCCTGCTGTTTGCAATGTAAGACGAAAGGATTTTACGGGGTCGGGGGAGGGAGGGGATAAAGGGGAGGGGAATAGGTAGGTGGGTGGTGTGGGTTGGAGGTAGGGAGAGAGAAGCGTCTCAGCTCACTCAGGCCTGGGGAAGGTGTCCTTGGGAACAAAAGAAAGGGACAGTTGATTCCAAAAAAGGACATAATTAGGAAGGAGCAATTATTCCCCTTCCTCCTCCAAAACCTGCTCCTCCTATAGGGTCCCCAGCTCAGGAAAGCCCTACTGCATTTGGGTTTTTGTTTTAGAGACGGAGTCCCACTCTGTCGTGGATGCTGGAGTGCAGTGGCGCACCTCGGCTCACTGCAGTCTCAGCCTCCCTCCTGAAGCACTACTGTAACTCTGTCCCCAGGTTATAGCCCTGTGCTTCTTCCTGATGTCTCCCCTCCACCCCTCACCAACTGTCCACACAGGGTCCCAGGCATTCCTCCCATCCTCTCTCTCCTCCCCTCCTCACGGCTCCTCCTCCAACTCCAACTCCCTCTGGGCTATCAGCCTCCATTCCTGTGCCCTTCCTATCCACCTTCACAGAGTAGCCAAAGGAAGCTTCATAAGACACACACCCAACTGTCCCCCTGCCTTACCTCTCTGATGCTCCACTCCTTGCATAAATCCTCAAAATAAAACATAAACTTTTTTTATTTTTGGAGACAGGGTCTCGATCTGTCCTATAGGCTGGAGTGCAGTGGCCAGGCCTTGACCTCCTGGCCTCAAGCCATCCTCCTGCCTCAGCCTCCTGAGTATCTGGGACTACAGGTACATACCACCATACCCAGCTAAATTTTTAAAAATAATTTTGTAGAGATGGGGTCTTACTATGCTGCCCAACCTGGACTCCTGGCTTCAAGCCATCCTCCCACCTCAGCCTCCTGAATATCTGGGACTACAGGTGCACATGACCCTGCCCACCTAAGTTATTATTATTATTATTATTATTACTGAGATGGAGTCTTGTTCTGTCACCCAGGCTGGAGTGCAGTGGCGTGATCTCGGCTCACTGCAACCTCCACCTCCCGGGTTCAAGCAGTTCTCCTGCCTCCGCCTCCCAAGTAGCTGGGATTACAGGTGTGCATCACCACGCCCGGGTAATTTTTGTATTTTTAGTAGAGACAGGGTTTCACCATGTTGGCCAGGCTGGTCTTGAACTCCTGACCTCAAGTGACCCACCCACCTCGGCCTCCCAATGTGCTGGGATTCCAAGCATGAGCCACCATGCCCGGCCAGACTCAATAAGCTATTACTGAACAAATGAATGAATGCATACTAAGCAAATCTTACACAGAGGCAGGCAGGCACACCAAAATACTCAGACAGAGGCAGAGAGAGGAGTCACAGAGTCAGTTTCTGTAGAATAATTTGAAGCTCTTGGCTCAACATTTATTGCCCCCTTCCTCTGTTCCTCATGTCCCAGAATGCCACCCTCCCAGATGGGGACAGAGTGTTACTGGTACTGGTGGGAGGGGTAGGTGCTGTGCCCGTCGTATTCATCAGTGGTGAGGCAGTGCAGCATGAAGTGGCCCAGGTCATGTTTGGAGATGACCCTCGAGGGCCCTCGTCCATCCAGGGTTACTGTGTACGCCCCAGTTAGTGGCTGGTCTCCTGTGAAGTAAAGACAGAGGGGCTGGGTGAAGCAGTCATCTTTCCCCTCCCCCAGAATTGACCCCCAGCAAGACCTTCCCAGGGTGCCTACTGTGTGCCCAGCCTGGGTGGTGTCACAGCCAAGAATGGACTTCCCATATGCAGGTGCTCATTTATATCCTTTGCTTCATTCATTTGAGAAATCCTTATTGATTACCTATTATGTGGCCAGGTGCTGGGCACCCAAGCAAAGGACAAAGCAGACAGGAATCCCCTGCCCTGGCCAGTGGTGGTGGCTCATGCCTATCATCCGGGCACTTTGGGAGGCTGAAACGGGAGGATCACTCAAGCCCAGGAGTTTGAAACTAGCCTGGGCAACACAGGGAGACCCTGAGTCCACTAAAAACACAAAAATCAGCCGGGTGCAGTGGCGTGCCCCTGTAGTCCCAACTACTCAGGAGGCTGAGGCTGGAGAATTTCTTGAGTCACAGAAGCTGAAGCTGCAGGGAGCCATGATCGTGACACTGCACTCCAGCCTGGGCGACAGAGCAAGACCTTGTCTCTAACAACAACAACAACAACAAATTATCTGACAGTAACCAACTAAACTTAGAGGTAAAATGTACCATCACCCAAGCAGAGACAGGCTGGAATTATGCACAGTATGGAACACACACCCTTGGCTGTGTGCTTGCTTGGGACAAAGCGGACGGGAATCGCCTGCCCTGGCTGGGCACGGTGGCTCATGTCTGTAATCTCAGCACTTTGGGACGCCAAGGTGGGAGGATCACTTGAGCTCAGGAGTTTGAGACCAGCCAACATGGCAAAACTGCATCTCTACAAAAAATGCAAAAATTAGCTGGGTGTGGTGGCTTATGCCTGTAGTCCCAGCTACTTGGGCAACTGAGGCAGGAGAATCACTTGAGCCCAGGAGGTGGAGGTTGCAGTGAGCCAAGATTGTGCCACTGCACTCCAGCCTGGGCAACAGAGGGAGACCCTGTCTCAAAAAAAAAAAAAAAAAAAAAGGAACACACACCCTAACCCACGCGGCATTCCTGCCCAACATGTTTAATCTGAATCTGTGGCAAAACAGCTAGAAAATTCCAGAATGCGGGCCTTTTAAAGTTACCTGGCCTGGTTAATGTTATGAGAAACTTAAAGAAAAAGGGCAGGGTAGGTTGAGAAAAAATTTTCTTTTTTTTTGATACAGTCTTGCTCTGTCATCCAGGCTGGAATGCAGTGGCACAATCTCGGCTCACTGCAACCTCCGCCTCCCAGGTTCAAGCAATTCTTGTGCCTCAGTCTCCTGAGTATCTGGGATTACATGTGCCCGCCACCACACCTGGCTAATTTTTGTATTTTTAGTAGAGACAGGGTCTCACCATGTTGGCCAGGCTGGTCTCGAACTCCTGACCTCAACTGATCCACCCACCTTGGCCTCCCAAAGTGCTGGGATTACATATGTGAGCCACTGTGCCGGCCTGACAGTTGGGGAAATTTTACTATGGAGTGGATACCAAATGATATGACAGTAAATGTCACTTTCCTTAGGTGTGATCATGTTTTGTGTGCAAATATCTTTCTTTTAGGAGATAGCTGTCTAGGTATTTAGGAGTGAAGTGAGACAATGTTGTAATTCCTCTCAAATGATTAAGCCAAATATATATGCATATATTTTTTCACAATATATTCAGCAAAATCTATCTATATATTCATGGAGAGAGAGAGAGGAGGAGAGAGGGAGAGAGAACAGGACAAAATGCTAAGCACTGAACCTAAACAAAGGGTTTATGTGTATTCATAAACCTTTAATGCGTTCAACTCGGGAGGTATGAAAGTTTTCACACACTTGGCCACACACAGTGGCTCACACCAGTAATCCCAGCACTTTGGGAGGCCAAGGTGGGCAGATCACAAGATCAAGAGATCGAGACCAACCTGGCCAACATGGTGAAACCTCATCTCTACTAAAAATACAAAAATTAGCTGGTCGTGGTGGCACATGCCTGTAGTCCCAGCTATTCTGGGGGCTGAGGCAGGAGAATCACTTGAACCCAGAAGGCAAAAGGTTGCAGTGAGCCAAGATCGCGCCACTGCACTCCAGCTCGGCAATAGAGTGAGACTCTATCTCCAAAAAAAAAAAAAAAAGCCCAGGCATGGTGGCTCACACCTGTAATCCCAGCACTTTGGGAGGCCGAGGTGGGTGGATCACGAGGTCAGGAGGTTGAGACCATCCTGGCTAACACGGTGGAACCCTGTCTCTACTAAAAAATATAAAAAATTAGCTGGGCGTGGTGGCGGGTGCCTATAGTCCCAGCTACTCGGGAGGCTG
>NW_012116710.1:7437854-7442607 GCF_000951035.1 Colobus angolensis palliatus
TCTCTCTCTCTGTCTAATCTCTATCTCCCATACTAGAAATGTAAGCCATGGCCGGGCATGGTGATACAGGCATGTAATCCCAGCTACTCAGGAGGCTGAGGCCCCAGAATCCATAGATATAATGGATTAAACCATTAGCCAGTGGTAATCCCCTCAACCTTCAATCCCTTACCACTCCTCAGAAGGGAAAGTCCCAACCCTCTAATCCAGCCTTAGTCTTTTTGGTGACCAGACCTGAAGCTGCCTAGGGGATGCCAGCTCTCAGTGAACTCATTAGCATAGAAAAAGACATTTATCATTTTGGAGATTCCAAGGATTTTAGGAGTTGTATGCCAGGAAACAGGGACAAAGGCCAAATATATATGTCACGATATCATAGGAAGGTTTGCAATTTTAGGGTGATCAGGGAAGGCCTTGCAGATCTCCCCAGAGGGCAGGAGGGAACAGGCAGATGGCATTGGTGCCACCAGGACCCTGTCCTGCTTACCTATGTGTGGCGGCATCACAGCCACGTACTTCAGGCCCGATTCCTGCAGCACCTTGTGCATCCGGATGTGGTCATCAGTCACGGCCTGCAGTCGTGGGGGCACCTTGGTGGGGTCCCAGAGCAGGAAAGCTGGAGGAAGGACACAGGGCAGGATCAGCCTGGGTGCTCTCTCTCTTTTTTTTTTTTTATTTGAGACAGAGTCTCGCTCTGTCACCCAGGCTGAGTGCAGTGGTGTAATCTCGGCTCACTGCAACCTCTGCCTCCTGGGTTCAAGCAATTTGGCCTTAGCCTCCCCAGTAGCTGGGATTACAGGTACACATCACCAGCCTGGCTAATTTTTGTATTTTTAGTACAGACAGGGTTTCACCATGTTGGCCAGGCTGGTCTCAAACTCCTGACCTCAGGTGATCCGCCCTCCTCCACCTCCCAAAGTGCTGGAATTATAGGCATGAGCCACTGTGCCCGGCCAAGAGCCCACTTGTCTTGATGCCAGGACAAAACCCTGCCATGGCTCACCATTGCCTTCCAGTTGCAAAAACGGGGGAGTCCTCTGGGCCTCCTCTTTCCCTCACAGACCAGGTAAGAGCTGACTGCTGATCACAATAATTCCAAATCTGACCTCTTCTCACTCTGCCTGGTCCTGTCCACTGTTTCCTCTTGCCTGGACCAGCCCAGCAGCCTCCTCCCTGGTCTCTCAGCAACTCCTTCCCTCCTCCCAAGGAGCCCATGAACACCCCTATCAGTTCACATCCATAGCTCCATCTCACTCAGAATAGAAGCAAAGTCCTCATGGCCAGCCCTCAAGGCCCCACCTGATATGGCCCCATCAGCTCTCTGATGTCCCTGCCTACCCTGCCTACCACTCTCCCTTACATGCCTCTGCTCCAGCCAGGTTCTGCCTCCCAGCCTTGGCAATGTCTGATCCCTCTGCCTCTGATATATTTCCCTCTCTTTTTTATTTTCTCGGAGACAGGGTCTCATTCTGTTGTCTAGGCTGGAGGGCAGTGGCATGAACACGGCTCATTGCAGCCTTGACCTTCTGGGCTGAAGTGATCCTCCTGCCTTAGCCTCCTGAGGAGCTGGGACCACAGGGGTGAGCCACCAAACCCCACTTTTTTTTTCTTTTTTTTTTTTTGAGACAGAGTTTCCCTCTGGTCACCCAGGCTGCAGTGCAATGGTGCTATCCCGGCCAAGCCTGGCTAATTAAAAAAAATTTTTTTAGGCCAGGTGCAGTGGCTCACCCCTGTAATCCCAGCACTTTGGGAGACTGAGGAGGACAGATCGCCTGAGGTTAGGAGTTTGAGACCAGCCTGGCCAACATGGTGAAACCCCGTCTCTACTAAAAATACAAAAATTAGCTGGGCGTGGTAGTGCATGCCTGTAGTCCTAGTTACTTAGGCTGAGGCTGGAGAATCGCTTGAACCCAGGAGGCGGAGGTTGCAGTGAGCCGAGATCACGCCACTGCACTCCAGCTTGGAAGACAGAGCAAGACTCCATCTCAAAAACAAAGCAGAACGAAACAAAAAAACAAAAATTAGCTGGGTGACTTGGCGCAAGCCTGTAATCCCAGCTATTTTCAGGAAGCTGAGGCAGGAGGATCCCTCGAACCTGGGAGGCAGAGGTTGCAGTGAGTCGAGATCGCGCCATTGCACTCCAGCCTGGGCGACAGAGCAAAACTCCGTCTCTAAAGAAAAAGAAAAAAAAAGTTTTTTTTTGTAGCAATGGAGGTCTTACCAAGTTGCCCAGGCTAGTTTTGAACTCCCAGCCTTAAGAGATCCTCCCACCTCGGCCTCCCAAAGTGCTGAGATTACGGGTGTGACCCAGGACCCTTTGCCATTTCCCTCTCATAGCCACATGGCTCCCTGTTTTCTTTGCAGACTTTGCTCAAAGGTCACCTTTCCGTGCAGCTTTTCTTGACTGTCCTGCTTAAAAGAGCAAAATCCCATCTCCCCCAGCCCAGTTTACCAATTCCTTTTCTTGGGGCCTTGTTTTCTCTCTAGGACCCTTCACCTGTCGCCACACCCTAGAGTTATTCTATGACTCTTTCTATCACATTTCCTGCTCCAATCCCAGCCCTTAGAAGTATCTGGAACATTGTAGGTACTCACTAAATATTTGTTCAGGAATTAGCTTTCAACAAGCTGTAACTTGGCCAAGCTATACTGGCTGACATTTGTAGAACTTTTACCTCAAGCCAAGAACTATGCTAAATACTTTTAGGAGCAGTTTGGTGAATAGTTAAGAGCTTGGGTTCTGCCTAAAGTCAAGTCCTGGATCGACCACTGGCCAGCTTCCTGTTTCCTCATGTGCAAACTGGGATGATATAAATTGTTCAAAGGCTGGGCACAGTGGCTCACACCTATAATCCCAGCACTTTGGGAGGCTGAGGTAGGAGGATCAGTTGAGTCCAGCAGTTCTAGACTCGCCTGGGCAAGATGGTGAGATCCGTCTCTACAAAAAATTAAAAAATTAGCCAGTCGTGATGACCCACACCTGTGGTCTTAGCTGCTCAGAAGACTGAGGTGAGAGGATCACTTGAGCTCAGGAGTTTGAGGCTGCAGTGAGCTGTGATTGCACCACTGCACTCCAGCCTGGACAACAGAGCAAGACCTTGTCTAGAAAAAAAATAAATAGTTTGGGTAATGTTAGTGGTTATAAAAAGGTGTGTCACAGAGACCAGCCTGGGCAACATAGCCAGACCCTGTCGCAACAAAAACATTTTTAAAATTAGATGGACATAGTGGCACATGCCTGTGGTCTCAGCTACTCAGGAGGATCCCTTGAGCCTAGGAGTTGGAGGCTGTAGTAAGTTATGATCACATCAGGGTTTCCTCTTTTCAGATGAGAAAACTGCGGTGCAGAGTGTGAAGTGGTGGCCCAAGGCCACACAGCAAGGATCTCAGGGCCCTAGTCCCCTCCTCCTCATTTCATGTTTTTATCTGCAGCCTCCAGCCTCCAGTTCACAATCTCAAATCCAGTCTCTAACTCACCCTGGGTTTCTTTCTTTTTTGTTTTGTTTTGTTGTGTTTTGAGACAGCGTCTCGCTCTGTAGCCCAGGCTGGAGTGCAGCGGTGCAATCACAGCTCACTGCAACCTCTGCCTTCTAGGTTCAAAGGATCTTCCCACCTAAGCTTCCCAAGTAGTGGGGACCGCAGGTGCGTACCACCACACCCAGGTAATTTTTTGTATTTTTTTTGGAGAGATGGAGTTTTGCTGTGTTGCCCAGACCGGTCCTGTACTCCTGGACTCAAGCAATCCGCCCCCCTTGGCCTCTCAAAGTGCTCAGATTACAGGCGTGAACCACTGTGCCTGGTCTTACTCTGGATTTCTTTCTAATCCTCTCAGTTCCCTCCGTAAAAAACAATCCTCCTCAAGCCCTAATGGATAAACTCCAAGCTCCTTAGATGACAAAAATCTTTCTAATCTTTTACCTTGACTTTGAATATGGAGGGAATATTAAACTCTAATAATTAGAGGATGGAAGATAATTAAAAGGGTGACCATTGCACTGTGGTGCTAGAAGAGAAAGGTCCTTTTCTCGGGACTTGCTGAAGGTGTCTGTGGGTGTGCAGCTCCATTTCAAATAGTTTAGGAAGTCTGGGTGCAGTGGCTTACACCTGTAATCCAGCACTTTGGGAGGCCAGATCACTTGAGGTCAGGAGTTCCAGACCAGCCTGGCCAATATGGTGAAACTCCATCTATACTAAAAATACACACACACAAAATTCACCAGACGTGGTGGTGGGCACCTGTAATCCCAGCTACTCAGGAGGCTGAGGCAGGAGAATCCCTTGAACCCGGGAGGCGGATGTTGCAGTGAGCCGAGATCATGCCACTGTGCTCTAGTCTGGGTGACACAGTGAAACTCCATCTCAAAGAAAGTGAAAACAAACCAAAAACCCAAATAGTTTAGGAGAACAAAAACAAAAACTATTTGTGTATGTGTTTGTGCATAAACCAATTACAAAACACAATCACAATTTTAAAATCAGGAATATGGCTGTTGGCCAGGTGCGGTGGCTCACGTGTAATCCCAGGACTTTGGGAGGCTGAGGCTGGTGGATCGCTTGAGTCCAGGAGTTTGAAACTAGCCTGGGCAACATGGCGAAACCCTATCTCTACCAAAAATACAAAAATTAGCCAGCCTCATAACCTGGTCTCAAAATAAATAAATAAATCCAAAATTAAAAATTAAAAAAAAAAGGAATATGGTTGTTCACATGACTATTCTTTTAACTTTTCTGTTTATATCTTTTTTTTTTTTTT
>NW_012116710.1:7443492-7445902 GCF_000951035.1 Colobus angolensis palliatus
GGTGAAACCCTGTCTCTACTAAAAATCACAAAAAAACTAGCCGGGCATGGTGGCGGGCGCCTGTAGTCCCAGCTACCCGGGGAGGCTGAGGCAGGAGAATGGCGTGAACCTGGGAGGCGGAGCCTTCAGTGAGCTGAGATCCGGCCACTGCACTCCAGCCTGGGCGACAGAGCAAGACTCCGTCTCAAAAAAAAAAAGAAAAAAAAAGAAAAAAAAAGACGTGGGAGAATCTGGACGTGGTGGCTTACACCTACAATCCCAGCACTTTGGGGGGCCGAGGCAGGAGGACTGCTTGAGGCCAGGAGTTCAACATCAGCCTGGCCAACATGGCGAAACCTTGTTTCTACCAAAAATACAAAAATTAGCAGGGTGTGGTGGCAGGCGCCTGTAATCCCAGCTACTCAGGAGGCCGAGGCAGAAGAATCGCTGCAGGCCAAGATCTTAGTCCCAGGCACCACGAACCCGGGAGGTGGAGCGGAGGTTGCCATGAGCTGATATCGCGCCACTGCACTCCAGCCTGGGCAATGGAGTGAGACTTCATCTCAAAGAAAAAAAGACATGGGAGAAAAAAACTCAAAAATTAACAGCAGACCATTCCAATCTGGGAACAAAAGTAAGGCCTTGTCTCTACAAAAATATCAAAAAATTAGCCAGGTGTGGTGGTGCATGCCTACCGTCCCAGCCGCTTGGGAGGCTGTAGTGGGGAGGATCACTTGAACCCAGGTTGAGGCTACAGTGAGCCATGGTCGCACCACTGCACTCCAGCCTGGGTGACAGAGCAAGACCGAGTGAACCATTCTGAAATCGCAAGGTTACTTGTGTATTACTTTTCCATTTCAAAGCTTGAGGAAAAAAAACATAAATGATTTCGCTTCCTACCCTCCAGCTAGGTCTGGCCTCCAGGCCTCTTTGCTTGCTTTGTCCTCTGCCTGGAGTGTAATTACAATAATCAGGCAGCCTTCTTTCATGTCACTTCCCTTTCCAGGGAGGCAATTTGTGTGACGAAACACACTTGAGGTCAGGAGTTCGAGACCAGCCTGGCCAACATGGTGAAACCCTGTCTCTACTAAGAATACAAAAATTAGCCAGGCGTGGTGGCAGGTGTCTGTAATCTCAGCTACTTGGGAGGCTGAGGCAGGAGAATTGCTTGAACCTGGGAGGCGGAGGTTGCAGTGAGCCGAGATCGCACCACTGCACTCCAGCCTGGGCGACAAGAGTGAAACTCCGTCTCAAAAAAAAAAAAAAAAGAAAAAAAGAAAGAAAGAAACACAGAGATGGGGAGTGAAGACAGATAACTGGGTGCATAGCCTAGCTCTACCAGCCACAAGCTATGTAAACCGAGGCAAGCCAACTGGTCTTGCTGTGCCGTGGCTCCCTGAGCTATACCAGGGACACAATAATAACAACAGCTGGTATCTTCTGAGCACCTACTGTGCACCTACAAATAGTAGGTGCTTAGAAGATACCAGCTGTTGTTATTATTGTATAAGTATTCAAAGGAGTTTTGGGAGGATTCAGTGACATTCATCCCTAAGGTGCTCAGATAGCACCCAGTACACAGTAAGCGCTCAGTAGCTGGGCATGGTGGTGCACACCTGTAGTCCCAGCTACCTGGGAGGCTGAGGCAGGAGAATCACTTGAACCTGGGAGGCGGAGGTTGCAGTAAGCCAAGATCATGCCACGGCACTCCAGCCTGGGCATCAGAGCGAGACTCCATCTCAAACAAACCTCAAAATAACTAAAAATACATACATACATACATAAATAGATTATACAGGACAACTATTTGCTTAATGTCCTTGTCCCCATAATCAGGAGCTCTGTGAGGGCGGAGACCTAGTATATATCCACAGCTCTATCACTTCCTCTGGCGGGCCCACCCTGACCTCTCTCAGCCTGGGTCAGACACCTTCTCTTGGCTCCCATAGTCCTGTAGTTTCTCCCATTGTGGCCCTATCCCCTCTGCCTGCCTCTCCCATCCCAGCTTTGATGATCTGGATGTCAGTTTGATCCTGGATCTGTTTAGCGCCTCTCTCCCACCTGTGAGTCTTGTGTGTGCAGGGCCCAGGGCTGCAGAGGTCACCACTGTGTCCCCACCATCACCCAGTAAGGTCCAGGCACACAGCTGGTGCTCAGTAAATGCACAGGAACATGGAATGGCTTCAGTGGTACCTTTCAGAGGCCCCTGGGCTGCCTTCCCAGTACCCCCCAGTTCAGCCCCCACCTCCATGATCCCACCACCCACCCGAGGTGCAGGCCACGACCTTGTCCACACCATGAGCCTTCATGGCTGCCACAATGTTCCGGGCGCCCTCGGACATCACTGTAGTGGGACCTTAGAGGGGACAGAGAGTGGCTGTCACTGGTGGGCGGCGGCGGCGGCAGGGGTGGCAGGGGTGGGGCTGGGGGC
>NW_012116710.1:7454027-7455347 GCF_000951035.1 Colobus angolensis palliatus
ATGGGGTTTCACCATGTTGGCCAGGCTGGTCTTGAACTCCTAACCTCAGGTGATCCACCTACCTTGGCTTCCCAAAGTGCTGGGATTACAGGCGTAAGCCACTGTACCCAGCCAGCAACTTCCTTACCCTCTAACAACTAAAGGGTTAATGCTGGCACTGCACTGGTCTCTGCCGCCCATCCATGGTCCTGGAGGAAACTGAGGTCCTGAGGAGGACATGGGTGACCTACAGACTGACAAGTGCTTGGATTGGTCCCAGCCCCTGCTGCCTGGCCTTACTGCTGGGAAGCCCAGTCCTCCTTTAGTGGTCATTAAAGATTTTTAATATTGTCTTAGTATGTTCCTTCCCAAAATAATTTTGGATAATTTTGTTCCTCTCCAACACACACACACATACACACACATTTTAAAGTTCACAACTAACCTATTTCTTCCTTTATTTTAAACACTGGCAAAGGATGTTAACATTTGGGTATACTGTAATAGCTATATATATACATATATAAATATATCCCTATATATATATTTAGAGACAGGGTCTTGCTCTGTTGCCCAGACTGGAGTGCAGGGGCACCAATCATAGCTCACTGTAACCTCAAATTCCTGGGCTCATGCCTATTATAATCCCAGAGCTTTGGGAGGCCAAGACAGGAAGACTGAGGCCAGGAGTTTGAGACCAGACTGGGCAACATAGTGAAACCCTGTCTCTGCAAAAAAATTAAAAAATCTAGCCAGGTGTGCTGGCGCAACCTGTAGTCTCAGCTATTCAGGTGGCTGAGGCTGTAGTGAACTATGATTGCACCACTGCACTCCAGCCTGGGCTACAGAAAGAGACTCTGTCTCAAAAATAAATACATAAAATTAAATTAACAAAAAGTTTAGGCTAGTACCTGGCACAGAAATAAGAGCTCCCTGGTGCTGGGCACGATGGCTCACACCTGTAATCCCAGTACTTTGGGATGCCAAGGCAGGTGGATCACCTGAGGCCGGAAGTTTGAGACCAGCCTGACCAACATGGGGAAACCCCACCTCTACTAAAAATACAAAATTAACCAGGCATGGTGACTAATAATCCCAGCCACTTGGGAGGCTGAGGCAGGAGAATTGCTTGAACCTGGGAGGCGGAGGTTGTGGTTAGCTGAGCTCATGACATTGCACTCCAGCCTGGGTAAAATAAGGGAAACACAATCTAAAAAAAAAATAAAAAAAAACAAAAAGTCAAAAAATAATAGATGCTGAAGTTTTTGCTATTATCATGCCTTTTTTAAAAAAATTTTTTAGGCTGGGCGCGGTGGCTCAAGCCTGTAATCCCAGCACTTT
>NW_012116710.1:7457797-7458518 GCF_000951035.1 Colobus angolensis palliatus
GGATGGTCTCGATCTCCTGACCTCGTGATCCGCCCGTCTCGGCCTCCCAAAGTGCTGGGATTACAGGCTTGAGCCACCGCGCCCGGCCCTTTTTGTATCTTTAGTAGAGATGGGGGTTTCACCATGTTGACCAGGCTGGTCTCGAACTCCTGACCTCCTGATCCACCTGCCTCAGCCTCCCATAGTGCTAGGATTATAGGTGTGAGCCACTACACCCGGCCTTAACTGCTCTTCCTTCAGTTCCTCAAATGCATGGTGCTGCTTCCTGCCTTCTGGCCTTTGCATGTGCTGTGCCCTCTGCCTGGAACACCCTTTACTCTCTTTCCCCAGTCCCCCCAGTCACTTGTACTTCCTCTGTCACAGCTCTCTGTATGCTGACCTGCAGCAAACCAAGCACTCTGTGGGTCCAGGGACTGTGTCATATTTCCGGCCATCTCCCTGGCCCTTTATAAACACAAAAGCACAGGCATTACTGCCCCAGGGACCTTGGTCCAAACTCCAGCTCTGCCACTTACCAACTGAGGAACCTCATGCAACCTCTTCCGTGATTGAACCTCAGCTTCCTCATCTCTGAAGTGAAGATCACAGTACCATCATCCCCATGCTATGTGACCACCTTTCATAGGGGAATGACACAAGATCTGTGCTGCCCTCACACATGGGGGAGCAGCAGGGGCTTGCATGGGGCCAATATGGGCATTCTTTTTTTATTTTTTTTTTT
>NW_012116710.1:7463983-7465501 GCF_000951035.1 Colobus angolensis palliatus
TTGGCCAGATTGGTCTCAAACTCCTGAGCTCAGTGATCTGCCTACCCCAGCCTCCCAAAGTGCCGGGATTACAGGCGTGAGCCACTGCGCCTGGCATGATTTTTCATATTTTCCTTTGCTCTATCCTTCTCTACCTATGTATATATATATGTGTGTCTATATAAACATTAAATATAGCATATATTACACACAATAAGTATATATATGTCTATAAACACATGTATACACACACACATATATATATACTTTTTCCCTATTTTAGAGTAAGTTGCAGAGGTCGTGCCCTTTTTAGTCTTTTTAATTTTTGTTTATATTTTTTATAGAGATGTGGGTCTTCCTGTGTGTACCCAGGCTGGTCTCGAACTGCTGGACTCAAGTAGTCGACCCACCTCAGCTTCCCAAAGTGCTGGGATTACAGGTGTGAGCCATGGTGCCTGGCCTCTTTTTAAGCTTTTTAAAAATCTCAGCCATCGGCCACGCATGGTGGCTCACGCCTGTAATCCCAGCACTTTGGGAGGCCAAGGCGGGCGGATCACGAGGTCAGGAGATGGAGACCATCGCAAACACACAGGAAAACCCCGTCATCGGCCACGCATGGTGGCTCACGCCTGTAATCCCAGCACTTTGGGAGGCCAAGGCGGGCGGATCACGAGGTCAGGAGATGGAGACCATCCTGGTTAACACGGTGAAACCCTGTCTCTACTAGAAATACAAAAAAAAAAATAGCCGGGCATGGTGGCAGGCACCTGTAGTCCCAGCTACTTGGGAGGCTGAGGCAGGATAATGGCGTGAACTCGGGAGGCGGAGCTTGCGGTGAGCCAAGATTGGTCCACTGCACTCCAGCCTGGGCGACAGAGTAGGACTCTGTCTCCAAAAAAAAAAAAAAAAAAAAAAAACTCAGCCATCAATACAAAAGATTTCATTGCCTAACCTGGTGTACACAAACCCATACATATATAAAGTGATACATTTTGATACTATGTCATCATTTGTCGCCCTATATTGTTGATACACATTGTGACCATATGTTTCAGATCTCACTATAACTCACAGTTTGAGAAGCATCAGGTTGCAACAACCCTGCAAAGTAGGTATCATTATCCTGTCCACATTGATGGGGAAACTGAGGCAATTTTAGGCAACTGGGCCAGGATCACACAGCTAGTAGGCAGAGAAGGTTGAATTTTTACCTAAGTGAGTCTGATCCAGAGACTGCAAAATTCAATGCTAGTCTAAGTACTTCCTATATAAGATCTCATTTAATTATCCCAAGAGCCCTAGGGCAAGTATTACCAGTTTCACCATGACCTTACACATATCTAGGTACACAGATGACAAGGCATTTGGCCACACAGGCTGTAAGCCGCAGAGTTGGTGACTTGAATGTGGGCAGGCTGGCACCAGAGTTCATGCCTGTCAAGACTCTTGGTCCTACAGAACCATTGTGAACTCCAGTTAATACAAGCCCTTTCCCTCTCTCCCTCCCTCCCTTCCTTCCTTCCTTCCCTCCTTCCTTCC
>NW_012116710.1:7466131-7469246 GCF_000951035.1 Colobus angolensis palliatus
TGGGTTCAAGCTATTCTCCTGCCTCAGTCTCCCGAGTAGCTGTGATTACAGGCGCCTGCCACCACGCCCGGCTAATTTTTCATATTTTTAGTAGAGATGGGGTTTCACTATGTTGGCCAGGCCTCCTGACCTCGTGATCCACCTGCCTCAGCGTCCCAAAGTGCTGAGATTACAGGCGTGAGCCACCGCACCCGGTGGCTCTTTTTCTTTCTTTTTTAAATTTTAGAGACAGGGTCTCACCCTGTCACCCAGGCTGGAGTGCAGTGGTGCAAACACAGCTCACTGTAGCCTTGAACTCCTGAGCTCAAGCAATCCTCCCACCTCAGCCTTCTGAGTAGCTGGGACTACAGGCCTGCATCACCATGCCCAGCTAATTTATTTTTATTTTTTATATTTTTGTAGAGATGGGGTCTTGCTATGTTGCCCAGGCTAGTATCAAACTCCTGGCCTCAAGCCATCCTCCCGCCTTGCCCTCCCAAAGTGCTGGGATTACAGGCATGAGCCACTGTGCCTGGCCAGCCCTTCCCTTTGCTGATGGGGACATCAAAGCTGAGAGCTGGGAAGAGATTTTTCAGAGCCACAGCTTTGAAGCTCCCTAGGCTCCAGTTCTTAATCCCCCTGAGTGCAGTCCCAGCTATGACCAGCAGGGGTGGGCGAGTGGAATTAGTGGATTTCCATGTGACTCAGCACCTTTCAACTTCTCTCACTTCCTTCTCCGTTACTCCCCAGTAAGTGCTTATCAGCAAATTGGTTTTTTACTGAGAGGCCCACAGCTCCCTACTCTCCACAAGTCAAGATCGTCACGGGGTCTCCCTGGGGAAGGGAAGAGTTTCGAACCTAGTGAAGAACTTTCAGAGTCCCTCCAAGGGAGACAGCAAGTGGGGTCCTGGTGGCCTCCACTCTTTTGGGGCACGCAGATAGTCAATATCTTCAGCGTCACCAAGGCCTGTAAGGGTGGGGCCCCATATCTGGAAGTCCCAGGCCCAGCTGGGAGTTGGTCAAGTCTGGGCTGTGGGGTCAGGGAGTGCTGGGGGATGGTTATCCCCTTTCCTGCCCTGTCTCCTGGGGCAACTCCACATTTTCAGCCCTCATTGACTTTCCCAGGACTGCTGTCCCCGAGTCTTCACTCATGTCTCTCTGTGACTCCTTCCCATTAGGTACTCACAGCAACCTGATCCCCCAGCTTTTTCAATTGCCAGCCTGGGGACTTGTGGTGGTTAAGAGCATGAGCTGGGTTCAAATCCCAACCCTGTTAGTTACCAGCTGTGTGATGTTGGGCAAGTCACTCTCTGGGCCTCAGTTTTCTCATCTGTCAAGTAGGGTAATACTAGTTCCCACTCCATTTTGAGAGCTCTCATGTGAAGAGATGACAGAGCAAGCTTGGCTTAGTAAATCCTCTCTGGGTGTGCGAACAACCACCACCACAACCACAATAATGACAACTGCATTGCATAAGAGCCCTGGACTTACACATGACTGTGCCACGGGAGTCCCCCCGGGGCTCCCGGGGCCAATCCCTCTCTGGCTTGGACTCACATAAACTTGGATCTCACATCTTTTCCCATTTCTGCCCCCGTGGCCACTTGCTTTGGTCCCTGAGTCCTCATACACCTGGCTGGGGCGCTCATGGCCCCAGTCAGCCTCGGCCCTGCCCCATGGTGCCCCTTCCTAAAGCTCTGCCCGTCTGTCCCGTGACACGCCCCGCCCGCCCCGGCTCATGCCTGCTTGCACCGCCTGCGCCAGGGTGGTGAGCCCGGTCTGGCCAGTGGCGCCGAAGATCGCGATCTTCTTGACGGCCATCCTGCGGGGTCGTAGGGGTGCAAGGCCTCAGAGTCTCGGCACGCGCGGGAACCTACTGGCTGCTGGGCGGCGCTCTCTGTCCTACTCAAGCAGGAACAACTAGGCGGAGCTGGCCCGAAGTGCCACGCCTCAGCCCCGCTCCGCCGGCGGCTCAGGTCAAGGGACAGGGCCGAACGCGGGTGGGCGGGGCAGGAGTCAGCTCTCATTCGCTCACCGCCCAGCACCGCCCTCTCCCCGCCACTTAGGTCGGAAGGCGGGGCCACAGAAGGCCACGCCTCCATATAGCAACAAATCGAGTGGGCGGGGCCGAGATAATCTGTCACTCAGCGTCCTGCCTCCGCGCTCTACCTCCCGGAGAGGGGTGGGGCCAGGCGAGCCACGCCCACGGCCTCTCGTAGCTCACGCCCCCTCTCGCAGCACCTGGAGCGATCTGGGGCGCACTCTAAGCCCCAGGGCCTCCCAGAACCAGCAAGGGGAAAAAGTGAGGGAGGACAGTGTGTGTGTGCACTTGAGTGTAAGACACTGTGTCACGGCATATCTATGCACTTATATGACCCTGTGTGACTCAGTGACCGGAAGGGCAAGCATGACTGTGGGCGACACCTTGTGTCATCCTCCGTGTGTGATCCCGTGTTACAGTGTGACTACACGTGCGTGACACCACGTGTGCCAGGCATTGATTCTATTCTTTTGTGACCTTGTGGTGACACCGTGGGTGACACTGCGTCAGCCTGTACGATAGGGTGTGGGACGTGTGAGGTGTGCTACATGGAAGCGTGAGATTATTAGACTGTGACAGTGTGTGACACCACATGTCTCGTGTAAGGATGTGTGACACCGGGACCCCATTCAAGTGTGTGACTGTGGGTGTCTCTGTTGTGCTGCTGTTTGTGACCCCCTGTGATTATGATGTGCGAGGTGAGGGGGTGCAGCATGTGCGGGGCGACTGCTGTGAAGGTTCGAGTGTGTAGAGTGTGTGACACTGTGGCTGTGAAGCTGTGCGCGATGTGTGGGCCTATGACACTGTGACTGCTGGGGAGTGTGCGACTGTGTGTGACAGGTGCGTTTGTGTGTGACGCCGCGTGGGCGGTGGTGACCCTATTGGATTTGTGTGGTGCTGAGTGACACTGTTCCAGTGTGGACGCCGCCTGTGACGGCGTGAGGGTGTGACCCCGTAGGACCTCACAGGAGGGAGTGACGGCGCGCGAGCGCGTGGATGCGGGGATGAGTTTGTGTGTCGAGGCCCCCGCGAGTATGGCATAGCAGCGTGGCGAGCGTAACCCCGTGGGAGTGTGCAGAGCGTGACGCCGCCGTG
>NW_012116710.1:7469576-7474507 GCF_000951035.1 Colobus angolensis palliatus
CTAGGGGGCCAACAGCCCCTCCCCCAAGCATGTCCCCACCTGGCGAGCATCCCTCCTCCGCGCTCACGGGGCATAGCTGGAGCCCCGGGTCTCCCCGGCTGGAGGGAGGCAAAGGGTCGAGGGCAGGACGAGTCCCCAACCCCCAACCCCCAACCCGGTCTAGCCTCCGCGCCACGCGTGGGTCTTAACCCCAGGCCTTGTCCTTCCCAGGCCCCCTCCTTGGGTGCGGTGTCTGAACCTCAGGGAGAGAGGCGCGGCCTGGGAAGGGTTAAAGCCTCTGATGCCACCGCAGCCCAGCGCCCCGCCTGCTTTTGCAGGAGGGAGTGGGGGAGCGGCTCGCAGGACACCCCTTCTCGGCTCCCCTATTACCTGCTCCCTTCCTTCCCGTTCAATCGCGTTATGGCTAGAGCTGATCCTCGGCCTGGCCGGAGAGCTAACAGGAGTGCTAACGGCCTCCCCATCTTTAAGTGTCCTCCACTGAAGAAAACAGTTGTAACCACCGTTTAACAGGGAGGGAAACTGAGTCACAGAAAGGCCAAGTTAAAGATACTCCGTTAAATATACAGCAAGGATAAAGCGGAAGTTGAACTCATTTCTGTCTGACTCCGGAACAGGCACATTGATTTGCTGAGATATGTGAGGAAAAGATGTAGCAAGTAACGTATATCGAGGGCTTGCAGTGTACCAGATACCATGATCCCTGCATTATTAACTTACTTCTTCAAACACCGCTAAGAAACGGGTACGATTATCATTACTTTTTTCTTTTTTTTTTTTTGAGATGGAGTTTCGCTCTTGTCACCCAAGTTGGAGTGCAATGGTACAATCTCGGCTCAGTGCAACCTCTGCCTGCCGGCTTCAAGCAATTCTCCTGCCTCAGCCTCCCAAGTAGCTGGGATTACAGGCATGAGCCACCACGCCTGGCTAATTTTGAATTTTTAGTAGAGATGGGGTTTCACTGTGTTGGTAAGGCTGGTCTCCAACTCCTGACTTCAGGTGATCCACTCACCTCCTTGGCCTCCCAAAGTGCTGGGATTATAGGCGTGAGCCACCTCCTGGCCTACCCTTTTGTGTGTGTGTGTGACAGAGTCTCACTCTTTCATTCAGTCTGGAGTGCAGTGGGTCGATCTTGGCTCACTGCAACCTCCATCCCCCAGGATCAAGCGATTCTCCTGTCTCAGCCTCCCGAGCAGCTGGGACTACAGACATGCGCCACCACACGTGGATAATTTTTGTACTTTGTTAGTAAAGATGGAGTTTCACCATGTTGGCCAGGCTGGTCTCGAATTCCTGGCCTCAAGTGATCCACCTACCTGGACCTCCCAAAGCGATGATATTATAAGCATGAGCCACCGTGCTGGGCCATCATTAAGATTTTGCAGATGAACAAACTAAGGCCCAAAGAGTAGAAATATCTCAGCCAAAGTCACACAGGTGGTAGGTAGCTGTGTGCTCACTTTCACTTTTCCGTGGAAGGAGGGAAGAACAAAAATGGATTTGGGACTGGGCACAGTGGCTCACACGTGTAACCCCAGCACTTTGGGAGGTTGAAGTGGGCAAATAGCTTGAGCCCAGATGTTCCAGACCAGCCTGAGCAACATAGCGAGACCCCATCTCTACCAAAAATACAAAAATTACCTGGTCATGGCGGAGCTTGCCTCTAGTCCCAGCTACTCAGGAGGCTGAGGTGGGAGGATCGCTTGAGCACAGGAGTTGGAGGTTACAGGGAGCTATGATTTTGTCACTGCACTCTACCTGGGTGATAGAGCAATACCTTGTCTCAGGAGAAAAAAAAAGGGGGGGGGATTACAGTGTGTCCCCCAAGGGACAATTTCCACTCTACTCACTCTGCTGACCAAGACTCAGACCCTACCTTCCTAGAATTCAGTGAGTTGGCAATTGTCTGGGTCTTTTGAGGACATTAATCTTCTAACTTCCTCCTTTGTTGGTCTTAGAATCAGGCCTGGGGGCTCAGAAGGTAGAGGAGATACCTCTAATGTCACTCAACCCTTTAAATTTCTTCTCTTTTTTTTTTGAGATGGAGTCTCACTCTCACCCAGGCTGGAGTGCAGTGGCGCAATCTCAGCTCACTGCAGCCTCTGCCTCCTGGGTTCAAGCAATTATCCTGCCTCAGACTCCCGAGGAGCTGAGATTACAGGCATGCACCACCATACCCAGCTAATTTTTATATTTTTATTAGAGACGGGGTTTTACCATGTTAGAGTCTGGAACTCCTGACCTCAGGTGATTTACCCACCTCGGCCTCCCAGTGCTGGGATTACAGGTGTGAGCCACCACGCCTGGCTAATTTCTTCTTTTTTTAAATTTGTTTTTTGTTTTCTATTTTTAAATTTTAATTTAATTTAATTTAATTTTTTCTGAGATGGAGTCTCACTGTGTCGCCCAGGCTGGAGTACACTGGCGTGATCTCAGCTCACTCCAACCTCCGCCTCCCAGGTTCAAGCAATTCTACTGTCTCAGTCTCCTGAGTAGCTGGGATTACAGGTGCATGACGCCACGTCCGGCTAATTTTTGTAGTTTTAGTAGAGACAGGGGTTCCACCATGTTAGCCAGGCTGGTCTGGAACTCCTGACCTCAGGTAATTCTCCCACCTCGGCTCCCAAAGTGCTGGGATTACAGACATGAGCCACCGCGCCCAGCCTAATCACTTGAGGCCAAGAGTCCGAGACCAGCCTAGCTGACATGACGAAAACTTGTCTCTACTAAAAGTACAAGTTAGCTGGCCATGGTGCTGTGTGCCTGTAGTCCCAGCTATTTTGGAGGCTGAGGCACAAGAATCGCTTGAACTCGGGTGGCAGGGGTTGCAGTGAGCAAAGATTGCACCATTGCACTCCAGTCTGGGCAACAGAGTGAGACTGTCTCAAAAATCAAAAAACGGCTGGGTGCGGTGGCTCATGCCTGTAATCCCAGCACTTTGGGAGGCCAACGCAGGCAGATCACGAGGTCAGGAGATCGAGACCATCCTGGCTGACACAGTGAAACCCCGTCTCTACTAAAAATACAAAAAATTAGCCGGGCTTGGTGGTGGGCGCCTATAGTCCCAGCTACTTGGCAGGCTGAGGTAGGAGAATGGTGTAAACCCAGGAGGCAGAGCTTGCAGTGAGCCGAGATCACACCACTGCACTCCAGCCTGGGCGACAGAGGAGACTCTGTCTCAAACAAACAAAAAAACAAACCAACCAAACAAACAAAAAAACACAGAACCTTTACTAAGCCATTGAGTCTGAGCTCAGCAATTTAGGCTGGAATCAGGTGGCCGTTCTTCTGGTCTCTGCTGTGGTCAGAGTTGAGGGTGATGTTGGCAACCTCAGCTGGCCTTGGCTAGAATGACTAGGGCCTTGGACCTGGTCTGGCCCAGGTGTGTTTTTCTTATAGCCACAGTACAGCACAAGCAGAAACATGCAAAGTCTCCCTCCTGAGTCCTAGGCTCAGAACTGGCACAGCAGCACTTTCACCTAATTCCGCTGGCCAAAGTAAATAACAGGGCTGGAGTCAATGGGTAGGGCATGCGGTCACTCTATCCTACCTTAGCAGTAGGAGGACACTGAAGAGTTATATGGCAAAGGCTGTGGCTACAAGGGTGAAGAATTAGGGCCATTAATGCAAACATTCTTTTTTTTTTTTTTTCTTTGAGATGGAGTCTCTCCCTGTCACCCAGGCTGGAGTACAATGGCCCGATCTCAGCTCATTTCTACGTCTGCCTCCCAGGTTCAAACGATTCTCCTGCCTCAGCCTCCTGAGTAGTTGGGATTACAGTAGCCCACCACCACGCCCAGCTAATTTTTGTATTTTCAGTAGAGACTGGATTCCACCATGTTGACCAGGCTGGTCTCGAACTCCTGACCTCGTGATCTGCCTGCCTTGGCCTCCCAAAATGCTGGGATTACAGGCAGGAGCCACTGTGCCTGGCCCCATTAATGCAAACATTCTATCACCTATTGTTTTTTTTTTCTAGAGACAGAGTCTTGCTTTGTCTCCCAGGCTGGAGTGCATTGGCATGATCTCCGCTCACTGCAGCCTCCACCTCCCAGGTTTAAGCGATTCTCCTGCCTCAGCCTCCTGAGTACCTGGGATTACAGGTACGTGACACCACGCCCAGCTAATTTTTGTATTTTTAGTAGAGACAGGGTTTCACCATGTTGGGCAGGCTGGTCTTGAACTTCTGACCTCAAGTGATGCACCCATCTAAGAAAGTACTGGGATTATATGCGTGAGCCACCGTGCCTGGCCCTATCACCTATGTTTGAATTCTAGCTACTTACTAGCTGTGTAACCTTGGAAAAATAGATTAACTCCTCTGTGCTTCAGTTTCCTTCTCTATAAAATAGATGTAATAATAGCCAACTGTTAGGGAATTAAATTTGTGGAAATAATAAGAGAATGTACATGAAGTACTAACCACAGGGCAAGTGTTCAATATGTTCATTATTGTTATTACTGCATTACAGAACTCTATTGTTCTAATAATAACAGTGACAGTTTGCTGAGCTCTTAATATGTGCCAGGGTCTAAGCCATGTGTTTTACCACATCCTGTGAAGTGGTGAGGGTAAACATTATTATTATAGTTATTTAGAAATAGGGTCTCACCATATTGCCCAGTTTGGAGTGCAGTGTCACTATTATAGATCACTGTAGCCTTGACTTCTTGGGCTCAAGCTATCCTCCTGCCTTAGCCTCCTAAACAGCTGGGACTATGGGTGGCAGCCACCACATTTGGCTAATTTTTAAATTTTTTTTTAAGACAATTTTTGGCTCTGCTGCCCAGGCTGGAGTGCAGTGGGAGCTATCTTGGCTCACTGCAATCTCCATTTCTTGGGCTCAAGCCATCCTCACACCTCAGCCTCCTGAGTAGCTGGGATTACAGGCACGTTGCCACCATATCTGGTTAATTTTTTTTTTTTTTTTTTT
>NW_012116710.1:7474757-7477237 GCF_000951035.1 Colobus angolensis palliatus
TTACTCCATGTTGGTCAGGCTGGTCTCGAACTCCTGATCTCAGGTGATCCGCCCGCCTCGGCCTCCCAAAGTGCTGGGATTATAGGCGTGAGCCACCGCGCCTGGCCAATTTTTGTATTTTTTGTAGAGACAGGGTTTCAACATGTTGCCCAGGCTTGTCTCGAACTCCTGGGCTCAAGCTATCTGCCCTCCTCAGCCTCCCAAAGTGTTGGGATTATAGGCCTGAGCCACTGCACCCAGCTTATTTTTATTTTTATAGATGTGAAATCTTGCTATGTTGCCCAGGCTGGTCTCCAACCCCTGGGCTCAAGCGATTCTCCTGCCTCTGCCTCCCAAAGTGCTGGGATTACAGGTATGAGCCACTGTGCCCAGGCCTTATGATTATTACTATGTCCACATTAAAGACAGAGAAATTGAGGACAAGAGAGGGGACAGGACTCAAAGCCAGTCACTGTTAGAAATGGGACTTGATCCTAGATCTAACCTACCTCTCCCCATGTCCAGGCCTCACTTTCCCTGATGGCGCAGATACCAGGGGAAGTGGACAACATGGAGGGCCTGCCTGCCCCTAACAACAACAACCTTGCCACCCGCTGGGAGAGTCCAGATCGGGGCTGGGAGCGGGAGCAGCCGGCCGCCTCCACCGCAGCGGCCTCGCTCTTTGAGTGCTCCCGGATCAAGGCCTTGGCAGGTACCTGGAGGAGGGCTGGGGTGGGATGAGGAGGACGAGGAAGGGGGAAGGGTACCCGAGAACCTTGGTGGTCGGAAGGGCAGGAGGAGAGACCAGCACTGTCCAATAGAACTTTCCATGATGGTGGAAATAGTCTATATCCGTGATGTCCAATGTAATAATCACTAGTCCATGTGGCTTTTGAGTGCTTGAAATGTGGCCAGGGCTATGTGACAGACTGAGTTTTAAATTTTATTTAGTTTTAATTAAATTTATTTATATATATATATTTTTTGAGATGGAGTCTTATTTTGTTGCCCTGGCTGGAGTGCAGTGGCGAGATCTTGGTTCACTGCAATCCTTTCCTCACGGGCTCAAGCCATCCTCCTATCTCAGCCCCCTGAATAGCTGGGACTACAGATGCATGCCCCCACACCTGGCTAATTGTTTTTTTTTTTTTTTTTTGTATTTTTAGTAGAGACGGGGTTTCACTCTGTTTGCCAGGCTGGTCTTGAACTTCTGACCTTAACTGATCCACCTGCTTTGGCCTCCCAAAGTGCTGGGATTACAGGCATGAGCCACTGCACCCCGCCCAGTTTTAATTAAATTTAAATAACCGCATGTGGCTTGTGACTGCTGTATGGAGCAGCACAGCCTTAGAGCCTTAGAAATGTACAGTCCCAGAATGGTGGGACTTTGTAAGCATATTCCCTTAGAATCCCGAAATGCAGAGCCGTCAGATCCTTGGAACTTGAAATGTCTAAGAGATTCTTAGACCTCTCGAAATGAAGATCTTTGACTGGGCGTGGTGGCTCATGCCTGTAATCCCAGCACTCTGGGAGGCTGAGGTGGACAGATCTCTTGAGTGTGTGAGTTGGAGACCAGGTTGGCCAACATAATGAAACCCTGTCTCTACTAAAAATTAAAATAAAATAAAAAAACATTAGCCGGGCATGGTGGCATGCATCTGTGGTCCCAGCTATTCGGGAGGCTGAGGTGGGAGGATGGCCTGAGCCCGTGAGTTGGAGATTGCAGTGAGCCAAGATCACAATACTGCACTCCAGCCCCAGCAATAAAGCAAGAACCTGTCTCAAAAAAATAAAAATGCCTGGCTAATTAAAAGTAATTTTTTTTTTTGGCCGAGCATGGTGGCTCATGCCTGTAACCCCAGCACTTTGGGAGGCTGAGGCAGATGGATCACTTGAGGTCAGGAGTTCAAGACCAGCCTGGCCAACATGGTGAAACCTTGTCTCTAGTGAAAAATACAAAAATTAGCCAGGCATGGTGGCTGGCACCTGTAATCCCAGCTACTCAGGAAGCAGGAGGCAGGAGAATCACTTGAACCCGGGAGATGGAGGTTTCAGTGAGCTGAGATCACACCATTTCACTCCAGCCTAAGTGACAAGAGTGAAACTCCAACTCAAAACAAAAAAAAAAAATTTTTTGTAAGATGGAGTCTTGCTGTGTTGCCCAGGCTGGTCTGGAACTCCTGGGCTCACACAGTGCTCCCACCTCGGCCTCCCAAAGTGCTTTGATTACAGGGGTAAGCCAGAGTGCCTAGTAGTCACCCTACTTTGATGTATCAGAACAATATTAGCAAAGACCAGAGAACTTTATAGTTATAGAAAGACCTTAGACCTTTAGAATTGTAGACCCTCGAACCTTAGTACTTAGTATTCATAGAGGTTTGGAACCTTAGAAGTGTTTAATCATCAGTATTAAAACTGGCAAATGGCCAGGTGCGGTGGCTCAAGCCTGTAATCCCAGCAGTTTGGGAGGTCAAGACGGACGGATCACAAGGTCAGGAGAT
>NW_012116710.1:7484705-7486582 GCF_000951035.1 Colobus angolensis palliatus
AGGCTGGCCTTGAACTCCTGGGCTCGAGCGATCCACCCGCCTTGGCCTCCCAAAGTGCTAGGATTACAGGCGTGAGCCATCGCGCTGGCTCAAGAAACCTGGCTGATCTAGCAACCTGTAGTCCCAGCACTTTGAGAGGCTGAGGCGGGTGGATTGCTGGAGCCCAGGAGTTTTGAGACCAGCTTGTCCAACATGGCGAAACCCCACCTCAACTGAAAATATAAAAATTAGCCAGGTGTGGTGGCGCATGCCTGTAGTTCCAGCTACTCGGGAGGTTGAGGTGGGAGAATCTCCTGAGCCCGGGGAAGCAGAGGTTGCAGTGAGACAAGATTGAGCCACTGCACTCCAGCCTTAGGCAACTGAGTGAGACCCTGTCTCAAAAAAATAAGAAATCTGGCCAGGCGCAGTAGCTCACGCCTGTAATCTCAGCACTTTGGGAGGCCAAGGTGGGCAGGTCACTGGAGGTCAGGAGTTTGAGACCAGCCTGGCCAGCATGGCAAAACCCTGTCTCTATTAAAAATACAAAAAATAGCTGGGTCTGGTGGTGCGTGCCTGTAATCTCAGCTACTCAGGAGGCTGAGGCAGGAGAATTGCTTGAACCTGGGAGGCGGAGGTTGCAGCGAGCCAAGATCATGCCATTGTATTCCAGCTTGGGCGACAAGAGCAAAACTCCATCTCAAAAACAAACAACAACAAAATAATAAAAATAGAGAGAGAGAGAGAGAGAGAAATCTGTATGTGCCACAAAGTATGAACCAGATTCAGCTGATGGATTGCCAGCTTCATCTGATCTAGAAACCTAGACTGATGAAAACATACACTCACGGAAACTTACAGTTATACCTTTAGAGTCTTAGAACCTTAAAAAGGTAGGAACATATCAACTTAGAATTCTAGAATTTACTAATTTAGTGTAAGTGAGTTTGTTTGTGTTTTGAGGGGGAGAGGATCTCTCCACGTTGCCTAGACAGGTCTCAAACTCCTGGTCTCAACTCAGCCTTCTGAGTAGCTGGGATTACAGATGTGTGCCACCACTCCCAGTTGTAAAATTTATTATTATTATTATTATTATTTGGACTGCTGCCCAGGCTGGAGTGTGATGATACAATCATAGCTTCATAGCTCACTGCAACCTCCAACTCCTAGGCTCAAGCCATCCTCCCACCTTAGCCTCCCGAGTAGCTGGGACTACAGGCATGCACCACCGTGCCTGGATAATTTTCTTCTTAATTTTTTGTAGAGACAGGGTCTCACTACGTTGCCCAGGCTGACCTTGAATTCCTGGACTCAAGCGATCCTCCTACCTTGGCCTCCCAAAGTGTTGGGATTACAGGTGTGAACCACTGGAATTTATTTTATCTAGAAAATATGAATTCAGTGCCTGCTGTGTGCCTGGCCCATGCTGGACAACATGAGGGGAATAGTGGTGACTGAGGCAGCCCGGGTCCTGCCCCCACAGGGCTCATAGGTCAGTGGAGAGAGAGATCCGGCTAGACAGTGTTGACTCAGAGGGGTCAGAGACAGGGTAGGGGAGGCACAGACAGAGAGGTCGGGGCTGTTGACAGAGAGGCACAAGCATCGGGCTGTGATTGGGAAGCGCAAGGACTGCAGGAGCCCATAGGATGTACTTGATCCAGCCTGGAGAATCAAGGAGGACTTCTTGGAGAAGGAGAGGCCTAAGTTCAGGCCTAAAGGGTGAATTGGCATGAACACCAGAGTGAAGGGTGGAAGAGTGTTCTAGGTAGAGGGAACTGCATATGCAAGGCCCCCAAAAGTTGGGAGTGGCTTAACTGAGAAGGATACAGGTGAGGAGTAAGTGATGAGGAGCCAGTGGAAGCCAGATCCTTCTTTCTTTTCTTTTCTTTTCTTTTCTTTTC
>NW_012116710.1:7487682-7490969 GCF_000951035.1 Colobus angolensis palliatus
TGAGCCACCACGCCCGGCCACTCTTTTTTTTTGAGACAGAGTCTCGCTCTGTTGCCCAGGCTGGAGTGCAGTGGCACAATCTTGGCTCACTACAACCTCTGCCTCCTGGGTTCAAGTTGTTCTCCTTCTTCTGCCTCCTAAGTAGCTGGCATTACAGGAGCCCGCCACCATGCCCGGCTAATATTTTGTATTGTTAGTAGAGATGAGGTTTCACCATGTTGGCCAGGCTGGTCTTGAACTGCTGACCTCAAGTGGTCCACCTGCCTTGGCCTCTCAAAGTGCTAGGATTATAGGCGTGAGCCACGCCTGGCCTGTGTAATTTTCATAAATGCTCGCAAATGCACAACTCTGCTTAAATCTCCCATGCTTAGGGTTCACATATGGCTCTACAAGTAAAACACATTTATAGAGGAACTTGAGACCCCAAACCAGGAACATTCAGCTTAGTGGTAACTTCATGATGCTGCTCTCCTGCTGAAGCCACCTGGCCGCTCAAAGTGCAAATATGACGTAGACCACTACGCTGCATTTCTTTTGCATCCCTTTGCCCAGCTCTCTCATGGTTTTTCTCCCTCTTTTATTTTGAGGCAGAGTCTCGCTCTGTCACCCAGGCTGGAGTACAGTGGTGCGATCACGGCTCACTGCAGCCTCGACCTCCCAGGTCGCCTGTAATCCTAGCACTGAGGCTGAGATGGGAGCATCACTTGAGCCCAGGAGTGAGCAACATGGTGAGACCCTGTCTCTGTCAATTTTTTCGACATTAAGGAAAATTGTTTGGACCCCACATTCAGTGTGTTCTCTACTCACCCTCCACAGTTTGTGGCTCACTACTGTCACTGACCTGTGTGAGGCTTCTCTCCAATTCTCTTTTATTTCCAAATCTCAAATCAATTTCTTCTTCCCTGTAGGCAACCACTGACATTATTTTGTTTTGTTTTTTAAATAAAGATGGAGTCTTGCTCTGTTGCCCAGGCTGGTCTTGAACTCCTGGGCCCAAGCACTTCTCCTACCTCAACCTCCCAAAGTGTTGGGAAGCCACTGCTTCTGACCCCATTCATTTTAATGTGAATCTTTTTCTTTGCATGAGGATAATTTTGCAAAATGTGCATTGCTAATGAGTAAGCATATATATATATAACTTTTTATTATTAAAGTAGTTCATGCACACAGAATGGCAGAAAAGTCATGCCAGTATTTCCACAAATGAGTACTCTCTTGTAACCAGCGCCCATGTTAAAAAACAGAATATACAACGGGATGTGGTGACTCATGCCTGTAATCCAAGTGCGTTGGGAAACCAAGGCACGATGATCACTTGAGACCAGGAGTTCAAGACCAGTCTGGGCAACATAGAGAGACCCCATATCTAAAAAAAAAAAAAATTAAAAAATTATCTAGGCGGGGCTAAGTGCAGTGGCTCACGCCTGTAATCCCAGAACTTCAGGAGGCTGAGGTGGGTGGATCACGAGGTCAGGAGATTGAGACCATCCTGGCTAACACGGTGAAACCCCGTCTCTATTAAAAATACAAAAAATTAGCCGGGTGTGGTGGTGGGTGCTTGTAGTCCCAGCTACTGGGGAGGCTGAGGCAGGAGAATGGCGTAAACCCGGGAGGCAGAGCTTGCAGTGAGCCGAGATCACACCACTGCACTCCAGCCTGGGCGACAGAGCGAGACTCCGTCTAAAAAAAAAAAAAAAAATTAGCTGGGTGTGGTGGCATGAGCCTGTAGTGCTAGCTACCCAAAAGACTGAGGTGGGAAGATTGCTTGAGCCCAGGAGTTCCAGGCTGCAGTGACCTAAGAAGGTGCCACTGCCCTCCAGCCTGGGCAACAGAATGAGATACCATCTTTAAAAAACAAACAGAATGTGACATATGACAGACCCAGTAAAGCATCCTCATGCCACCTCCCTATCACTATAGTCCAAGGGTGTACTCTTTTAACTTCTAACAGCTCAGCTTCATTTTGCTGGTGTTTTAACTTTATGTAAATAGAATAATGCAGTGTGTGCTGTTTTGTGTCTGGCTTTATTCACTCAACATTATGCCTGTGGGAGATGCATCCATGTCTCCCTATGCTTGTGGGTTGGTCCTTCTCCTTGCTGTATAGTGTGCCATGGTGTGAATGTACCACAGTTTGTTTATGGATTCACCTGTCCATGAGCATTTGGATTGCTGCTAGTTTGGGGCTACTATAAATGGTGGTGTTGGGCCAGACGTGGTGGCTCACGCCTGTAATCCTAGCACTTTGGGAGGCCACGGCAGGCGGATGACTTGAGGCCAGGAGTTCAAGACCATCCTGAGCAATACAGCGAGAACCCATCGCTACTAAAAATACAAAAAAATGTGCTGGGTATGGTGGTGCATGCCTGTAATCCCAGCGACTCGAGACGCCGAGGCAGGAGAAGCGCTTGAACCCAGGAGGCGGAGGTTGCAGGGAGCCAAGATAGTGCCACTGGACTCTAGCCTGGATGACAGAGTGAGACTCTGTCTTAAATAAATAAATACATAAAATAAATGTTGGTGTTCTCAAGTTTCTAGTACCCATTTTTGGTGGGCATAAGCGCTTGTTTCTGGTGGTTTATACCCACCCAAGGGTGAAGATGTCCAATCACACAGTAAGGGTATGTATTTTATTTTATATGTATATGTATTTGTTGTTGTTAATTGAGACGAAGTCTCGTTATGTTGCTCAGGCTGGTCTCCAAATCCTGGGCTCAAGCAGTCCTCCTGCCTTGGCCACCCAAAGTGTTTGGATTACAGGCGTGAGCCATGCGCCCCGCCAAGTGAGTGTATATCTAACTTTAGTAGAGACTGCCAGTTTGTGTCATTTTATATTCCCACTAGCGGTGTACCAGAGATTCAGTTGCTGTGCACCCCACCCTTGTGATGGTCAGTCTATATTTTTCTTTTCTTTTTTTTTTCTTTTTGAGACAGAGTCTCACTGTGTCACCCAGGCTGGAGTGTAGTAACGCGATCTTGGCTCACTGCAAGCTCTGCCTCCTGAGTTCAAGCAGTTCTCCTGTCTCAGCCTCCCATGTAGCTGGGATTACAGGCACACACCACCACGCCCAGCTAATTTTTGTATGTTTAGTAGAAACGGGGTTTTGCCATGTCGGCCAGGCTGGTCTCGAACTCCTGACCTCAGGTGATCCGCCTGCCTTGGCCTCCCAAAGTGCTGGGATTAGAGGCATGAGCCACCATGCCCGGCTGATGGCCAGTCTTTTTAGTGTTAGCCATTCTAGTGGCTGTGCATTCTGCTGTGGTTTTACTTAGCATTTTCCTGATGA
>NW_012116710.1:7494029-7495888 GCF_000951035.1 Colobus angolensis palliatus
GGGAGGCTGAGGCAGGAGAATGGCGTGAACCCGGGAGGCGGAGCTTGCAGTGAGCTGAGATCCGGCCACTGCACTCCAGCCTGGGCGACACAGAGCAAGACTCCGTCTCAAAAAAAAATAAAATAAAATAAAATAAATAAATAAATAAAAGAACTCAATATACGCACAATAGCAGACAGAGGAAACTTGTCATTTGGCCTGGAGTATTTTTGTTTGTTTGTTTGTTTTGAGACAGGTTCTCCTTCTCTTGCCCAGGCTAGAATGCAGTGGTGTGATCATGGCTCACTGCAGCCCCGAACTCCCAGGCTCAAGCGATCCTCCCACCTCAGCTTTCTGAGCGGCTGGCACCACAGGTGCACACTCACCATGCCTAGCTATTAATTTTTTTTTTTTCAAGAGACGGGAGCCTCACTCTATTGCCAAGTCTGGTCTCAAACTCCTGGGCTCAAGTGATCCTTCCACCTTGGCCTCCCAAAGTGTTTAGATTACAGGTGTGAGTAACCTCGCCCAACCTGGCCAGGAGTCTTGAAACCCCAAAGGTATCTGTGTCAGTTACGGTCCTGGCAGGAAGCAGATGGCATCCCACAAAGGGGTAAAGTTGGGGCAAGTTTAATGAAGGGACTATTGACATGGGGTGGGCAGGATTGAGGGAACCTACAAGGGCAGCGGGGACCCGCAGCGTGCAGAGAAGGGAGTGGTGAGAGAGGAGAGAGACGTCACCAGCAGGAGCTGGGGATGTACGGAAAGAAACCAGGCACTGCCAGAAGCAGGTCAGGCAGGGAGGGAGGGAGCAGGAAGGAACAAAGCCCTTGACTCCTCTGATCTCCTGCTGGCCAAACCCAGTTGGAAGTCTGAGGGGCTCTGAGGGTTGGGGAGTCCATTCATACAGTCCACACTGGCCAGCCTCCCTGGACCCACCACAGCACAGGGAAGAGGAGTGGAGGGTGGCACCAGAGGGGGAAACAGAAGACCCCCGCACAGTAAACACACCAACATGGTCAACATTCAACGTCATCTCAGGTCAGGGCAACACTCTGAGATTTTTTTTTTTTTGAGAGAGTCTTGCTGTCACCTAGGTTGGAGTGCAATGGCGCAATCTCGGCTCGCTGCAGCCTCTGCCTCCCAGGCTCAAGTGATTCTCCTGTCTCAGCCTCTCGAGTAGCCAGGATTACAGGCACGCATCACCATGCATGGCTAACTTTTGTATTTTTTGGTAGAGAGGATTTCATCATGTTGGCCAGCTGGTCTCAAACTCCTGACCTCAAGTGATCCGCCCACCTAGGCCTCCCAAAGTGTTGGGATTACAGGCATGAGCCACCATGCCCAGCCCCATGACAATGCTTTTTGTTTTGTGATTTCATTTTGATGATACCCAAAGAAAGTGAATAGAAACTGATCCTGGGCTGGGTGCAGTGGCTCACACCTGTAAGCCCAGCACTTTGGGAGGCTGAGGCAGGAGGATTGCTTGAGCCCAGGAGTTTGAGACCAGCCTGGGCAACATGGCAAGATCCTGTCTCTATAAAAAATACAAAAATTAGTCAGGCGTGGTGACGTGCGCCTGTAGTCCCAGCTACTGGGGAGGCTGAGGTGGGAGGATTACCTAAGCCCGGGGAGGTTGAGGCTTCATTGAGCCATGATCATGCCACTGCTCTCCAGAGCCTGGGTGACAGAGTGAGGCATAGAAAGAAAGAACGAAATTGAGAAAGAATGAAAGAATGAACAAAAGAAAGAAAGAAAGAGAGAAAGAGAAAGGGAGAAAGGTAGAAAGAGAGAGAGAAAAAGAGAGAAAGAGGGAGGGAAGGAAGGAAGAAAGGAAGGAGAAAGAAAGAAAGAAAGAAAGAAAGAAAGAAAGAAAGAAA
>NW_012116710.1:7501912-7502402 GCF_000951035.1 Colobus angolensis palliatus
TATATATATATATATATATGTGTGTGTGTGTGTGTGTGTGTGTATATGTGTGTATATATATATACACATACAGACACACACATGCATACACATACACACCCACCCCTACCTCTCTCAAGTATAAGATACCAAAATCAATGATCCCCCAGAATCCATTGAAGAAAGCCAAATCTAGTCCAAATCCTTGTTTTTGCAAATGTGAAAACTGGGGTCCAAAGAGGAGAGATGACCTTGAGAAGTCACCTGGCCAGTTATTAATAGAGACAAGGCAGAACCCAGTTGTCCTCATTCTGGTACCACCCTGGGGATGCACTAAAATTCCACTTTGGCTGTAGTACTAGCCAAAATCTGCTATTTGGTGTGGGCATCATTTGTTAGAAGGCAGAGGGATAAATACTCAATTTAGCATCTTTTCTGCCATCACTTCCTCAGGTATGATTGATGATCAGTATTAACGTAGGGTACCATCTTATCTAAACAGCACAAAACC
>NW_012116710.1:7509417-7514674 GCF_000951035.1 Colobus angolensis palliatus
AAAAAAAAAAAAAAAAAAAAAGGGAAAGACAAGTACAATTAAATTATTATTGAATGTAATCACCTTGTTGTACTGATATCAAATGCTAGACCTTATTCATTCTTTCCACATTTTGTACCCATTAACCATCACCCCTTCCCTTCACCCCACTATTGATAATATTACCAACGTAAATTTTATGAAAAAGGAAATTATTGAGAGATTTCAAATGGTTGAAGGGGAAATAGACTGGAAATACATGTCTTTATTCCTGAATTAATAGAAAACTTAATATTAATAGGAAACTTAATATTATTTAGTAATGGGATTTTAACAGTAACCGTACAGGCTAAACGGCCAAAAACCGACTTAACAGTACAGTGGCTTAATGGAGAAGCTATTTCTCCCTCCCAGATAACCTCGAGATGAGCAACCCAGTTAGCAGGAAGACTTAGCTCAGAGAGGTCAGTGTAGATTCCTGGTTAATTTCATCTTATGTTCTGCAGACCTTGACCTTGATTTTCCAGTTTATGGGAGTCAGGGAAAGAAAGAGGAAGGCCAGGAAGCAATTTTCTTTTTCTCTTTTAAACTTTTATTTACTTATTTTTTGAGACAGAGTCTTGCTCTGTCACCCAGGCTGGAGTGCAATGGCGTGATCGCCACTCACTGCAACCTCCGCCTCCTGGGTTCAAGCAGTTCTGCCTCAGCCTCCCGAGTACCTGGGATTAGAGGCGCCCGCCATCACACCCGGCTAATTTTTGTTTTTCTGGTAGAGATGGGGTTTCACCATGTCAGCCAGGATGGTCTCAAACTCCTGACCTCAGGTGATCCACCTGCCTCAGCCTCCCAAAGTGCTGGGATTACAGGCATGAGCCACCGTGCCTGGCCTAAACTTTATCATTCATTTATTTAGTTATTGGAGGCAAAGTCTCACTCTGTAGCCTAGGCTGGAGTGCAGTGTCACGATCTCAGCTCACTGCAACCTCTGCCTCCCTGGTTCAAGCGATTCTTGTGCCTCAGACTCCTGAGTAGCTGAGATTACAGGCGTGTGCCACTAAGTCCTGCTAGTTCTTTCTATTTTTAGTAGAGACAGGGTTTCGCCAAGTTGCCCAGGCTGGTCTCGAACTCCTGAGCTCAGGCTATCCACCTGCCTTGGCCTCCCAAAGTGCTAGGATTACATGTGTGAGTCACTGTGCCCGGCCTTTTAAAAACTTTAAATTATGAAATAATTACAGATTCATAGGAAGTCGCAAAGATAGTACAGATGACAAAAGGCATGTAACTGGCTGGGTATGGTGGCTTGAGCCTGTAATCTCAGCACTTTGGGAAGCCTAGGTGGGAAGACTGCTTGAGCACAGAAGGTTGAGACCAGCCTGGGCAACATTGCAAGACCCTCGTCTCCACAAAAATAAAACAAAAAAATCAGCCGGGCATGGTGGCATGTGCCTGTAACCCCAGCTACTCAGGAGGCTGAGGTGGGAGGATTGCATAAGCTTGAGAGGTTGAGGCTGCAGTGAGCCATGATTGTGGCACTGCACTCTAGCCTGGGCGACAGAGAGAGATTGTGACTCCAAAAAAAAGTAACTCTACTAAAAAATGTCCAAAGGATTTGAATAGATATTTCTCCAAAGATACACAACTGTCTGATAAGAGCATGAAAAGATACACAATTTCACTTGCCATTAGGGAAGTGCAAAAGAAAACCACAATGAGGTACCACTTCACACCAACTAGGATGGCCATAGTTAAAAAAAAAAAAAAGGGAGGGGAAATGACTAAGCACAGTGGGGCTAACATCTGTAATCCCAGCACTTTGGGAGGCCAAGTTGGGTGGATTGCTTGAGCCCTGGAGTTTGAGACCAGCCTGGGCAACATAGTGAGACCCCTGTCTCTACACCAATACAAAAATTAGCCAGGCCTGGTGGCATGCTCCTGTCGTCCCAGCTACTTGGGAGGCTGGGATGGGAGGATCACCTGAGGCTGAGAGGCAGAGGTTGCAATGAGCCAAGATCGCACCATTGCACTCCAGCCTGGGCAATGGTGTGAGACCCCTATCTCAAGGGGGGAAAAAAAGGAGGGGTTGGGAAATAGCAAGTGTTGGCAAGGATTTGGAGCCTTCACACATTGCTGGTATAGCAACTTTTTTAAAAAAATTTTTTACTTTTTCTGAGACAGGGACTGGCTCTGTCAGCCTTGCTGGAGTGCAGTGGCATGAGCACAGGTCACTGCAGCCTCGACTTCCTCAGCTTAAGCGATCCTCCTGCCTCAGCCACTCAAGGAGCTGGGACTACAGGGGCATGCCACCCTGCCTGGCTAATTTTTTGTATTTTTTTTTGTAGAGACAGAGTCCTCACCATGTTGTACAGGCAGGTCTCAAACTCCTGAACTCCAGCAATCCACCCACCTTGGCCTCCCAAAGTGCTGGGATTACAGGCATGAGCCACCATGCCTGGCCTATGGTGCAGCTACTTTGGAAAACAGTTTGACAGTTCCTTAAGGCTGGGCACGATGGCTCATGCCTGTAATCCCAGCACTTTGAGAGGCTGAGGCCATGGCTGTATTTATCCGTGTCCCCACTGAACTGAGCTCTGTGAGGGCCCTGTCTGTATTCACAGAGTCTTTAACAGGCACAGAATGTGTGTTCGAATATTTATTAAATGAATGAATGACTACAGCCAACTGGGGTCACAAATGGGGAAGGCTTCCTGTACAAGTGACATCTCAGGAAAACTTCAAGGGACAGGAAGGTTGTCACCAGGTGGGTGGCAGAGGGTAGGGGAAGGTGTCCCAGGTAGGAGGAGACATGGCTGCTGAGGCTGGACTCTCTCTCTTTTTTTTTTTTTTTTTGAGACACAGTCTTGCTCTGTTGCTCAGGCTGGAGTGCAGTGGCGTGATCTCGACTCACTGCAACCTCTGTCTCCCTGGTTCAAGCAATTCTCCTGCCTCAGTCTCCCGAATGGCTGGAATTACAGGCATGCACCACCATGCCCGGCTAAGTTTTTTTTGTATTTTTAGTAGAGACAGGGTTTCACCATATTGGCCAGGCTGGTCTTGAACCCCTGACTTTGTGATCTGCCCCTCTCGGCCTTCCAAAGTGCTGGGATTACAGGCATGAGCCACCGCGCCCGGCCGACTCTTTTTTTTGTTCGTTTTTGAGATGCAGTCTTGCTCTGTCGCCCAGGCCTGAGTGCAGTGAGGCGATCTTGGCTCACTGCAGCCTCCGCCTCCCAGGTTCAAGCAATTCTCCTGCCTCAGCCTCTCCAGTAGCTGGGATTATGGGGGCGCCCACCACCATGTCCGGCTGCTTTTTGTATTTTTAGTAGAGACAGGGTTTCACCATGTTGGCCGGGCTGGTCTTGAACTCTTACCTCAAGTGATCAGCCTGTGAGGGAGGACTCTTGCAGCGAGCTGGGCCTGAGCAGGCTTGGCTTGCGGAGGGCTGGGGTGAAGATGGAAGTGTCTGGGAGGCTCATCAGGGCCTGTCCTCCAGATGAGCGGGAAGCCGTGCAGAAGAAAACCTTCACCAAGTGGGTGAACTCGCACCTCGCCCGCGTGGGCTGCCACATCGGGGACCTCTATGTGGACCTCCGGGACGGCTTCGTGCTCACGCGGCTCCTGGAAGTGCTGTCTGGGGAGCAGCTGGTGAGGGGGCCCGAAGGGCTGGGGCAGGGGTCCTCCCTGGGGTCTCAGGCTGCGGTTGGGCTTCTCTGGAAGGGCTGAACTGCAAGCAGGGGCCTGGCTCATGGGCGGGTGGAGCGCGCTAGAAGGGCCCTGTGGGTAAGAGGTCCCTCTACACGGGTGTGTGGGGCTGTGGCGCTGGGGCGGAGCTTGGTTGTGAGAAACCTGGACGTGTGGCTGGAACCGAAGCTGATGACGGGCTAGCTACAGTTGCGAGGCGGGGCTTCGGTGGAAGGGGAGGCGCTCTGTTGCAAAGGGCAGGGCTATTAGATAAGGGAGGAGTTTTGTTAGAAGGGACTGGCCTGGGTTATGAGCTAGCAGGGGCATGGCTATAAAACAGCAGCAGAACTGTGTTGCCGATTGGGGGAGTGGGTAGTGGATGAAGGTGTGGGGCTCTAGGCTAAGGGGCAGTGTTCCTTAGCAGGGTGACACCTAGGTCCTGGGTGTCTAGGGACGCAGACGGTGTCCTGGGATGTGGCTTGTTGTATGAGTTGGGGCTGTGTCTCTGGGCTTGAATGGGGTTTCATCTAAAAGCGTGGGATTCTGGAGCCTTCAGGGACTTGTGAGGGGCATGGCGATAGAATAGAAACAAACAGCCGGGTGTGGTGGCTCATGCCTGTAATCCTAGCACTTTGAGGGGCCAAGGCAGGAGGAACACTTGAGCCCAGGAGTTTCAGACCAGCCTGGACAACATAATGAGACCCCCGTCTCTACGTTTTTTTTCTTTCTTTCTTTCTTTTTTTTTTTTTTTTTAAATTAGCCAGGCGTGGTGGCGTGAGCCTGTAGTCCCAAGTACCCAGGAGGTTCAGGTGAGAGGATTGCTTGAGCCTGGGAGGTCGGTAGGCTGCCATGGGCCATGATTGCACCATAGCTCTCCACTCTGGGCGAGAAGGCGAGACTCTGTTTCTCTCTTTTTTATTTATTTATTTATTTTTTAAAATAGATACGAGGCCTCACTATGCTTCCCAGGCTGGTCTAGAACTCCTGGACTCATGCGATCCTCCAGTCTTGGCCTCCCAAAGTGCTGGGATTTCAGGCGTGAGCCACCACACCTGGCAGAGACCCTCTCTCATAAATAAATAAATAAATAAATACCCAAGCGCTGTGGCGAGACCCCGTCTCTACAAAAAGAATTTTAAAAACTCAAAGAGCATTAGCCGGGCGTAGTGGCGGGCACCTGTAGTCCCACTTAGTCAGGAGGCTGAGGCAGGAGAATCGCTTGAACCCAGGAGGAGGAGGTTGCAGTAAGCCAAGATCGCATGACTGCACTCCAGCCTGGTCGACAGAGCGAGACTCCGTCTCAAAAACAACAACAACAACAGCAAAAAAAAAAAAAAGAGTAGGCACCAACGCTGTTGGGAGTGAGCTGTAAACATGGGGAAGATCACTGGGGCAGGGCGGAGCTTAACTGGAATGGGCGTGGCTCTGGGTAGGGACCATAAAGGGAAGCAGTGAGGCAGAGGCATTGAGGGGTGTGACACAGGATTTTTTTTTTTAGACGAAGTCTCGCTCCCTCACCCAGACTGGAGTGCAGTGGCATGATCTCGGCTTACTGCAGCCTCCGCATCCCGGGTTCAAATGATTCTCCTGCCGCAGCCTC
>NW_012116710.1:7515074-7516156 GCF_000951035.1 Colobus angolensis palliatus
CGCCCGTCTCGGCCTCCCAAAGTGCTGGGATTACAGGCTTGAGCCACCGCGCCCGGCCTCAATTTTTGTATTTTTAGTAGAGAGAGTGTTTTGCCTTGCTGACCAGGCTGGTCTCGAACTCCTCGCCTCGAGTGAACCACCCACCTCGGCCTCCCAAAGTGCTGGGATTACAGGCGTGAGCCACTGTGCTCGGGCAGCCATGGGATTAGCGGGAAAACATTGGTGGACGAGAGAGGGATCCAATGCCAGGGCCAGGGCTGTGGCTATGGGCTAGGAGGGCGGGGCCTCATGATGAGGGGGCGTAGTTGTCAGGTTGGAAGTGGGGCGCCTGTGGAAGGGGCAGAGCCAGGGACGTGAATAAGCCTTGAAGGGATGTGACTCTTGAAAGGATCTGGCTATGGGACGGGGCAGGGCTTCTTTAGGACTGAGTCCTGCATCTTAGTTGAAACGAGAAGAGGATAGCCGGATCCTGGACACGTAGGGGGCGTGGCCACGGGAGGCGGCTTCTTTGGAAGGGGCGGGGCCGAGGGAGCCACGCTCCTGTCTGTCCAGACCCCCGATCGCCCACCGCCCCTGTCGTCCTAGCCCAGGCCCACGCGCGGCCGCATGCGGATCCACTCATTGGAGAACGTGGACAAGGCGCTGCAGTTTCTGAAGGAGCAGCGCGTGCACCTGGAGAACGTGGGTTCGCATGACATCGTGGATGGGAATCACCGGCTGACGCTGGGGCTGGTCTGGACCATCATCCTGCGCTTCCAGGTGACCCTTGAGTGGCCCCTGCCAAGTCCTGCAACAGTAGGATTTAGGAAGGCGTTCCCCCACCATTTACCTGTTCATTCATTCCTTCCAATAATATCCTTTGTTTTTTTTTTTTTTTTGAGATGGAATCTCTCTCTGTGGCCCAGGCTGGAGTGCTGTAGCGTGATCTCTGCTCAATGCAAGCCCCATCTACCGGGTTCACGCGATTCTCCTGCCTCAGCCTCCTGAGTAGCTGGGACTACAGGCGCCCACCACCAGGCCCGGTTAATTTTTTGTATTTTTAGTAGAGACAGGGTTTCACCGTGTTAGCCAGGATGGTCTCG
>NW_012116710.1:7516206-7521458 GCF_000951035.1 Colobus angolensis palliatus
GGATGAAAATAATGATGAAAGTAATTGTCATATCACCACCATCACGATAATCATGTATCCACCCTGTTCCAAACACTGTTCTAAGCACTTGACATTTAATACACATAGCAACCCCATAAATTAGACACTATTTATTAGCCCATTTTGCCAGTGAGGAAATGGAAGCCCAGATAGGAGGTGTCATCTGCCTAGGATCACACATAGCTGGGTGTTGGAGTTGAAATTAGAATCCAGGCAATCTTGATCCAGTATAGAGACAAATAGACAAAGATGTGCCTTTTAGGAGCTTACATTGTGGTGAGAAGAATAATGAATAATAGTAGAGACAGTGTTTTGCCATGTTGGCTAGGCTGGTCTCGAACTCCTCGCGTCAAGTGATCCACCCGCCTCAGCCTCCCAAAGTGCTGGGATTACAGGCATGAGCCACTGTGCCTGGGCAGCCACGGGATTAATGGCAAAACATTGGTGGACGAGAGAGGGATCCAATGCATAATGATGCATAATAAATACATAAATATGTAAAGAAGACATGTATGGAAAAAGGACCAGTTCTAGTTAGAGAAGAAGTGTAAAAAGCTATGCAGGGCCAGGTGAAGTGGCCTATAATCCCAGCACTTTGGGAGGCTGAGGTGGGAGGAACACTGAGGCCAGGAGTGTGAGTCCAGCCTGGCCAACTTAATGAGACCTTTAAAATTTTTAAAAAATTAGCTGGGCATGGTGGTGCATGCCTGTGGTTCCAGCTACTCAGGAGGCTGAGGCAGGAGAATCGCTTGAACCTGGGAGGCGGAGGTTGCAGTGAGCTGAGATCGCACCATTGCGCTGTAGCCTGGGCAACAAGAGCGAAACCCCATCTCAGAAAGAAAAGAAAGAAAGGAAAAAAGGAAAGAAAAGAAAGAAAAGAGCCAGGCGCGGTGGCTCACGCCTGTAATCCCAGCACTCTGGGAGGCCGAGGCGGGTGGATCACGAAGTCAGGAGATCAAGACCATCCTGGCTAACATGGTGAAACCCCGTCTCTACTAAAATTACAAAAAATTAGCTGGGCATGGTGGCGGGTGCCTGTAGTCCCAGCTACTCGGGAGGCTGAGGCAGGAGAATGGCGTGAACTCGGGAGGTGGAGCTTGCAGTGAGCCTAGATTGCGCCACACACTCCAGCCTAGGTGACAGAGTGAGACTCTGTCTCAAAAAAAAAAAGAAAGAAAAGAAAGAAAAGAAAGAAAGAAAGAAAAAAAGAAAGAAAGAAAGAAAGAAAGAAAGAAAGAAAGAAAGAAAGAAAGAAAGAAAGAAAGAAAGAAAGAAAGAAAGAAAGAAAGAAAGAAAAAGAAAGAAAGAAAGAAAAGAAAGGAAAAGAAAAAAGATAGAAAAGAAAAGAAAAGAAAGATCCTTCTGGGTTGGAGGTGTTCACCAACATTGGGAGCCAGGAGCCCAGGGAGGAGGATGAAGTTGGATCAGGGTGGGACTATGTGGAGGCAAAAGGGGGCAGGGGCTAGGGAGACACTCAGGGAGTGGAGTGGACAGGCCTTATGGGAGGGGAGAGGGAGAGGGTGTCCAGGGGAAGACTCAGAGCTCTGACCTGGGGACTAGAGGATGATGGGGCTGCCCTGAGATAGGGACAGGTAGAAGGAGCAGGTTTGAGGAACACCCTGAGGGCCAGTTTGAAATGGGTCCAGTGGTTATGGGTCCAGGACATTGGAGAGCTGGGGGACATCTAGGAGTCCACTGGGTCCTGGGCATGGAGCTCAGGGGACAAAGAGACACTGGAGACAGGTACGGACACTGTCAGTACAAAATTGAGGAATGAGATCATGAGAGTGGGAGATCTCTGCTGGCAGCTGGAGCCTTGCAGTACGGGCTGGGACCTCCTTGGAAGGGTCTTGGTTCTTTCCCTTGAAACCCACATGCCAAACCTAGTTCCTAAATCCAGGACCCAAGTCTCAGATACTCACCTTAGGCTCTAGAATCCACTCTAGATTCTAGGCCATTCAGAACTTTATCAAACACTACTAAGTGAGATACAACAGTGCACAAAACAGGTAAACATCCTTGTGGTCCTGGAGCTTTTACATTTTAGTGGGGAAAGCAGTAAATCTGATGAAAAGATAAAATGTATAGGCTGTGGTAAATGCTAAGAAGATAATAAAACAGGGAAGGGGATATGAAATTTGGGTGTGTGATGAGATTTAAAATCAAATGGTCAGTGAAGGCCTTACAGAGAAGGTCACATTTGAGTAAAGACCTGAAGGAGGTTGGAGCCATGTGCGACTTGGGGAAAGGATGTTCTGGTTAGAGGGAACAGCCAGGGCTAAAGGACCAAGGAGGGAGAATGCTCATGATTCAGGGAAGAGGCCAGCAGGTATGGAGTGGAGTGAGCTGTTCAAGATGAGGTCATCAATTTACTGAAGGGAGATTATGGAAACTTTCAATTTTACCTTGAATGAAACAGAGATACGGAGGGTGTTGATAAGAGGAGCAAGGATCTGATTTGAGTGTTCGCAGGGTCCCTCTCTCTGCCATGTGGGTAACAGATTGTGGATGCAGGAGTGGGGAGATCAGCATGAAGGCCACCACACTAGCCTAGGCAGGAGGCAGCAGTGACTTAGACCAAGAAAGTGGCCCAGATGCTCAGTTTGGAGGCTTCCTTGCAAACTGAGACCTGAGTCCTAACTGCTCCCATAATTGTGGATGTCCTGGCCCACTCCAGAACTTATCCTCACACTCCTGAACCCCGACTCCAAGCTAGAAGCTGCCTCCCCCATCTCATCTGTCACCTGCCACCCTCTCTGGTAGCAGATGGTGAGTGGGGGGTGTCTCCAAGCCTCAAGCTCTCCAGGCCCTGGTAGCCATTTTTTGTATCTTCACAGATTCAAGTCATCAAAATTGAGACTGAGGACAACAGAGAGACACGCTCAGCCAAGGATGCTCTGCTCTTGTGGTGTCAGATGAAGACAGCTGGGTAAGCACCCCCACCACCTTCCTTAGGAGGTTAGGCATGTGGTCCCCTAACCTCTGCAGTTCCTTCCCAGACAAGAGCTCAAGAGGCAGCCCATGCCTTCAGAGTCAAAAAGTTACATCTGAAGCTAACCAACTGGTAAATAAAATATATCCACTACTCCAGCCTTGACTAATAATCCTTCCTAACATGCTGGAAGGACAGGTTCAAATGTATTTATTTACTTAGAGACAGGGTCTTGCTCTGTCACCCGGGCTGGAGTGCAGTGGCATGATCATAGCTCACTGAAGCCTTGACCTCCTAGGTTCCAGTGATCCTCCCTTCTCAGCCTCCTAAGTAGCTGGGACCACTGCACCCCACCCAGTTTCAAATGTAGAACTCTTGGCCTCACTGGGCACAGTGTCTCATGCCTATCACTTTGGGAGAATGAGGTGGAAGGATTACTTGAGGCTAGGGCTTTGAGACCAGCCTAGGCAACATAGCAAGACCCCATCTCTACAAAAAGTTGGTTTGTTGTTGTTGTTTGACACACGTCCATAGTCGTAGCTTCTCAGGTTCTCAGGAGGCTGAGATGGGAGGATTATTTGAGTCCAGGGGTTCAAGGGTGCAGTGAGCTACAATCATGCCATTGCACTCCAGCCTAGGCTACAGAGCAAGACCCTGTCTGGAAAATAAATAACCAACAAATAAATAAATAAAAATAAAATAGAGCTCTTGGACTCCTCAGAGACCAATGCTGGAAAGAGGTGAACTGTCCCCAGCCTGCTCTCTTCTCTCTGTCCCCCATCCCATTTCATCCTGCATTTCAAGAGATCTCACATTCACCTATGTGGACCTTCAGCGCTATGTCTAAGCTCTGGCCACCCTCTCCCGCTATGAGCATCACCCTTCTGCCTCACAGGGCATACATAGGAAAGTTCAAAGTCCTGAGTCCCTTCAGTGTAGCTGAGCTGGTGGCAGGGTGGAGTGCAGGCTCTACTGGGCAGGTTCCCTTGGGCCCCAAACTCTCTGCCCTGCAGGGAGCAGTAAGACCTGAAACGCAATTGTTCTCTGTAGAGCAGCCCCTAGGAGGATGGAGAGAGGGGCAGGTATGGGATGGAGGTGGGCTTCTCCGACTCTCATCCTTCTGAGCTGTCTGTCTTGCAAGGGAGATCATGGGGACTTTTGCCATCTGTTTCTCCACGTGTCTGTCTATCTCTATGTCTGCTTTTCCTTGTACTTATCTCTTTTCTCCTCCCTCCTTCTCTCCTTTCCTCCTTTCCTTTTCTCTTCCTTCATGTCTCCTTTCTCTCTCCTCTCCTTTCTCTCCCCATCTCTGTCTATATCTTGCTCTCTCCCTGTCTTGTTATCTCTCTGCTTCCTCCTCTCCTTCCCTCTCTTCTCTCTTCTTTCTTTTGCTTCTTTTCCTCTCCTCTCCCTCTGTCTGTCTGCCTATCTATCTATCTATCTATCTATCTATCTATCTATCTATCTATCTATCTATCTATCTATCTATATATCTTCTATCAATCTATATATCTATCATCTATCAACCTCTATCTATCTATCTATCTATCTATCTATCTCCTATCTATCATCTATCTATGTATCTACCTATCTCTCTCTCTAACCACCCAACACCCACCCACCCATACATCTTTCGATGTTCTACCCCCTCTCTCTCACCTTCCTTCCCTATCATTCGGTCTCCCTCTTTTTCCCTCTTTCTTCCCTCCTAACTCTTCCCATCTCTGCCCCCGTTTCTCCCTTCACACTTCCAGTTACCCTGAGGTAAACATCCAGAATTTCACCACCAGCTGGCGGGATGGCTTGGCCTTCAATGCCCTCATTCACCGGCACAGGTACCACTCGGCCTGGGGCAGCCCAGCCCTGCCCTGCACCCTCCCATATCCCTGCAGCTGCACACCTGTACATGTACGTGTGTAGATGGCACACACAGACATAAAGACCCATCCCTTCACCTCTACACACACATACACTTTTCTTTCCCTTCACACACATGTCCTGCACATTTACACACAGGAACACCCACACAGGCTCCTGCCCAGGCCACATACCCTGTGCACACATGGACACACACAAGCCCTCGCACAGATGTGTGCACACACACAGATACCCACACATGTGCACAGCCTGCCGGCAGGGTAGGAAGCTCGGTCCCCTGTTACTGTCCATGCTGCTGTGTACCCAGCACCTCCTCCTATCAGAAAAGGCTTTCTCAGGCCGGGCACGGTGGCTCATGCTTGTAATCCCCGCACTTTGGGAGGCTGAGGCGGGTGGATCACCTGATGTCAGGAGTTCAAGA
>NW_012116710.1:7523089-7526575 GCF_000951035.1 Colobus angolensis palliatus
AAAAAAAAAAAAAAAAAAGAAAAAAGAAAAGAAGTACATGTGTCCTTACACAACACACATAAGGGCTGTACACACTCGTATTGTCATAGGACTTCACAGAGACATACACAGGCATGCACCGTGTGAGTTCATCTCTTCCAAGCACACTCAGGCTGGCCTACCCATTCGTCTGTGTGCACAGGCCAGCCCAGCAACAAATGCACATGCACACACACATTCCCGGGAACCCACAGAGACATGCCTGCGTCCATCACACTCACATCACAGCTAAATGCTGCACAGCACACACAGCGTGCCCCTTGGCTAGACTGTGCCCTTGTGCCCCTTGCCCTGGGTGGCGCTCAGACAAGGGTGGCTTCCTCCCTGCTTGCCCACCGGCTCTGGAGCCTGCCTGCTGCCTGCCTGCTCTGTGCCCCTGCCCAGGCCCGATCTCGTGGACTTCAGCAAACTCACCAAGTCCAACGCCAACTACAACCTGCAGAGAGCCTTCCGCACAGCTGAGCAGCACCTGGGGCTGGCGAGGCTGCTGGATCCTGAAGGTGAGTCTCGCGCGGGCCCAGCCGGGACTTCCTCTTGGGGGACTCCCAACCCCAATGCCATGTTAAACTCAACTCCATGCCACCCCAGCACCATCCCAAATCCTGAGGTCTCTCCAAATCCCAACTCTCTCCTCAGCCTCCTCCCCTTCTGCCTCCCCTTCCTCCTGTGCGATCCCTCCCATGTTCCATCCTCACACCTCTTCCTCTCTCATCCCCAACCCTGTCCCAAAGTAACCCCTCCTCTTCCCCATTCTCAATTTCCTCCCTCCCCAACCCCGCTTTCAACCATCTCCCCAAAAACCAACTCCCACTCCCCTACCCCAGCCCCAAACCCAATGGTACCTCCAATGCCATCACCACCCCTAATGCCACCCCATCTTCAAGTGTCTCCATCCCCACCACATCTTCAGCTTCAGCTCCATTCCTATCCCCACCCTAATCCATTTCCAACCTCATTTCGCCCTAGCCCATCCACATGTCTACACATCTTCAGTTCCAGCTCCATTCCTATCCCCACCCTAATCCATTTCCAACCTCATTTCACCCTAGCCCATCCCCATGTCTACCTCTCCCACAACTCCATCCTCATCCTCAGCTGCTTTTCCATTTCCAGTCTATCCCTAATCCCATCCCTGACTTCAGCCTCAATCCAGGATCAGCCCTGACACCCATCTCCCATTCCGAATCAAAGCTGCTCCCTTCCTCTGAGCTCTACTGTCTGCCAAACACATGGCTGGGAACTTCATCAGAGCTATTCACTTTCATCTTCACACTGACCTGGTTAGGGAGAATGTATCAAACCTGTTTTATTTTATTTTATTTTATTTATTTATTTATTTATTGAGACAGGGTCTGGCTCTGTTGGCCAGGCTGGAGTGCAGTGGCGTGATCTTGGCTCATTGCAACCTCAGCCTCCCAGGCTCAAGTGATTCTCCCATCTCAGCCTCCCAAGTAACTGGGACTACAAGTGTGCGCCATCACACCTGGCTAATTTTTGTATTTTTAGTAGAGATGGGGTTTCACCATGTTGCCCAGGCTGGTCTCAAACTCCTGACCTCAGGTGATCTGCCCACTTCAGCCTCCTAAACTGTTGGAATTATAGGTGTGAGTCACTGCGCCTGGCCATTTAATTTTACTTATTTGTTTTTATTCACTTATTTATTATTCTTATATTTATTTATTTATTTTTTGAGACAGAGACTTGCTCTGTCACAGACTGGCGTGCAGTGGGGACGATCCCAGCTCACTGCAACCTCCACCTCCTGGGTTCAAGTGATTCTCCTGCCTCAGTCTCCCAAGTAACTGGGACTATAGGTGCATGCCACCAAGCCTGGCTATTTTTTTTTTTTTTTTTTTTAGTAGAGACGGGGTTTCACCATTGTTGGCCAAGCTAGTCTCAAACTCCTGACCTCAAGTGATCTGCTCGCCTCGTCCTCCCAAAGAGCTGGGATTACAGGCATGAGCTACCACACCTGGCCTACTTACTTATTTTTTTATCCAACTGAATTTAATATTTAAACCCTGTTGAATTATTATTATTATTTTTGAGACAGGGTCTCACTGTGTTGCCCAGACTGGAGTGCAGTGGTCTGATCTTGGCTCACTGAAGCTTCAACCTTCTGTGCTCAAGCGATCCTTCCACCTCAGCCTCCTGAGTAGCTGGGGCTATAGGTGTGCACCACCATGCTTAGCTAATTTTTAATTTTTTTTTTTTTTTTAGAGATGGGGTCTCACTATGTTGCCCAGGCTGGTCTCAAACTCCTGGACTCAAGCAATCCTCCCACCTTGACCTCCCAAAGTGCCTGGGATTATAGGCCAGAGTCACATTCCTGGCTTAACCTGTCTTCTAAAGTGATGAGAATGACAGCTCAGGGATGTGACGTTACTTGCCCAGCATCACACTGAAAATCAGGAAACCAGACCTTATGGCTCCAGAATTCATGGTTTTAATCAGTCCTCTACCCTGCCTCTTATGGCTGTATCCTATGCTCAGTGCCTGGTACATAGTAGGTGCTAATGGATGTCAGTTGGACAATGCAGTGAAGAATAAAGGCCAGGTATACTGTTGTGCATCCAATGGGTAAATTAAAATGATATCAGTCGGGCATGGTGATGGCTCATGCCTATAATCCCAGCACTTTGGGAGGTTAAGGCAAGAGGATCGCTTGAGGCCAGAAGTTCAGGACCAGCCTGGACAACATAGCGAAATCCCATCTCTACAAAAAAAAAAAAGAAAGAAAAAAAAGAAAAAAAAAAAGAAAGAAACGAAAAATCTTAGCTGAGCATGGTGGCACACACCTGTAGTCCCAGCTACACAGGAGGCCAAGGCAGGAGGATCACTTTAGCCCAGGAGTTTAAGCTGCAGTGAGCTCTGATTGCAACACTGCACTCCGGATCCCAACTCAAAAAGCAAAAACAACAACCAATTAAAATGATGTTAGAATTTGTTGAGTTTCCTCTCTGTGCCAGGCTGGTCTTTCTAATTCTTACATTGTTCCCAGGAGGCAGGAACCATGATCATCTTTATTATAACAATGGGGAAACTGAGGCTCAGAGAAGCCAGGTTATTTTCTAAGGACATGCAGCGAGTAAGTGTTGAACTGGGATTCAAGTGGATGCTGCCCCCAAAGCCTGTTTCTTGACATCAAGCCTTGTGCACCATTTGTAAGCTAACTAAATTTTTATTTAGCATCTACTGTGTGCCGGGGAAGGCGAAACAGTGGTAACTAAGACAGACATATGGCCGGGCATAGTGGCCCATGCCTATAGTCCCAGCACTATGGGAGGCTGAGGCAGGAGGATTGTTTCAGCCCAAGAGTTCAAGATCAACCTGGGCAACATAGTGAGACCGTGTCCCTATTTTATAAAAAAGAAAAAGTCTATTAAAAAAAAATTACAAAAATTAGCCAGGCGTGGTGGTGCGTGCCTGTAATCTCAGCTACTTGGG
>NW_012116710.1:7526933-7536190 GCF_000951035.1 Colobus angolensis palliatus
AGACACTGTGTTTCACACCTGTAATCCCAACATTTTGGAAGACTGGGGTGGGAAGATTGCTTGAGCCCAAGAGTTCAAGATCAACCTGGGCAACATAGTGAGACCGTGTCCCTATTTTATAAAAAAGAAAAAGTCTATTAAAAAAAAAATTACAAAAATTAGCCAGGCGTGGTGGTGCGTGCCTGTAATCTCAGCTACTTGGGAGGCTGAGGCATGAGAATCGCTTGAACCTGGGAGGCAGAGGTTACAGTAGGCCAAGATCACGCCATTGCATTCCAGCCTGGGCAACAGCTTGAGACTCTGCCTCAAAAAAAGAAAAGAAAAGAAAAGAATGAAAATAAAAGAAAAGAAAGCAGGCATAGTTTTGTTCTCATGAAGCTCAAGCTCTAGATAATGACATAATCACGTAAGTGAGTAGGTAATTACAAATTGTGATACATTCTGGGAAGGACATCATAAGATGCTAAGAGGAGAATAACATGAGGATTACCAACTATAGACACAGTGAACACGGAGGCTTGTCTAAGGAAATTTGAGGTGAGCCAGGCATGGTGGTGCACACCTTTAGTTCTGACTACTCAGGAGGCTGAGGTGGGAGGATTGCTTGAACCTAGGAGTTTGAGGCTGCAGTGACCTGTGATTGCACCACTGTGCTTCAGCCTGGACAACACAGCCAGAGTCAGACCCCATCTCTTGAAAAAAAAAGTAAAAAGTTGAGTTGAGTTCTGAAGCATAAGCGGGAATTAGGAACACAGAAGAGGAACAGTGCTCCTGACAGTGAGAATAGCACATGCAAAGGCCCTGAGGTGGAAGGTAGAATGGTGTGTTCAAGAAACAAGTGTAGGCTGGGCACGGTGGCTCACATCTGTAATCCCAGCACTTTGGGAGGCCGAGGTGGGCGGATCGCCTGAGGTCAGGAGTTGGAGACCAGCCTGACCAACAGGGTGAAGCCCTGTCTCTGCTAAAAATACAAAATTAGCCAGGCATGGTGGCGCATGCCTGTAACCCCAGCTACTTGGGAGACTGAGACAGGAGAATCGCTTGAACCTGGGAGGTGGAGGTTACAGTGAGGCAAGATCATGCCATTGCACTCCAGCCTGGGCAACAAGAGCAAAACTCCATCTTAAAAAAGAAGGTGGCCAGGCGCAGTGGCTCAAGCCTGTAATCCCAGCACTTTGGGAGGCCGAGACGATCACGAGGTCAGGAGATCGAGACCATCCTGACTAACACGGTGAAACCCCGTCTCTACTAAAAAAAAAATACAAAAACTAGCCAGGAGAGGTGGCGGGCGCCTGTGGTCCCAGCTACTTGGGAGGCTGAGGCAAGAGAATGGCGTAAACCCGGAAGGCGGAGCTTGCAGTGAGCTGAGATCTGGCCACTGCACTCCAGTCCGGGTGACAGAGCGAGACTCCACCTCAAAAAAAAAAAAAAAAAAAGGAAAGAAAAGTGTAGCTATTTCTCTATGGTGGTTTATATGTGTCAGGCACTATTTAATCCCAGGAGGTAGATTTCTATTTGACAAAACCTGAGGAACAGAGAGGCTAATTATCTTGCCCAAGGTCACACAGCTAGTGAGAATGGCTTCTCCATCCCTCCACCCAATACCTTCAAGCACTCTGTCAAAGTGCCTCCTGTCTTGTTTCCCACTCCCTCTTCCCTCCAGATGTGAACATGGAGGCTCCAGATGAGAAGTCCATCATCACCTACGTGGTCTCTTTCTACCACTATTTCTCCAAGATGAAGGCTCTAGCTGTGGAGGGGAAGCGTATCGGGAAGGTATAAGGAGCCAAGGAGTGGGTGAGTGGGAAGCTGGGAGCTGGCGGCAGGCATGGGTGGGATGAGGCTGACCCCCGCTTCCTCTGCTGTGTCAGGTCTTGGATCAGGTGTTGGAGGTGGGTAAGATCATAGAACGCTACGAGGAGCTGGCGGCTGAGCTGCTGGCCTGGATTCACCGCACCGTGGGCCTCATCAGCAACCAGAAATTTGCCAACTCCTTAAGTGGGGTGCAGCAGCAACTCCAGGCTTTCACGGCCTATTGCACGCTAGAGAAGCCTGTCAAGTGAGGCCCAGCTCTGGAGGGAGGGTGGGAAGGGGTGGCATGACGGCAGGGCTCCTGAGCTCATGCCCCTTCAGGTTCCAGGAGAAGGGGAACCTAGAGGTGCTGCTCTTCAGCATCCAGAGCAAACTGCGTGCCTGCAACCGTCGCCTCTTTGTGCCTCGGGAGGGCTGTGGCATCTGGGATATTGACAAGGTAAGGCCACGGATGCAGGGGAGAGGTAGAGTTGCACTGTGGAGTTGTATAGGTTGCACACTGCTCAAGGGAATCATTCACCTTGTAGGCACGATGGATTAGATATTCATTCTGACGGTTTTTCAGTAGTAAAGTGTCATAAAGAAGCAACATGTTTTCCAATTTGCATGAAGTTGCCATAATGCTATGAGTGGCCTCAGACTAAGTCAAGACCATTAAACTGTGGGGAGCTGTCAGAGTCTGACTGCCTCCTCCCATCTCCTGCAGGCATGGGGTGAGCTGGAGAAGGCTGAGCATGAGCGGGAGGCTGCCCTACGGGCTGAGCTGATTCGGCAGGAGAAGCTGGAACTACTGGCACAGAGGTTTGACCACAAGGTGGCTATGAGAGAGAGCTGGCTGAATGAGAACCAGCGTCTGGTCTCGCAGGTACAAGGTGTAGGGCTTGGCTCCGGGGGAAAGGGAGGGAGGGCGGGGCTGATGGTCCTGGGACCAAAGAGGGAGACTTGATCTCCTAGGCAACAGGGAAGAGTTAGATTAGTTTCCTGGTGATAAATGAGGATGGGAAGGGAGACTTGGTCTTCTAAGTCATTGTTGGGTGAGGGGAATGGGCCAGATCTCCAGGGTAATGGGAGAGTGAGGCTGGTCTTCAGGGTAACTAGAAAGGGCAGAATTAGTCTCTTCAGCAATCGGGGGAGTGTTTTAAATGACAAGAGAGGTTGTATCTTGTGTCTAGGGTAACTCAAGAGGATAGAATTGGTTTCCTAAGTAACAGAGTCAGGTAAACCTGGTCCCTAATCTCCAGGATAGGGGAAGCATGGGCCTGTTTCCTGAGTAACAAGTTTAAGGTTAGAGATGTAACAGGAGGGTGGGACTTGTTTCCAGGGTAACTGGAGAGAGTGGGGCTGGTCTCCAGGGAAACAGGAAAGTGGGGTTGGTCTCTAGGGCAACAGAGGAGGTGGGTCTGTTCTCCAGGGTAACTGGGGAAGATTGGGTTGGTCTCCAGGACAACAGGGGAGGGTGGGGTTGATCTCCAGGGTAACTGGAGAGGGTGGCACTGGTCTCCAGGGCTACAAGGGAGGATGGGGCTGGTCTCCAAGGTAACTGTGGAAGATGGGCTGATCTCCAGGGCAACAGGGGAGGGGAGTTGGTCTTTAGAGTAACTGCAGAGGGTGGCGCTGGTCTCCAGGGTAACAAGGGAGGGTGGGGTTGGTCTCCAAGGTAACAGTGGAGGGTGGGGCTGGTCTCCAGGTTACCTGGGTAAGAGGGGAGGGAGGGGCTGGTCTCCAGGATAACTAGGGAGGGCAGGGCCGGTCTCCAAGGTAATGGAGGGGGAGTCCCCAGGGTCACACAGGGTCAAGGTAACAGGTGGACTGCTGAGGCAGCATGGGTGAGTGTCTGGCTCACTGCCCCAGGACAACTTTGGGTATGAGTTGCCCGCAGTGGAGGCAGCCATGAAGAAACACGAAGCGATCGAGGCAGACATTGCAGCCTACGAGGAGCGGGTACAGGGTGTAGCGGAGCTGGCCCAGGCATTGGCGGCCGAAGGCTACTACGATATCCGGCGGGTGGCAGCCCAGCGTGACAGCGTCCTGCGCCAGTGGGCCCTGCTAACTGGGCTTGTGGGTGCCCGGCGGACACGGCTCGAGCAGAACCTGGCCCTGCAGAAGGTCTTCCAGGAGATGGTGTACATGGTGGACTGGATGGAGGAGATGCAGGTGCCAGGCGGGGGCTGCGGATGTGGGTGGAGTGCCAGGAGGGAGGGGAGGATGCAGACGCTGAGAGCATTGACAGACAGCTGGAGCTGGAGAGGGAAGGGCAGAGATAGAAGAAGATAAAGAGAAAGCCAGGAAGACAAAAAGAGAGAACGAGAGAGAGAGTGACAGAAAGATACACAGATGGACAATAGAGGCAGACAAAGAAACAGAATGAGAAAGAGACAGAGATGAATAGAGAAATAGCAAAATGCTGGGCACGGTGGCTCACACGTGTAATCCCAGCATTCTGGGAGGCCGAGGCGGGCAGATCACTTGAGGTCAGGAGTTTCAGACCAGCCTGGCCAACATGGTGGAACCCCCCGTCTACTAAAAATACAGAACAATTAGCTGGGTGTGGTGGCATGTGCCTGTAGTCCCAGCTATTTGGGAGGCTGAGGTTCAAGAATTGCTTGAATCTAGGAGGCAGAGGCTGCAGTGAGCCAAGATGGTGCCACTGCACTCCAGCCTGGATGACAGAATGTGATTCTGTCTAAAAAAAAAAAAAAGAAAGAAAAAAAGAGACAAAAATGAAAAAAAGACATGGAGATATAGAGACAGAGTAAGCCTCAGAGTAAGGATGCAGACAGAGAGAGTGACAGTTTGAGAGAGGGGGAGAGAAATCAGAGAGATAGAGGGGGAGGCAGACACAAAGGTGACAACGAAAATCTACATGGCTACAGAGAAAGACACAGGAAGATGGGAATCAGTTTGAGAGAGAGAAAGACCTACCAGATCTAGAGAGAGATGAGACAATAAAGATAGAAGCTAGCTGGGCATGGTGGCTTACACCTGTGGTACCAGCACTTTGGGAGGCCGAGGTAGGCAGATTGCTTGAGCCCCAGAGTTTGAGACCAGCCTGGTCAACATAGTGAGATCCTGTCAAAAAAACAAACACAAGGCCGGGCGCGGTGGCTCACGCCTGTAATCCCACCACTTTAGGAGGCCGAGGCGGGTGGATCACGAGGTCAGGAGATGGAGACCATCCTGGCTAACACGGTGAAACCTCGTCTCTACTAAAAAATACAAAAAAAAAAAAAAAAAAAAACTAGCCGGGCAAGGTGGCGGGCGCCTGTAGTCCCAGCTACTCGGGAGGCTGAGGCAGGAGAATGGCATAAACCCAGGAGGCGGAGCTTGCAGTGAGCCGATATCCGGCCACCACACTCCAGCCTGGGCGACAGAGCGAGACTCCATCTCAAAAAAAAAAAAAAACCACACAAAAACAAAAACTACCTAGGTGTGGTGGTGTGCCCTTGTAGTCCCAGCTACTCTGAAGTGGGAGGATCACTTGAGCCCAGGAGGTTGAGGCTGTGTGAGCCATGATTGCATCACTACACTCCAGCCTGGGTGACAGAGCGAGATCCTGTCTCAAAAAAAAAAGAAGTCGGGTGCGGTGGCTCACACCGGTAATCCCAGCACTTTGGAAGGCCAAGGCAGGCGGATCATCTGAGGTCAGGAGTTCGAGACCAGCCTGACCAACATGGCAAAACCCCGTCTCTACTAAAACATCAAAAAATTAGCTGGGCAAGGTACATCCACTCGGGAGGCAGGAGAATCGCTTGAACCCAGGAGGCGGAGCTTGCAGTGAGCCGAGATCGTACCACTGCACTCCAACCTGGGCGACAGAGCCAGACTCTGTCTCAAAAAAAGAAGAAGAGGAAAAAAACAAAAAGAAGGAAAAGAAGGAAGGAAGGAAGGAAGATACAGACAGAAAGAGAAAGGGGTAGAAATGTAGAAAGAGAGATGCAGAGAGAGATGGAGACAAAGATGTATAGACAAGAAAGACATGGAAGCAGAGACTGAGCTACTGTGACAGAGACAGAGCCCAGAAATGTCGAGTCCACGAGAGATGGAAACATTCAGAGAGAGGCAGGTAGAGAAAGAGGGAGACAGAGACAGAACACCATTGCTAGCTGTGAGAGCCAACAACAGCCAGGGCTCGGCTTTTTTCTTTCTGATGAGGAAACTGAGGCCCAGGCCACAGAGCTGGTATAAGAGGGTCTTGAGGCTTGTCCATATCTCTCCAAGATGGGTCAGAGTCGAGAGTGACAGGGCAGAGCAGCAGGGGCTGGCACAGGCGATAGGGGAGAGGCGAGTGGCCAGGGCAGTGCCAGAGGTGTGCTCAGTGCTGTCCCCGCTTGTAGGCTCAGCTGCTGTCCCCGGAGTGTGGGCAGCACCTGGTGGAGGCAGACGACCTGTTGCAGAAGCATGGACTGCTGGAGGGAGACATTGTGGCCCAGAGCGAGCGGGTGGAGGCACTCAATGCCGCTGCCCTGCGCTTCTCCCAGCTGCAGGGTGAGTCTTGGGGCTGGGGCTGGGGCTGGGGCTGGGGTTGGAGACTCTTGGGACTGTTGCCGATAGAGGCAAGAGTGACTCCTGAGAAAACAGTGAGCTCCTTGTCCTTCGAGGCATTTAAGCAGAGCCTAAGATCACATTCCATTAAGGAAGCCATGGGGAGAATCAATGCCCTGAGTGGCAGGATGGACCACTCGACCTCTTCCTGCTTTAGATTCTACAGTAATAACCTACATTTATTGAGCACTTGTTGTGTGCCAAGCCCTTCACAGATTGCTCTCAATGAATACCATTTAAAAAGACCTGTGTGTTGGCTGGGTGTGGTGGCTCACGCCTGTAATCCTAGCAGTCTGGGAGGCCTAGGCGGGTGGATCACCTGAGGTCAGGAGTTCAAGACCAGCCTGACCAACATAGTGAAACCCCGTCTCTATTAAAAATACAAAAAACAATTAGCCAGGCATGGTGGCATGTGCCTGTAATCCCAGCTACCTGGAAGCCTGAGGCAGGAGAATCGCTGGATCCCCAGGAAGTGGAGGCTGCAGTGAGCTGAGATCCTGCCACTGGCACTCCAGCCTGGGCGACAGAGCAAGACTTCCTCTCAAAAAATAAATAAATAAAATGAAATAAAATAAAAAGACCTGTGCAGGCTGGGCACGGTGGCTCATGCCTATAATTCCAACACTTTGGGAGGCCAAGGCAGGAGGATCACTTGAGCCCAGGAATTCAAGACCAGCCTGGCCAACATAGAAAGACCTCATCTCTACCAAAATAAATAAATAAATAAATAAATAAGCCAGGCATGGTGATACATGCCTGTGGTTGTGGTGCCAGCTACTTGGAGGCTGAGGGAGGAGGCTCACTTGAGTCTAAGAATTGGAGGCTTCAGTGAGCCATGATCATGCCACTGCACTCCAGCCTGGGTGACACAGTGAGATCCTGTCTCTTAAAAAACAAACAAGAAAACCTATGCTAAGTAATGTTAATCAGGGCCTGTTTAACCACAAGTGATAGAAACTCAGTTCAAATGGCTTAAGGTGAAAAGAGGAGTGGACTGGCTAACGTAACCAAAATGTTCAGGGAAGCCTAGGCAACATGGCGAAACCCTGTCTCTACCAAAAATACAAAAATTAGCTAGGCATGGTGGTGCATGCCTGTAGTCCCAGCTACTCCAGAGGCTGAGGTGGGAGAATCACCTGAACCTGGGAAGTCGAGGCTGCAGTAAGCCAAGACTGTGTCACTACACTCCAGCCTGGGCAACTGGACTGAGACCCTGTCACCAAAAAAAAAAAAAAAAAAAAAGTCTGGGGAAGGGTGGGTTTTACTTCAGGCATGGCTGGATCCAGGTGTGGCTCAAGGGTGCTTTTAGGACTCCATCTGAGACCAGGCATGGTGTCTCATGCTTGTAATTCCAGGGCTTTGGGACGCCAAGATGGGAGGATTGCTTAAGGCCAGGAGTTTTGGGCAACATAGCGAGACCCCATCTCTATATCAAAAAAGAAAAAGACTCAGGCCAGGCTTGGTGGCTCATGCCTGTAATCCTAACACTTATGTGTTAGGTGTTAGGAAGGCCGAGGCAGGCGGATCACTTGAGGTTAGGCTATGGCCAACATGGTGAAACCCCATCTCTTCTACAAATGCAAAAAAAATTAGCCAGGCATAGTGGTACACACCTGTAATCCTAGCTACTCGGGAGGCTGAGGTGGGAAGATTGCTTGAACCCAGGATGCAGAGGTTTCAGTCAGCCAAGATCGTACCACCAGGCACACTCCAGCCTGGGTGACAGAGTGAGACTCCTTCTCAAAACATAAACAAAAGACTCTATTTCTCTCGTCTCTCTCCATCTCTCGTCTCTGTGTTGGTGTCACTGCCGAGCAGTCCTGCCCCTTTTGGTATAAATCTGGGATCATTCAGCCCTAGGTATACATCCTAACAGGTTATCAGAGCCAATGGGACACAGGCCCCTTTCTCCCAAGAGTTCTAACAAAAAGTCTTAGGAGAGCTTGCATTGGTTCACAGTGGATTCCATCATTGCTCAGCCAATCACTGTGGCCCCAGGGTATGCAGGGATCTAATTGGCCACATGCATGTGACACACCTATCCCAGGGCCAGGAGTGGGGTTAGCCCATTCCAAAGACAGACTGAAAAAAGAGGAGAAAGGGATGCCCTTACCAGACACAGGGCCATGGATGCTGATAGGCAAAACCAAGACTGGCTCTAATAAGGTTCCTGTCTTACTTATGTCAATGCCCTCCAGCCAGAGACCACCAGGAGTCCCTCTGTGGTCAAAGCAAGTTGGGTTTGGTGGCTCTTTACACACACCATGGGGAGCTGTGGGGCATCTCAGCAAGAAAGTGTGATGGGGGGCCGGGCGCGGTGGCTCTTACCTGTAATCCCAGCACTTTGGGAGGCCAAGGTAGGTGGATCCCATGAGGTCAGGAGTTCGAGACCAGCCTGGCCAACATGGTGAAACCCCATCTGTACTGAAAATACAAAAAATTAGCTGGGCATGGTGACGCGTGCCTGTAATCCCAGCAACCCAGAAAGCTGAGGCAGGAGAATTGTTTGAATCTGGGAGGTGGAAGTTGCCATGAGCCTAGATCATGCCACTGCACACCAGCCTGAGCAACAGAGTGAGACCCCATCTCAAATAAGAGACCCCATCTCAAATAAATATATATATATGACTGGGGGCTTATTGTAGGATTTGGGCTTGTGTTAGGTGATTTGGAAGATGATTCAGTGTAGTGAGTTGTGCTGTGGATTTGATGATGTCAGAATATGGGGGTGACTAGGTGATTGGGCATCTTAATCATTTTGATCTAGGTGGTGGGAGGAACAGAAGGAGGCTGTTGCAGTCATTGGCAGCTGTCATTCATTCATCTTAGCCAGCGACGGGGATGCATGGTCATTTTTTCTTTTTTTTTTTTTTTTTTGAGACGGAGTCTCACTCTATCGCACA
>NW_012116710.1:7536872-7539968 GCF_000951035.1 Colobus angolensis palliatus
TCTCGGCCTCCCAAAGTGCTGGGATTACAGGCTTGAGCCACCGCGCCCGGCCGACACTTGATCTCTCTATGTTATCCAGGCTGGTCTTGAACTCCTGGGCTCAAGCAATCCTCCCGCTTCCACCTCCCAGAGTGTTGGGATTACAGGTGGGAGCCACTGTCCCTGGCCATTTCTGTGCGATTATTATTTTTATTTATTTAATTTTTTTTGAGATGGAGTTTTGCTGCTGTTGTCCAGGCTGGAGTGCAATGGTGCGATCTCGGCTCACTGCAACCTCTGCCTCCTGGGTTCAAGTGATTCTTCTGCGTCAGCCTCCCGAGTAGCTAGGATTACGGGCATGCGCCACCATGTCCTGCTAATTTTATATTTTCAGTAGAGACTGGGCTTTTCCATGTTGGTGAGACTGGTCTCAAACTCCTGACCTCAGGTGATCTGCCCGCCTCGGCCTCCCAAAGTGCTGGGATTACAGGTGTGAGGCACCGCGCCCAGCCTGTGAGATTATTTATACTCCTCAGAACACCGTGGCTAGCCCTGAGTGCTGATGGCAGTCAGGACTGCTTTTGTTCTTTCTCACTGATGAGGTAACTGAGGCCCAGGCCATGGAGCTGATAAGAGGGTCTTGAGGCTGGTCCGTGTCTCTCCGTTAAGATGTTTTCCTCCTTTATCCGGAGCCCACAGCCCTTTGGAATCTTGGAGCATTATTAGAAAAGGGAGAACCTGTCTGGCTTGCAGGTTGGCGGGGAAGTTTCTCGCCCTAGCCGACGTGGGTCACATCCTAAGTGGAAATGCTGAAGGTTCCCTCTACGCCCTGGTGTGGACATCCTGACCCTGGCTCAGCCCCCTCCCATCCCCATCTCATCTCCAGGCGAGGTTGTTGGGACCCTCTCCTTCACCTTAGCTAGGTTTGTCTCGGGAAGCTCCCTTTGCCCTCACCTTGTGAGTTCTTGGCTCCTGTGACAATCAGCAGCCCCGAGAATACAGCAGAGGGGCCGGTGTGGGGATTGCGAGTGTGGGGAGTGCATTGTCATGGGGATGGGAGGCAGCGCTGCCTGATGGGTGGTCCACAGTGTGAGCTCCTGATGGACTGCTTCTTAGCTGATCCTAGGGCAATCCTTCCTCTCTCTGAGGCTCAGTCTCTTCATCTGGAAAATGGGGCTGATAAGGATACTGGCCTCATAGGTTGTAAGGATCAAATGACATTGTGTCAGAGTAAGGGCTGGGTACATGGAAGCTGTTTTTTTGTTTTGTTTTGTTTTGTTTTGTTTTGTTTTCTAAGACAGAGTCTCGCTCTGTTGCCCAGGCTGGAGTACAGTAGCTCTATCTCGGCTCACTGCAGTCTCAATGTCCCTGGCTCAAGTGATCTTCCCACCTCAGCCTCCCGAGTAGCTGGGACTACAGGTGCACACCACCACGCCCAGCTAATTTTTGTATTTTTGGTAGACATGGGGTTTCGCCATGTTGCTCAGGCTGGTCTCAAACTCCTGACCTCAAGTGATCCGCTCGCCTCGGCCTCCCAAAGTGTTAGGATTACAGGCATAAGCCATTGTGCCTGGCAAAAAGCTGTTGTTATTGTAACTATTATTCAGTTGGATACCTTGTGGTTTGAGTCAACACCAGTGAACATCCAGAATTACAGAAATTCCGCATTCCACCTAGGGCAGTGTCTCTCTCTCACTTTTATGATCCAGTAAGAAATACACAGCCAGGCAGTGGCTCATGCCTGTAATCCCAGTACTTTGGGAGGCCAAGGTGGGTGAATTGCTTGAGCCCAGATGTTCGACACCAGCTAGTGAGACTCCATTTCCACAAAAAACTTAGAAAAAACAATTAGCCAGGCATGGTGATATGGGCCCATAGTCCCAGCTACTCAGGAGGCTGAGACGGGAGGATCACTTGAGCCCAGGAGTTGGAGGCTGCAGTGAGCCATGATCGTGCCGTGCACTCCAGTCTGGGTGATAGAGTGAGACCCTATCTCTAAAATAAAAAAAATAAATGCACTTACCTCATGACTCAGAGTTCACATGCATACATGGATACACACACTAACACAGAGGTTTTATAAAACAATATTTCCAGGCTGGGCGCGGTGACTCACGCCTGTAATCTCAGCACTTTGGGAGGCCGAGGGGGGCGTGGATCATGAGGTCAGGAGTTCAAAACCGGTCTGGCCAACATAGTGAAACCCCGTCTCTACTAAAAATACAACAACAAAAAAAAGCTGGACGTGGTGGCAGGCACCTGTAATCCCAGCAGTTTGGGAGGCCAAGGTAGGCGGATCACTTGAGGTCAGGAGTTTGAGACTAGCCTGGACAGCATGGTGAAATCCCGTCTCTACTAAAAATACAAAAATGACACAGGCGTGGTGGTGGGCACCTGTAATCCTAGCTACTGGAGAGGCTGAGGCAGGAGAATTGGTTAAACCTGGAGGTGGAGGTTGCAGTGAACTGAGATCGCGCCACTGCACTCCAGCCTGGGAACAGAGCAAGACTCTGTCTCAAAAAAACAAACAAATGAAAAACAAAGAAGTTTCTTTTGACTCAGTTCTGACATAAGCACAGTTTTCACTCAAATATACAGAATCTGAGATGCTCTGAATCCATCCATCGTTCAGTCAACAAATCACTACATTCACTAGGCTACAGCTCTGGGTGCCACCCTCTGCTAGGCAGTGATTGGGATAGGGTGTGACAGCCCCAGGTCCTGTCTTTAAGGAGCTGTCAGTCCAGCGGGGGAGACAGGACAAAGCAATGACAACAGAGAATAGTCAGGGCTGGGATGGGGAAGCAGAGCAGCCTGAGAGGATCGAGGAGGAGCCTGCTCCAGCCTTGGGGTGTCAGGGAAGGCTGCCCGCAGGAGGAGCCGCGTGACCCGGCACCTGATGAAGTCACACCAAGGACAGGGTAGGTAGCCCGCACCATCCTCTCTTGGGCGCCCCTTGCCTTGTGACCAATCCTGGATGCTCCCCTTCTCCTGGCTCAGGCTACCAGCCCTGCGACCCGCAGGTCATCTGCAACCGCGTGAACCACGTGCACGGCTGCTTGGCGGAGCTGCAGGAGCAGGCGGCACGGCGACGGGCGGAGCTGGAGGCCTCGCGGA
>NW_012116710.1:7540568-7543105 GCF_000951035.1 Colobus angolensis palliatus
CAGCGGCGCAGGGCCGCTGGTGGTGGCGCTGCAGGTGCGCGTGGTGGAAGCCGAGCAGTTGTTCGCTGAGGTGACGGAAGTGGCGGCGCTGCGGCGCCAGTGGCTGCGGGACGCGCTCGCTGTCTACCGCATGTTTGGCGAGGTGCACGCGTGCGAGCTGTGGATCGGCGAGAAGGAGCAATGGCTGCTCTCCATGCGTGTGCCCGATTCACTCGACGACGTTGAGGTGGTGCAGCACCGGTGAGCGCACACATGTGGGACTCCGGGGCGGGACTCCGGGGTCCTATTCCTCATGCACCCAGTCTCACCTTCATTGGTTCAACAGTTCCCATGTTCGCTCAGCTGGAACTAGGGGTTCCAATCCCTGCTTCACTCATAACCAGCTTTGTGACAGTTAGAAGGTTTGCAACCTGCCTAACCTTCCTGAACCTCAGCTTGCCCACCTGTATAATGGGGGTGGTATTAGTCCCTACCCAAGCTTGTGATGAAGGGTAAATGAGTTCATACATGCAGAACATGAAGCAAATGCCTGGGGGTAGAGGAAGCATTCCCCCAGCATTTGCTCTTATTACCCAGGCTTACATTCGCCAAGCATGAAATAAACGACCTATGCTTCTACAGGGACACCTCAGCCTGGCCCCTCCTCTGGGAGGCCTCCCAATGCTTCTGCATAAATGTCACCTCCCTAGCTACTAAAATAGCTCTGACCCTTGACATTTTCCATTGCTTCATCCTGTTTTACATTTCTCTGTAGCACTTACCATCCCATGACATATTATATACTGACTTGTCTGTTGGCTGACTTAGCAATGAGTTGTTCAATTAGTGGGTGAACAATGTCTATTCCCCCTCCGCACCACTCTCTCTGAGCATCTTGTTCATTCAGCAGGTGTTAGTCCTGAGTGCCTGTGCCTTTCTAGGTCTTATGCTGCGCACTGCTGGAAACACAGGGCTGCTCCTTGCCCCTACTGTGCCCGCAGTTGCCCAGTTCTTTGAAACATTGATTTAAAGATGGGAGGACCATGTCCAGCTTAAAATAGACCTCAGTGGCTGCCATGTGGAGGGTGGGTTGGAGCAGTTGAGAGTTGTGGCTGGGAACCCAGAGAGGCAACTGGGGTGGGGACCCAGATGGAGCGGAACGGATTAGACCAGAGCTGGAAGTAAGTAGACAGACAGGCCATGGAGGCCGATGGGCCAGAGCAATTTTCTAAAACAAAGCCCAGGGCTCTGGCCCGGGGGATGACAGTGCTGTCAGAGGAAGAACAAATTTGAGTCAGGTGGGTGTGAATAGCCCCAAGAAGGTATACAGCAGACTTTAGGTTGAAGACAGGTTCAAAAGGTAAGAGGTTGAGGCTGAAGACTGAGGTGTGACTGTCATGAGTTCAGGGGAGAAGACCAAGGCTGTGGACTTGGGGGGAATTGTCGAAGAAGGGTGTGAGGGAAAACTCAGAGGGCTCAGGGTGGGGTTGCTGCTGCGGAAACTCACATTTAAACATCGGGTAGAGGCTAGGCATGGTGGTTCACGCCTGTAATCCCAGCACTTTGGGAGGCCAAGGCAGGTGGATCACATAAGGTCAGGAGTTCGAGACCAGCCTGGCCAACATGGTGAAAACCCATCTCTACTAAAAATAGAAAAGTTAGCTGGGTGTGGTGGCGCATGCCTGTAATCCCAGCTACTTGGGAGGCTGAGACATGAGAATCACTTGAATCCGGGAGGCAGAGGTTGCAGTGAGCCGAGATTGCGCCACTGTACTCCAGCCTGGGTGACACAGCGAGACTCCGTCTCAATACATACATACATACATAAATTAATTAAATTAAATTAAATTAACAGCAGGTAAAAGAGGAGGAGCCCACAAAGGAGGCTGAAAAGGAGGGTGGAGAATTAGGAGTAGAACCAGTAGAAGGCATTTCATAAAACCAGGGTCCGCAGGGTTCGGGTGTCTGAGCATCTCCATCCTCCTTCTGCAGATTCGAGAGCCTGGACCAAGAGATGAACAGCCTGATGGGCCGCGTTCTGGACGTGAACCACACGGTCCAGGAGTTGGTGGAAGGAGGCCACCCCAGTTCAGATGAGGTGCGTTCCTGCCAGGACCACCTCAACAGCAGGTAGGAGGGCCTGGGGCTGGGAGTCCCTCCCATCCTTCCCTTCCACACTCACACAACCGTGGACAGCAAAGATGTGCAATCTCAAACCCTTGGAATCATAATGGCCACCTGATAAATCAACAAAGTGTTGACCAAAAATCATAATCCCCAGTACTGGTGATGACGTGGTAAAATTAAAACAGACATTTCAGTTGGCTGTTCATTTATTTGTCCAGAAATAATTTATTGAATATCTACAATCTGCCAGGAGTATTCCCAAGCACTTTATGTAACTTTTTACAGTATCCCAATGTTCTTTCGGGCACAGTGGCTCATACCTGTAATCCCAGCACTTTAGGAGGCTGAGATGGGTGGATCACTTGAGCTCATGAGTTCGAGACCAGCCTGGGCAACATGGCAAAAACCCCGTCTCTGTCTCTCTACAAAAA
>NW_012116710.1:7548020-7558765 GCF_000951035.1 Colobus angolensis palliatus
GCGAGGCGGTGGCTGCAGCAGGGCGCCTGCAGCGCTTCCTACATGACCTCGACGCTTTCCTGGACTGGCTCGTGCGCGCCCAGGAAGCGGCAGGCGGCAGCGAGGGGCCCCTGCCCAACAGCCTAGAAGAGGCAGACGCGCTGCTGGCGCGCCACGCTGCGCTCAAGGAGGAGGTGGACCAGCGCGAGGAAGACTATGCTCGCATCGTGGCGGCCAGCGAGGCGCTGCTGGCCGCTGACGGCGCAGAGCTGGGCCCGGGCCTGGCACTAGACGAGTGGTTGCCACACCTCGAACTTGGCTGGCATAAACTGCTCGGCTTGTGGGAGGCGCGCAGGGAGGCGCTGGTCCAGGCGCACATCTACCAGCTCTTCCTGCGGGATCTACGCCAGGCGCTCGTGGTGCTGCGTAACCAGGTGCCCACTCGGGGTGTACATTTCGGAGAGGGAGAGTCCGAGGCCGCGGGGGATTGCAGGGACAGGGACATACGGGGGTGGGGAGGAGGGTGTTTGCTGGGACCACTGGGTTCTGAAGTGGGTAGGAGTTGAGAGAACATCCGGAATGGATAACTGAGTTTGTGGATCATCCAGTATGTGTGGAAGCGTGTATGTAACAGAATTTGAGGAGTATCATGAGTGGGGTAGGTTGGTGTCTTATTACAGGTGACAGTTTGTGGGCTATTCCGAGTAAGTAATGCACGTGGATATTTACTGGAGTGGCTTCCTGGGTTCGTGGATTATCTGAAAGGAAATAAGACTATGAGGTTGATTGATGGTTAAATGGGGTTCAAAGATCTTGGTATGGATAACAAAGGATTAGGATTATGGAGGTAGGTAACAGGCTGAGGGGTTATTGGAATCAGTCAGTGATTGTGGATTACATGGTGTGCATGCCTAAATCAGCACAGTATCTTCGTTTCTGGGGATGACAACTATGGATTCTCTGGAGAGAGTAACTGTGTTTGTGGCATGAGGAACCAAGTGCAGTGGTTATCTCGGGACAGCCAATCCAGTTTGGAGATTGCTCTGGGATGGGAACCACGTTTGAGAATTTTGGCAAGATGGAACAGCCAGTTTTCAGATTGTCCAAGAGTAGCTTCCAGTGTTTGGGGACCATCTTAGAAAGGGTGCCTGCCTATACTGGTTATCTAAGGGATGTGACCCAGTTTGAGGATTATCTACAGCAGTGCTCCCCAATCTTTTTTTTTTTTTTTTTAGATGGAGTCTCACTCTGTAGCTAGGCTGGAGTGCAGTGGCATGATCTCAGCTCACTGAAACCTCAGCCTCCTGGGTTCAAACGATTCTCTTGCCTCAGCCTCCCAAGTAGCTGGGACTACAGGCACGAGCCACCATGCCCAGCTAATTTTTGTATTTTTGTAATTTTGTGTTTTTAGTAGAGGTGGGGTTTCACCATGTTGGCGAGGATGGTCTTGGTATCTTGACCTCATTATCCACCTGCCTTGGCCTCTCAAAGTGTTGGGATTACAGACATGAGCCACTGCGCTCCCTAATCTTTTTGGTACCAAGGACCGGTTTCCTGGAAGACGATTTTTCCACAAACTGGTGGGGGAAGGAGGAATGTTTTCAGGATGATTTAAGCAAATTACATTTATTGTGTGCTTTATTTCTATTGTTATTACATTATAACATGTAATGAAATAATTATACAACTCACTATAATGTAGAATCAGTGGGAGTCCTGAGCTTGTTTTCCTGCAACTAGACGGTCCCATCTAGTGACATCTAGGGGTGATGGGAGGCAGCGACAGATCATCAGGCATTAGATTCTCATAAGGAGCTTGCAACCTGGATCCCCTACATGTGCAGTTCACAATAGGGTTTGCCCTCGTATGAGAATGTAAAGCTGCTGCTGATCTGACAGGAGGTGGAGCTCAGACAGTAATGCTCACTTGCCCGCCCACCTCCTTCTATGCAGCCCAGTTTTTAACAGGCCGTGGACTAGTACCCCTCTGTGGCCCAAGGCTTGGGAAATTCTGATCTAGCGAGTAGGGGAGAAATGACAGAGAGCCCCTGAATCATAAAATTACTAAATATGGAGCTGAAGTGAGTGGCCTTGAGAGACCCTTTCTGACCCACCCATTTAAAGAATAGAGACAGGGGCTGGGCGTGGTGGCTCACGCCTGTAATCCCAGCACTTTGGGAGGCCAAGGTGGGCGGATCACGAGGTCAGGAGATCGAGACCATCCTGGCTAACACGGTGACATCCCATCTCTACTAAAAAAAAAAAAAAAAAAAAAAAAAAATTAGCTGGGTGTGGTGGCAGGTGCCTGTAGTCCCAGCTACTTGGGAGGCTGAGGTAGGAGAATGGCGTGAACCTGGGGGGCAGAGCTTGCAGTAAGCCAAGATTGTGCCATTGCACCCTAGCCTGGGCTACAGAGTAAGACTCAGTCTCAAAAAAAAAAAAAAAAAAAAGAGACGGGATCTTTCTATGCTGCCCAGGCTGATCTCCAACTCCTGGGCTCAAGCAATCCTCCTTTCTCAGTCTTCTTAGTCCCTCAGCTAGGACTACAGGGGCACCACACCTGGCGAGGTCTTTCTATGCTGCCCAGGCTGATCTCCAACTCCTGGGCTCAAACAATCCCCCTGCTTTGGCCTCCCAAAGTGCTGGGATTGCAGGTATGAGCCACTGTGCCTGGCCCTGACCCACCCATTTTACCAGTTAGGAAACTAACCCCAGAGGGAAAAGAACTTCCTTGAGGTCACACAGTACCCAGTTTAGTTGTCTTCTTTTTTTGAGACAGGACCTCACTCTGTCACCCAGGCCTGAGTGCAGTGGCATGATCACGGCTCACTGCAGCCTTGACCTATGGGGTTCAAGCAATCCTCCCACCTCAGCCCCCCAAGTAGCTGGGACTACAGGCACGTGCCACCACGCCTGGTTAATTTTTTGTATTTTTAGTAGAGATGGGGTTTCACCATGTTGCCCAGGCTGGTCTCGAACTCCTGGGGTCAAGTGATCCTCCCGCCTCGGCCTCCCAAAGTTCTGGGATTATAGACATAATCCACCATGCCCAGGCTTCAGTCTTCATATTAAGTAAATATTTACTGAGTGCCTCCCCTGTGCTGGGCACTATTTTGGGGCAGAGCACACCTCAGGCAACAAAATACAAAATCCTGCCCTCATGTGGTTGACATTCTAGTATGTGGGGGAGGAGAGAGTAAACAAGTCAATGCATTGCTAATATTGCCAGGTATATGCTATGAGAAATAATACAGGAGGGTGGCCAGGTGCGGTGGCTCACGCCAGTAATCCAAGCACTTTGGGAGTCCAAGGCAGGCGGATCACCTGAGGTCAGGAGTTTGAGACCAGCCTGGCCAACATGGTGAAAGCCCATCTCTACCAAAAATACAAAAAATTAGCCAGGCTTGGTGGTATGCACCTGTAATCCCAGATACTTGGGAGACTGAGGGAGGAGAATCACTTGAACCCAGGAGGTGGAGGTTGCAGTGAACTGGGTTGCACCACTGCACTCCAGCCTGGGCAACAGAGTGAGTCTCCATCGGCTCCCTCCCCCGACAAAAAGAAAGAATACAGGAGGATAGTGGGATAGGGCTGGGGTGGGAGTTGATATTTTTGGCAGGGTGATCAGAGACCTGAAGAAAGTGAAAGAGCCAGCCATGGGGGTATCTGGAGGGACAGACCGCCAGGCAGAGACACCAGCATGGACAACGGCCCTGAGGTGGGACCACAACTGCAATGTTCGATGCTTGCAAGGTTGCGGGGAGTGGTGACAAGCCAGGCTGGCAGCCTCTCCCAGGTCCTGGAATGGAATGAGGCTGACCTTTGCACCATGCTCCCTCCTCCCCAGGAGATGGCGCTGTCTGGTGCGGAGCTCCCTGGCACAGTGGAATCGGTGGAGGAGGCGTTGAAACAGCACCGGGATTTTCTCACCACCATGGAGCTGAACCAGCAAAAGATGCAGGTGGCCGTGCAGGCTGCGGAGGGCCTGCTGAGGCAGGGCAACATCTATGGGGAGCAGGCTCAGGAGGCTGTGACTCGGCTGCTGGAGAAGTAGGTCCCCCAGACCCGTCCACCCGAGGGAGGGGGCAGAAGATGGGGCCCAGCATAGGGGAGTGGTGTGGGAGGCCAGGGTCCCACTCCTTTCATCACGATTTCTGCTTCTCTGTGGCCCTTTCCTATTTCTATTTAATTTCATGTTGTCTTAGATTTGATTTAAGTGGATTTTTTTTTGAGATAGGGTCTCGCTCTGTTGTCCAGGCTGGAGTGCAGTGGCACGATCTCAGCTCACTGCAACCCTCACCTCCTGGGTTCAAGCGATTCTCCTGCCTCAGCCTCCTGAGTAGCTGGGACTACAGGCATAAGCCACCACGCCCGGCCAATTTTTGTATTTTTAGTAGAGACACGGTTTCACCATGTTGGCCAGGCTGGTCTTGAACTCGTGACCTCAGGTAATTCACCTGCCTCGGCCTCCCAAAGTGCTGTGATTAGAGGCATGAGCCACTGCACCTGGCCTTAAGTGGATATATTATGAAAAGGTAACCTGAGGCTGTCAACGCAAAAGATACAGAAGGATATACAATGAAAGGTTTCTTCCTCAAGCTTGCCCTCAGCGTACAATAGCTGGTCCTGTTGTTAAAATGTTAGGCTGGGTGCAGTGACTCATAGCTGTAATCCCAGCACTTTGGTAGGCTGAGACGGGAGGACTGCTTGAGCCCAAGAGTTCCAGACCAGCCTGGGCAACACGGTGAGACCCCTTCTCTAAAATTAAAAAAAAAAAAAGATAACTGGGTGTGGTGATGTGTGCCTGTAGTCCCAGCTACTCTTGAGGCTGAGATGGGAGGATTGCTTGAGTCTGGGAGATTAAGACAGCAATGAACTGTGATCACACCACTGCACTCCAGCCTGGATGATAGAGCAAGACTCTGTCTCCACTCCAAAAAAAAAAAAAAAAAGGTTAACTTACTTCCCTAGATGCCCCATTATCCCTCCTGCTCTTCTGCAGCCTCCTTGGGAACTCCCAGAACTCCCCAGATCCAGCAGCTAGAGGCCAGGCACAGGTGTGCTCCAGCTTTCCAGATGGGACAGTGTCCCCTGCCAGGCTGGTTGTCAAATATTTTGTGTAAGCACCTCTGCCTGGCCCCAGCTACTCTCGGAAGCATGCAGAGTGAGTGTCTGTGTGTCTCTGTGTCTCTCTCATCTCTTGAACCTCATTGTTCTCTGCTTCTGTCACCATCTGTCTCTTGCCACCACTCTCTTGTCTGTCCTTGCACTAATCAAGCGAAGACATTTATTGAGCATCTGCTGTGTGCCAGGCACTATTGTAGGTAGGCCCTGAACAAAACAGCACCACCACCTCCAGCCATCATGGGAAATCCCTTCTCATATTCCAGACCCAGTTCTGTCCATCATTAGAGCTGTTTCTGCTCCTCCTGGTGACCCTAAATTTCTCCGCTCAAGCTCTCTGGCTCTCTCTGGCATGATCCAGGCCAGAAAAGGACCCAGTACCCCTCCTTCTGTCTTCCCGTCTTCTGACAGAAAGCATCCCTGGTCACTTCACTGTGCCACCTCCAGCCCCAAGACCGCTACCCATTTTCTGTTTAGGACTCAGACATCCTTTCCTTAGATTTATCTGGGACAAGGCTGCAAGTTTCTAAAAGAAACTTTTATGGAAATTCTGTTCTTGAGGATGCAAACTCATCATTTAGTGCCCCCTTTTCCATCCAGGCCTGGATCCTTCCTTCCTTTGTCCCCCCTTTTTTTTTTTTGAGACAGGGATCTTACTCTGTTGCCCGGGCTGGAGTGCAGTGGTGCAATCATAGCTCACTGCAGCCTGGAGCTCCTAGGCTCGACCAACTCTCCTGCCTCAGCCTCCTGAGTAGCTGGACTACAGATGTGAGCCACTGAGCCTGGCCTGTTCCATATTTCTTGAGCATCTGCTGCATGCCAGGCTCAGTAAAATGAGGAGGAGGAGCCCGGAGGATAGTTCATTCCATGATTCACTCATTCATTTCTTTTCAGTCATTCATTAATTGCTCCTTTCACCGTTATTGTTTATTCACTCATTCTCCAGTCAATTAAACCTGTACTGAGCCCGTGCTCAGTACGGAGTGGGGTGTGGTCACAGAGATGACCAGGACAGAATATGATTCCTATTTCACAGAGCTCAAACGTTATCTGACAAGGATGGCCCAGAATGCTCGGGGCTGGGATGGAGGAAGCCCAGGCAGAAAGGTCAGGGCCCAGATGGGAGACGTGCAGGGGCTATGGGAGATGCAGCATTTGCCCCAGGCTTGTGGTGGGTGAGGTGTGAACACAGGGGTATTAAGATGGACTAATCGCTGCGCCTCCCCACCATCCCAGTCATTTATTTATCTGGGGGCACATTTCCCACCCTGTGGGAGGAATGGGAGGGGTTTCTACATCCACAAGGGGGCAGAGCCATACAGAGCTGGGGACTGGGGCCCTGGGGGTCTTAGACTTGGCTTCCTCCTCAACTTGTGACATTCAGGGCAAGTGACTTAGAGCTTCAGCTTGCCTGGCCCCTCAGCTGGAACCTGTGTGTGAGGTGCTGTTCTTTTTTTTTTTTTTGAAATGGAGTCTCACTCTGTCACCCAGGCTGGAGTGTTGTGGGGCAATCTCGCCTCACTGCAACCTCTGCCTCCTGAGTTCAAGCAGTTCTCCTGCTTCAGCCTCCTGAGTACTGGGATCACAGGCAAGAGCCACCATGTCCAGCTAATTTTTGTATTTTTGGTAGAGACAGAGTTTCACCATGTTGGCCAGGCTGGTCTCAAACTCCTGACTTCAAGTGATCCACCTGCCTTGGCCCCACAAAGTGCTAGGATTACAGGCATGAGCCACCGTGCCCAGCTGCTAGGTGCTGTTCTTTTCTGCATTTTGCATGTGAGGCTCAGAGAGGAAAACTGACTTGCCCAGAGTCATGGCCAGGAAGTGCCACAGCCTGGATTTGAACCCTGTTGCTTTCTTTTCTTTTTTTTTTTTTTAAACACAGGGTCTTGCTTTGTTGCCCAGGCTGGAGTGCAGTGGTGCGATCACTGCTCACGGCAGCCTCAACCTCCTGGGCTCAAACAATCCTCCTGCCTCAGCCTCCTGAGTAGCTGGGACTGCAAGTGTGTGCCACCTTGCTCGGCTAATTTTTAATTCTTTTTTCTTTTGTAGAGATGAGGTCTCACTATATGGCCCAGGGTGGTCTCAAACTCCTGGGCTCAAGCAGTCCTCCTACTTTGGCCTCCCAAAGTGCTTGGATTACAGGCGTGAGCTACCATGCCCAGCCTGTTGTTCTTTTACCCTCATGGAGACTCAGGGTCTTCCTCATCTCTAAGACTGATGCTTGACAGTTTGGCTGCTGAAGGCCTAGAGGGATTGATTTCAGCTCAATTTCAGAGGCATTTTGTCTCTCCTGGCTCCTGAGCTAAGTTAAGCAGAAGGCAGTGAGTGCTTCACTTGCTTGTCTCAGGCCCTTCCTGTTCCTTCTCTCTGGTTCTGCCTCTGGAACTGTCTCCTATACACTTTGTCTCTTTGCCTCCATCTATCCATCTATTTCTATATCTCTGTTTCCTGCTCCCTGTTTTTCTCTCCCTCCATCTGCACCTCTGTAGCCCTGTCTTTTTGCCTCTTTCACAGACACTGTACTTTTGTTTCTCCCATCTCTTTTCTCTCTACCACTGTGTTTCTTGCATTCATTCATTTAACAAAAATATATCGAGCGTGCACTGTGTGCCAAGCCCTTTTCCTAGGCATTGGAGATACATCTATGAACAAAACAGACAAAAATCCCTGCCCTTGTGGAAATGACATATCCTAGCATGGGAGACAGACAAGATAAATAAGTAACATATAGCATGTGTTAGATTGTGTTAAGTGCGAAGGAGAAAATTAAAGAAGGAAAGAAAGCCAGAAAGTGTTGGGGAGTGGTCAGGAGGGACCTCGCGAAGAAGGTGATCTTTGAGTAGACATAGGGGGAAGGAGCATTCCTGACAGAGGGAACAGCCAGTGCCAAGGGCCTGAGGCTTGCTCGAGGCACAGTAAGAAGGCCAGTGCAGTTATCACAGAGTGAGGGGGAAGAGTGCGAGGAGGATAAGAGTTTGGAAGGTGGCGGGGGTGGGGCCTGGAAGGTCAGAAAGGCCTCTGAGATTGGCCAAGTGCAGGGGCTCACTCTCATCCCAGCACTTTGGAAGACCAAGGCAGGCAGATCACTTGAGGTCAGGAGTTCGAAACCAGCCTGGCCAACATGGCGAAACCCTGTCTCTACTAAAAATACAAAAATTAGCCAGGCCTGGTGATGGGCACCTGTAACCCCAGCTACTTGAGGCAGGAGAACCGCCTGAACCTGGGAGGTGAGGTTGGAGTGAGCCGAGATCATGCACTCCAGCCTGGGCGACAGAGCGGGACTCCATCTCAAAAAAAAAAAAAAAAAAAAAAAAGGACTCTAAGGGCTCTCAGGGGGACCCTGGAGGATAGTCTCATTCTCTCTCCCTGGGGGAGACAGACAGCAACAGGACAGGGATGCATGGGAGCCCATGTGGGATGCCCCAGCCCCACCCACCAGGCCTCTTGGGCACTTTGCCTTGCACTATGGGCAGGAGGCCAGACTGCCTAGGGCCCATGGTCCCAGCTGGCTCCAGGGTGGGGTGGCCTGGGTCCAGCCTGGTCAGTTCAGTCAGGCCAAGAGCCTAGCTCTGCCCTCAGGCATGTCCACTTCAGCTTCTCTGCGACTCTGCGGTTATCTCTCCCCACACTCTGCTCTCTTCCCTCTCTCCAACTCTGTGGCCCCCTGGTCTGTCTGTTGTCTGTGGGGCCGTCTTTTCCTGGTGGCATTTGCCACTTCTCTGCCTGTCTCTCTCTGGGCTATCCATGACCAGACTCCTTCTGTCACTTTCCCTCTCTCTGCCTCCTCTTTCCTCATCTGCTGCTCCCTGAGTATCTTTCTGGCTCTGCCTTACTCCATCTCTTTTCTCGTCTTTTCTTATTGTCTTTCTCTCTCTCTCTCTCCTTCTTTCTGGTGTCTCCTCTCACTTTCTCGTTTTTTGTTTTGTTTTGTTTTTGTCCCTGGGTATGTCTGTCTTTAGTTCTCTGTTATCTTTCCCTCTGGAATTGCCTTTTTTTCTCTGCATCTATATCTCTTTCTTTCTAAGTGCCTGTCTCTCCCTCTCCCTTTCTCTTTCTCTGTCTCTCTCTCTACCCTTCTCCAGCCCTGTCCCTGGCTTTGCCCCACTAGTTCCTCTCTCTCTCTTACATGTTCTCCACGCCCTTCTTCCCCTACCCAGCCCAACGCCCTCACGATCCTACTGCCAGCGCCTCCCCGCTACCCCCCGGGACCTTTCCCCAGCCCTTATCTCCCCATCCCCAGGAACCAAGAAAACCAGTTACGGGCCCAGCAATGGATGCAAAAGCTACATGACCAACTTGAGTTGCAGCACTTCCTCCGAGACTGCCATGAGGTAGGAACTCCAGGTGTGCTGGGGACGGAGACACACCCTTTAGTTGGGAGGGAAGTGATCCTCCGCCGAGGTGGGGGTGGGGACGCCCCGTCTAAGTGGGTCGCGGAGCGATGGTCGCTCTAGGCCGCCAGGAGGCGCGCGGATCCAGGTATCAGTGCGCATGCTCCGCAGGTCCCTGCCCGCCCACGCCGACTCCGGGGAAGGAAGGAGGGGCCCCGGGCACCCCTGGCAACCGCGCGTGTCCGCGCCTACAGGTCCCGCGGGGACGCGCGCTGATCTCACCTTTCTCTCCTGAGATTTGTGAGAATCGCTGTACCCCAGGAGAGGGGCGGGGCGGGCGATGGGGATAGGGGTTGAGGGCCGTGGGGGGGCCAGCAGCCCTGCGCCCTCCTGCAGCCAGCGATGGCTCTGAACCAAGCCCTCGCCCCTTTAAATGTGTTCAGGAATTAAGTCCCTTCCCTAAGGGATGATCTGCACACATTAGGGACGATCTCCCCTAATCCGAGATGTCCAGACCCCCTTCCTTATTAGTGACGGTTCAGGAGACCTGCTGTCTTCCCCTCCTTCCCCTGCATTCCATAAAACGATTCTAGACTTTGGCCACATTAGAGATGACCCAGTAAACATTCTCCTAAACCCTAAACAGAGATAGTCCTGGCCTCGAGCCCCTCCATCTGTGTGACTCAGGATCATCCCCTCCTCCATCATCACCCCGTATCTAAGTTTCTGCCAACCAAAGCTGGTTCAGGAACCAGGTCTAACCCCTAAACCCCTCAGCCTCAATTAGAGGTGATTCGACCCTCCCCGCTATGTTGAAAGCCCATGGGAGATTGTTCTCTCCGCATATGAAATAAACAAGGGCCTCCATACCCTTCCTCCCTACCCCATAACTGGGGCAGGCCTGGACTTGAGCCATTGGAGGAATCCCCTGTTCCCCGTCACCCCCACTGGAGATTGTAAGAGATGTTCTAGGTCGCCCTCCCATATCCCCTGTCCACATGTGGTGGCCAGGAGCCCGAGCGTCTTCCCACTAGAGATGGTTCAGGAGGCCCCCACCCAGGCCCTCCCCATAATCCCCACTCCCACAGTGAGGCAGTCCAAGCCCCAGGCGCCCCCTCCCGGCATTTGATTTGGTCCAGGAGCACCCCCCCCCATCCCTCATGAGATTGTTCTGGACCAGGTAGCAATCATCTGAGATGGCACAGAAGCCCCCCACCCGAAGCCTTGGGGAGAGTGGTGGTTCCTCCTGCACCCCCACCTGGGGCCCCGCAAAGAGGCGGGCAGGGAGGCAGGCAGGGGGCGCACGCG
>NW_012116710.1:7559076-7563921 GCF_000951035.1 Colobus angolensis palliatus
CCCCCGCCCTGGGGGAGGGGCAAGGACGCCGGGAGCTGTCCGCGGTGCTGGCGCGGGAGAGACTGAGGGGCCGGCCCCCAGGGGAGGGGAGCGAAGCGGGGGGACTTCTAAGACCACTTCTAGGGTAATCTGGATTTACCCTGAGGGTTCAGGGCGTCTCAGCCTCTCTAGGGGGGGCTCTTCTCCGGGTAATGGGACATCTAAGATTTGCCCTGGGGTTGGGGGCTTCTCAACCTTTTGGAGGGTTTCTTTCTTGTTTTGGGGGATCTGTATCAGCTTTGGATGATGGAGGTGAATCACTTTTGTGGGGCTTGGATGATGAGGGGTCTTGGATTTTCTTTGGGTATAGGGGGCTCTGACTTCGTGGGGCTTTTCCTGGGTTGCTGGATAGTCTGGTTTTGCCTTCCATGATGAATGAATCACTTTTGAGGGGGCTTTACTTTGAGGATGGGGTACCATCTCTTTAAGGGGTCTGCTTTCACTGCGGGCTGTGGTTGCCGTTGGACTCTTCCCTACGCATCGGGAACCTGTGAATTGAGTTGGGGGGGTTCAACACTGGACTTGGTTCTAGTGTGTGTATGAAGGAGTGTGATGCTGTCCTGGACCCCTGGGGAACACATACTCGGGGAACATGGGCTGGGGTTTGACCGGCTGGGGATCTGAGATTTGTCCTTGGCTATGACTGCGTTTGCCTCCCGGCCCCGCTGAGCTGGAGTCCGTTTTGTTGTTTTTTTTTTTTTTCTTTTTGCAGGAGGGAGGAGGGAGGATCTTGTGACTGGAGTGGGGAGGAGAAAGGGGAGGAGCAAACTGTTTCAGGTGCTAGGTTTGGTCATGAGTGGGGAAGTTCTGGCTTGGGGGATAAGTCTGGTTTTTTACTGGAGGGGGTTGGGGAGAGGCTCAGAAAGCAGCCTGTGATTGATCTTGCCCAGTGCCGTGAGAGGGGCCCACTCTTGGTGCTTGCGTTTTGCGTGACTGGTTTTGTTGGTGGGTGGGAGGACTAGAACTGGCTTTAGTTGTAGAATGAGGTACTGGCTGGCTTGGGAGGTTCGATCTGATCCACGATGGAGAGTCTGTGGCTAGATTTTGGGGTAGACTGGTTTGGAGAGCCAGAACACAGCTTTGTTTTTCACATTTGGCTAGGGTTGGCTTTGGTTGAGGGCTAGAACTGGTCATGGTTTGGGAATCTGTTATCTTAGAGTCCCAGGGAAACAATTGGGGAGCCCTGTGGACTCATTAGGGGTGCTAGATCTCAATTGTGGAGGATGGATCTACTCCAGATTGGAGGGCTAGTTTAGAGACAGCTAGTGTTGGCTTTAATTGGGTGGTTGTTTGGGGGATTGATCTGGCCATACTGGAGGAACTGGGGCTAGATATGGGGGCTTCATTTGATACCCTTGGGAATGGGTTGAGGCTCTTCAATTGGTCCTTATTGGGGGGTGACTAAGATTCAATGAAGGGTCTAAGTGTTGCTATGTGAGGGGTGGTCCTGAGGATGAATTGGGAGTTAGCTAAATTGGGTTAGAGAGCTTGTTTTGGGGGGATGATTTGTCTCCAAGTCTAAGGAGCTGACTGGTCCTGCCTTGGGGGCTTGTGGGAAGTTGAGGAGGGCTTCCCTCAAGACAGAGGATGGGGGGCAAAGGACTGGGCATTCTGGGGACCCTTCCACCCATCCTCTACCCAGGAAAGGGCTTGAGCTGCACCCGTCCCCAACATAAAGGCCTCACTTGCAAAGGGTTTTTCATCTTCTCCTCTTCGTTCCACCCATACACCCTAGCAGCCCAGGTCCTGAACCTGGGACTTCCTGAAGGGAATGGGGGGCTGTGGCAGGTTGAGGGGACCGGCTGAGCCCTCCTACCCTGTTCTGTACAGCTGGATGGCTGGATCCATGAGAAGATGCTGATGGCGCGGGATGGCACGCGGGAGGACAGCCACAAGCTGCATAAGAGATGGCTCCGGCACCAGGCATTCATGGCCGAGCTGGCTCAGAATAAGGAGTGGCTGGAGAAGATTGAGAGGGTGAGGAAGCTGATGGCCCCTCTGCCTGTGCCAGGTGCAGGAGGCCTCCAGGGAGCCCACGTCTCACCTGCTGCACCCTCTGCTGCCATCCTGCTGGTCTCACACCTCTGGACTGACTCAAATCAGCTCCAGATCTGTTCCTAGCTATGTGGCTTTGAGTGATTCATGTAACCTCTTTGAGCCTCAATTTGCTCATCTGTAAAATGGCCAGCATCTCTTCTGAATGGTGCCTGTATCCTCCTGTTTGTTAAATACTTCACTTCTTCATATAATCTCCTCTACCAGATTCCTTCCATACCATTTGGGGCATTTAAAATGGAAGGTTGGGGAGATGGGCTGGGACAGCCCCTGGGAAGCCTAGGGTTAAAGTAAAATTTGGATTCTTACAGCACTGGGTTCTAATTGTGTCTATGCCTGTTAACAGCTATGGGGCCTTAGGTAATTGTGTTAACCTCTTGGAGCCTCAGTTTGCTCTTCTATAAAATTAGGGAAATAATAAATATAGCTACTTCCTGGGCTCTGTGCACCTAAAGTGCTTAACACAAGGCCACCCACCTAGGAGCTGTAATTACTATGGTCTTGTTACTTTTAATACTTAATGTTACTTAAGTAGCTCTGGGCCACTAAGAACCTTGACTTCAGTCTTGGAGGGACTGAGGCAGATATTTGCTCCAAGCCTCAACCCTCAGAACTTCCCCCTACTCTGGCTGAACCCCTAGACCTGGAGCCCTGGATATACACACTCTTCTGACTCACACAGAGGCACCCAGGTTGGCATTAAACCCTTAACTGGTCATTGATGTTTCATAAGTGGTGGCTTATGGTGAAGGCAGTCTTCTTAACTTTGAGTTTAATGGAAGTTCATTCTCTCCCTGCCTCTCTGGCTTCCTCTGTCTTTCTTTCCTCTCTGTCTGTCCTTCTATCCTTGTCTTTCTTATGGTCCTCTCCCCATGCTTCTGATTTTCTGTGCGTGTCTCTCTGTTGATCACTCTTTGACTGTGTGTCCTCCCTGATTCCTTCCCATGTCTCTGTGTCCATCTGTCTGTCTCTCCATCTTTCTGTCTCCCTCCCCTCACCTCTGTCTGTCTGTCTGTCTCTTCTTGTCTCACTTCCTTGGTTCCTTCCATTTCTGGGCCTATCTCGGCATCCACCCCTCATGTCTCTCTCTCCCTATGTGTCTCCAACTCCCTGCCTCTGATTCTCTTTTCACATCTTTCCCTGTGTCCTGTCACTCTCCCACACTTCTCTGATTCTCCCCACCATCCATCTTTCTTCTCCATCTCCTGCCATCCACCCACTTGGGGCAGGAGGGCCAGCAACTGATGCAGGAGAAGCCCGAACTGGCGGCCTCTGTGCGGAAGAAGCTGGGCGAGATCCGCCAGTGCTGGGCGGAGCTGGAGAGCACCACCCAGGCCAAGGCACGGCAGCTCTTTGAGGCCAGCAAAGCAGACCAGCTGGTGCAGAGCTTTGCTGAGCTGGACAAGAAGCTCCTTCACATGGAGAGCCAGCTGCAAGATGTGGACCCTGGAGGGGACCTGGCCACTGTCAACAGTCAACTCAAGAAGCTGCAGGTATGGCCTTCCTGGCCCAGATGAGGGCTCCCTATGCCACATGGGGGCCAGGTCAGGATCCAACCCCACTCAAGGTATTTCAAATGGAGGGGATTGAATACAGGGATTTATTTCAAACTTGTAGAAGAGCAGAAAGGGAATATTGAAGCAATCCAGCTAGTAATAACTGTTGGAAGCAGCCATCACCCCCTAAGGTATGGTGTACAAAGGAAGAAGGAAGGATCTAGAGCCACAAAGCAGTAGGTAAATGACTAGCATGCTAAAGGATTCACAGGACCCTGACACTCATTTCCTGAATGGAGAAACCAAAACCCAGGGGTATGGGAATGACTTTGCATGGAATAACAATGACATTCATTTAGCATTCCTCTACCAGTCTCTGGGCCAAGCATTCGCTGACTCCTCCCAGCAACTTCTGGAGATTGGTACTGTTATTATCCCATTTTACCAATGGGGAAACTGAGGCACAGAAAGTAAGGCACCTGGCCCAAGGACACACAGATAACCAGTATCTGCTCCCAGCTTGGCAGCTCCATGCTTGGTACACAGCAGTTCATGTGGAATGACCGGAGGTGAACGTAGCCATTGCTTCTCACCTCCCAAGGAGTAATGGCTCTTGCCTTTGGTTTTCTTTTTTTGTTGCTGTTTTTGATGTTGTTGTTTGTTTTTTTCTTTGAGATAGCGACTCACTCTGTCACCCAAGCGGGAGTGCAGTGGCTTGATCTCAGTTCATTGCAGCCTCAAACTCTTGGGCTCAAATGACTCTCCCACCTCAGCCTTCCAAGTAGCTGAGATCACAAGTGCATACCACCACACCTGGATAATCTTTTTAAACTTTTTATAGAAACAGGGTCTCACCATATTGCCTAGACTAGTCTCAAACTCTTGGGCTCAAGCAACTCTTCCGCCTCAGCCTTCCAAAGTACTGGGATTACAGGTGTGAGCCATGGTATCTGGCCCACGTAGCTCCTGCTTTTACCTGTCAGGAACAATGCCTGACTGACTGATGGGAAACTGAGGTTCCAGGAGGTGAGAGGTGAACTTACTTGTCCAGAGTAGCAAATAGCAAAGCCTGGATTTCAATCCAGGGCCCTTGACTCTTCACTCCTCCTTTTTGATACACTTCCTGTGTAGTTATATAGTGCTTGTCATAGTGTATGGCAAAAAAAAAAAAAAAAAATGCTACTAAGAAATGCATAATGACACTGAATAGTATTTATTCATTCATCTCGGTGGCAAATAATTATTAGATACCTAC
>NW_012116710.1:7564726-7565029 GCF_000951035.1 Colobus angolensis palliatus
ATGCCCGGCCAATGAAGTCACTACTATATAGAGTAGCAGTTCTCAAATGTCTGGGTCTCCAGGACCCCCTTACACTCTTAAACCGCACTGAGATCCTCAGAAAGCTTTGTCTGTGTGGGTTAGACCTATTGACATTCACTGTATTAAAAATGAAAATTGAGGCCAGGCATAGTGGCTCATGCCTGTATCCCAGCACTTTGGGAGGCCGAGGCAGGAGGATTGCTTGAACCTAGGAGTTTGAGACTAGCCTGGGCAACAGAGCAAGAGCCTGTCTCTATTTTATTTTATTTAAGAAAGAATTAC
>NW_012116710.1:7570670-7585535 GCF_000951035.1 Colobus angolensis palliatus
TGTTGCCCAGGCTGGTCTTGAACTCCTGACCTCAGGTGATCTGCCTGCCTTGGCCTCCCAAAGTGCTGGGATTACAGGCATGAGCCATGGCACCCAGCCTGTAGTTCTCTTTCATGTCTGGAATAGAAGAGAGCTGGCTTCTCCCATTCATATCTGTATTCAATCCATTTCACTAGCACAGGTCATTAGGTCTCTGAAAAATGCTGCTGCATGCTGGGGAGAGAATGAGAATGGTGAAGGCAAATAACATCTTAGTATTTTTATAAAAATAGTTGTAACCTTGGAGATGCCTTGAGAAGATCTCAGGGATCCCCAGGGGTTCCTTGGCCACAGTTTGAGAACTGCTGATGTACTTAATGTGCTGGGCACCGTTAACTCCTCTGTCCTCCCCAGCAGCCCCATGAGGGAGGTCCTGTTATTATCCCTACCCAGGAGAAAGCCACAGCACAGAAAGGATCCGTGGCTCACAGAGGTCACATGGCTACCAAATGGCTATTCAATACCACCTTTAGTCCCTCCCTGAGCCTCTGTCCGCCCTCTTAAATAGGACTCTATCATCAGTGCAGGTCTCTCAGGGCCAGGTGGGGTTGTGCACAGAAAGGAGCCATTTAGCACAGTGCCCAGGATGTGATAAGCCTGCAAGAAAGGGGCATCTGACTGTTAGGGTCCCAGCCAGAAACAGAAGGCAGGCTCACCTGCAGAAAACTTGAGTTTCTTGACAAAGGTGTGAGTGGAGAATGGGGAAGCTGCAGGAAGCATATAGGGCTGTGGGACTCATGGAGAGGAGCCTTTGCTCCCCCCTAGCCAGAGAAGGCAGGGAAGGAGAAGTTATTGGAACTTGGAAGGGGAGACTCTCGAGACAGGAGCTGGGACTCTTAGTCAAGAACGGCAGCCATGGCCAGGCGTGGTGGCTCACGCCTGTAATCCCAGCACTTTCGGAGGCCAAGGCGGGTGGCTCACTTGAGGTCAGGAATTCAAGACCCACCTGGGCAACATGGCAAAACCCCGTCTCTACTAAAAATACAAAAATTAGCCGAGCGTGGTGGCAACGTGCCTGTAATCCCAGCTACTCGGGAGGCTGGGGCATGAGAATTGCTTGAACTTGGGAGGCGGAGGTTGCAGTGAGGCAAGATTGCACCACCGCACTCCAGCCTGGGTGACACAATAAGACTCTGTCTCAAAAAAAAAAAAAAAAAAAAGAACGGCAGCCAGACCATGGCACCACAGCAGGGAAGAGCCAGGGAGATAATACCCCAGACTCACTTTCCTCTGGGCTTCCCTATGCCAACCAGGGCTGGCTTTGTGGGTGTTTGCCCATGCAGTGGCACAGGGCTCCATGCTGCTTGGTTTAATGCCCTACTATTGATGTCTTGAATTTTTTTTGTTTTGGAGATAGTTTATCCCTCTGTCGCCCAGGCTAAAGTGCAATGGCGTGATCATGGCTCACTACAGCCGTGAACTCCTGGGCTCAAGTGAACCTCTCACCTCAGCCTCCTGAGTAGCTGGGACTACAGGCGTGTGCCACCATGCCCAGATAATTTTTGTATTATTTTGTAGAGACGGGGGCCTCACTATGTTGCCCAGGCTGGTCTCAAACTCCTGGCCTCAAGTTATCCTCCTGTCTTAGTCTCCCAAAGTGCTGGGATTACAGGGGTGAGGCACTGCCCCTGGACAAAATTCTTAATAAATATTTGAACAAGGGACCTTGTGTTTTCCATTTTGCACTGAAAATTATAAGTCATTTTTGAGGCCAACCCACATGGGAGCCAGAGGACAGGAGGGCTGGTCCATGCAGGTCAGTCCTGCACAGGGCAGGGTGAAGAAGCTTGGACTATAGGTCTCAAGCTCCCAGGCTGAAGCAATCTGCCCACCTCGGCCTCCCAAAATGCTGGGATTACAGGCATAAGCCACCGCCCCAGTCTATTGCTAGGGTTCATAATTATCTTGCAGTGATTACTAATTCTTCCCCAGCAGTGTATTGCAGTGGCTGAAGGCACAGACTCAGGACTCCAGCAGGTCTGGTTCTGAGTCACAGCTCCCCCACCTGCTGCCTATATCTCTCCCTCTGAGCCTCGGATGCCTTCTTCTTGCAACGGGAAGGACCTCAGTGCTCATCCCGTGGTAGATAGCGGAAGTGTGGGAAGCAGCACAGTGAAGGGCATGGACGCTGGAGCTGGGCTGCCTGGGTCAAGCCCTGGCTGTGTGCCTTATCACCTGGGTAGCTCAAGGAGGTTACTTTTCTCTCTGTGCTTCAGTTTCTTTTTCTTTTTTTAAGAGGGAGTCTCACTCTGTTGCCCAGACTGGAGTGCAGTGGCATGATCTCAGCTCACTGCAACCTCCGCCTCCTGGGTTCAAGTGATTCTCTTGCCTCAGCCTCCTGAGTAGCTGGGATTACAGGCACCTGCCACCAAGCCTGGCTAATTTTTGTATTTTTAGTAGAGATGGGGTTTCACCATGTTGGCCAGGCTGGTCTCGAACTGCTGACGTCAAGGGATCCACCCACCTCGGCCTCCCAAAGTGCTGGGATTACAGGCATGAGCCACCGCGCCCAGCTGTGCCTCATTTTCTTCTTCAGTAAAATGGGCATAATGATATTTCTGACCTCATAAGGACATTGTGAAGGTGAAAAGACATAATGCATTAAGTGGTTTAAGAACTGCTGACCCAACAAATCTAAGATTCAGTATTTATTCACAGGTCTTTAATTTTTTCTTTTTTTTTTTTTCAGACCAAGTTTTGCTCTTGTCGTCCAGCCTGGAGTGCAATGGCACAATCTTGGCTCGCTGCAACCCTCCTCCTCTTGGGTTCAAGAGATTCTCCTGCCTTAGCCTCCTGAGTAGCTGGGATTACAGGCACCTGCCACCATGCCTGGCTAATTTTTGTATTTTTAGTAGAGATGGGGTTTCGTCATGTTGGCCAGGCTGGTCCCGAACTCCTGACCTCAAGTGATCCACCCGCCTTGGCCTCCCAAAGTACTGGGATAATAGGCGTGAACCACCATGCCTGGCCAGTCTTTAATTTTAACTGTCATAAATCTGAGAGCATATCATCATCACTCTACTGTTTTCAAAAGCTAGTTATTTCACCTGCGCTTTGGGTGTGTTACATATGTGATACACAGTTACTTCATTTGTTTTTGTTCATATTCCATTTGGAGCATTTACCCCTCCCCATGCTGCTTTTTAATTTTAATTTATTTTTTAATAGATGTGGTCTCGCTATGTTACCCAGGCTGGTCACAGACTCCTGGTCTCAAATAGTCCTCCCGCCTTAGCCCCGCAAAGTGCTGGGATTATTTGCATGAGCCACTGTACCTGGCCCCAAAACACGTTTCGAAAAAGCAACATGGATGATTGGGTGCAGTGACTCATGCCTGTAATCCTAGTACTTTGGGAGGCCAAGGCAGGAGGATCGCTTAAGCCAGGAATTCCAGACCAGCCTGGGCAACATAGAGAGATCCATATGCCTGTGGTCCCAGCGACTCAGATGGCTGAAGTGGGAGGATCACTTGAGCCTGGGAGGTTGAAGCTGCAGTAAGCCGTGATCGTGTCACTGCACTCCAATCTGGTCGACAGAGTGAGACCCCCATCTCAAAAAAAAAAAGTAATTTGGAGGTGGTAAATGAAATATTTTTATAGTGTTAAAAGTTAGAACCATCTTTAGCTCACTTGCTTTTGCCAGATTGCCTACCCAGGTCCTTGTGTGGCTGAGCGCTCTCTCCCCAGCAGTCCACATGAGCTCCTGTTTCCTCTCATTCTTGCCAACACTTGGTATTGTCAGACATTTTAGATCTTTCCCAGTCCGATGGCTAGGAAGTGGTACCTCACTGCAGTGTGTGTATTTACATTTTTTTCTAATGCAACTGGTGAGCTTGACCATCTTTGACCCTCTTTTGTACTATTTAGATTTTAGAGGAAGGAGTTGGGGCCTCCTGCTTTAGCCAGAGTACAGAGTTAGCTCTTTCCTCCCCGCAGGGGCTTCAATCTCGACCAAGCCCAGCAAACCATGAGATGGGGGTCCCCATTGTTCAAGGGAGAGGCTGAAGCCCAGAGGGGACAAGGGAGTGGCCCTGGGGTCACACAGTGATGGGTACCGGAGGCAGGCTCCAGCACGAGACTACCGGACCCTTTTCCCAGCAGAGGGAGCCCGAGGCAGGAAGTGACTGTGTGAGCCATGGCACCCAGATGAAGCCCAGCTGCCCCTCAGGAGCTGCCACTGGGGAAGGGACCTGCCAAGGCCCCACTATCCCCTCAGGCATACACAGGAGGGGGGTCGGCTGCCATCCAGCCTGGCACATTTCCTGGCTGTCCCATCCACCCTGAGGGCACTGGGGCCAGGCTGGGCTGGGTGAGGTGCTGGCTTGGGGTCTGAGGTGTGTAGTGGTGTGTGCTATGTGAGCCATTTGTCCCCCTCAGCCTCTCTCCGGGCCTGTGTCTCTGTCCTTGTCCCTTAGCCTTTCTGTGTCCCTTAGTTTCTGCCTCTCATCGCTGCCTCTCTGCCTCTCTCTGTCCTCCCGTCCTCATCTCTGTGTCTCTCTCTTCCCTTTGTGTCCCTCTCTGTCCTACTCTCTCACTCCCTTCTCTCTGTCTATTTGTTTACTTTGAGACAGAGTCTTACTCTGTCACCCAGCCTGGAGTGCAGTGGCGCGATCTCAGCTCACTGCAACCTCTGCCTCCCAGGTTCAAGCAATTCTCCTGCCTCAGCCTCCCGAGTAGCTGGGATTACAGTCATGAGCCACCATGCCCGGCTGATTTTTGTATTTTTAGTAGAGATAGGGTTTCACCATGTTGGCCAGGTTGGTCTTGAACTCCTGATCACAGGTAATCTGCCTACCTCGGTCTCCAAAAGTGCTGGGATTACAGGCGTGAGCCACCACCCCAGTCTCTCTGTCTCTTTGACTTCTCTGTCTCTGCCTCCTTCCCTTGTTCCTCATATCCTCCTTGTGTCCTCTCCCTCGTCCCCCACCACACCTGCTGCAGCAGGCTCCCTGGGACCCCACCTCCCAGGTCCTGGCCACATGACCCAGAATCCTCTCTTGGGGCCTCTTGCCAGGCTGTGCTTCCTGACCAAGAAGCCAGATGGTGGAGTCTCAAGTCCCGGCTCCCCAGCCCTCAGGGACCTGGCCAGCTGGTCGGCCTCGGCCGCAGGCTCCTGCTTGGAGGGGTGGGGGACTGGTCTCCTGCCATCTGAGAAAATGCACTAGAGGCTTTGCATCTGCCAGGCTCTGTCCCTGGGGACCCCACACTTTTTCCAGGCCCACCCCCACCGTAAGCAAAGCTCTTTCTCTGGCCAGGGAAACACCCTCCTCCCCCTGTTCTGCTTTTCTGTCTCATGTTTTTGTATCCAGCTCAGCATGGCCTGGAAGAGGAGTGCAGATTCAGGGGCTATACCGTCCCAGTCCTTGCCGTATTGTGACTCAAGGCAAGGGACTCCACCTTTCTTTCTTTTTCTTTCCTTCTTTCTCTCTTTCTTTTCTTTCTTTCTTTCACAGAGTCGCACTCTGTTGCCCAGGCTGGAGTGCAGTGGCACAATCTCGGCTAATTATGTCTTCATAATTCACAAATTATGTCTTCAGTTTATGAAGGTGCTGGCTCGGGGTCTGAGGGGTGATCAGTAACTCAAATTATGTCTTCACAGATCTCCTTGTCTTCATTTCTGAGCACCACTTTCTTCTGTGTTGGCCTCATTGTCAGGGAGTCCCAGACGTTGGCAGGGTGACCCCAGGATGCCTGACCTACCTCCTCCCAACTTAGGAAGTCCATGGGAAAGAGAGTATCTCTTCTGTGCACACACATTTTCCTGGCAAAAGTGGGGAGAGTGACTGGGCACAGTGGCTCATACCTGTAATCTCACACTTTAGGAGGCCAAGATGGGAGGGATTGCTTGAGGCCAGGAGTTTGAGACCAGCCTGGCCAACATAGTGAGACCCCACCTCTACCAAAAAAGAAAAAGTGGGAAGAGTTTTCATTGGCCCATCTGAGGTCACATGTTCATCTCTGACCCAATCTTTATGACCAGGGTGTTTTCAGTGTTCTCATTGGCCCCACTTGTGTCATGTGATTACCCGTGGCTCTCTAGGTTTCATTTGCCCTTCAGGAAGCTCAGGACCTGAGAGTGAGTTTTGATGTATTTGGAAGGAGAGGATGGATTTTGGGCAGGCAAAACCAACAACTCTGCACTACAGAACCTTGAAACAAGAAGTCTTGGCTTGGTTCTTGAGTTTGGGATTTTGTTTTGCGGTCGTTTGCCATAATCTGCTACCACTTAATTTTTTAATTGTTATTTTGTTTTCTTCTCTAGCTTTCCTCCATCTGTTTAGAATTACAAGGGTAATATATAAATACATTCTTTTGGGAAAAAATTGTACTAACCCAGCAGTCTTCAGTAGAACATAGAGTCTCACTGCGATCTGCCTCGCAATCCCACATCCCAGAGGGAGCCTCAATTATTTGGTGTGCATCCATCTAGACCTCTTTCTGTGCATTTACAAGTGTACCTATATGGATGTTTAATGTTTTTATTTTATTTGCTTTTCATGTTTAATTTCAATTTTTGAATAAATAAATTTTCATGGTTAAGACATCAAAACCTCTAGGGAAATCCCATGGGAAAATTATCCATCCCCTTCATCCCTGTACCCCATTCATTAAGTTCTCATCCCCCCAATAAGTACCATCTGTTGTGAACTTCTTGTTTACTCCAGGGAATTTTTATGCATGTGCAATCCACTACAAATTTATATTCTGCTTCTGCTGTGCTGCTGCTGCTCCTTCTCCTCCTCCTCCTCCTCCCTCCTCCCTTTTTTGAGATGGAGTTTCACTCTTGTTGTCCAGGCTGGAGTGCAGTGGCATGATCTCAGCTCACTGCAACCTCTGCCTCCCAGATTCAAGTGATTCTCCTGCCTCAGGCTCCCAAGTAGCTGGGATTACAAGTGTCTGCCATCACGCCTGGCTAATTTTTTGTATTTTTAGTAGAGATGGGGTTTCACCATGTTGACCAGGCTGGTCTCCAACTCCTGACCTCAGGTGATTCACTCGCCTCGGCTTCCTAAAGTGCTAGGATTACAGGCGTGAGCCACCGCACCCCGCATGCTTTTTCTTCTTAACAGTAACATTTGGCTATTATTCCATATTGGTCTGGATTTGTTTAACCATTTTACTGTTTTTTTTTTTTTTCAAGAGAGGGGGTCTAGCTATGTTGCCCAGGCTAGTCTCGATCTCCTGGGCTCAAGCAATCCTCCCACCTCAACCTCTTGAGTAGCTGGGATTACAGGCATGAGCTGCTGCACCTGACTTAACCATTTCTCTCTTGATGGGCATTGAGGTTGCTTCCAGTTTTTTCCCATTACAAACTCTGCTGTGACTACAACTATGTGCATCTGTGCCAGTATTTCTTTTTTTCTTCTTTAAAAAAATTTTTTTATTATTATTTTTAATTTTTTTTTCAAGATGGAGTCTTGCTCTGTCACCCAGGCTGAAGTGGCACAATCTCAGCTCACTGCAACCTCTGCCTCCCAAGTTCAAGCAATTCTCCTGCCTCAGCCTCCCAAGAAGCTGGGATTACAGGCACGCATTACCACACCTAGCTAATTTTTGTATTTTTCGTAGAGACGGGGTTTTACCATGTTGGCCAGGCTGGTCTTGAACTCCTGACCTTGTGACTCACCTGTCTTGGCCTCCCAAAGTGCTGAGATTACAGGCATGAGCCACTGCACCTGGCCTATGACAGTATTTCTTTAGTCATATTCCTAGAAGTGCAGGTGCTAGGTCAAGCAGATGTGTATTTTGCATTTTGATGCCAAGACCTGCCAAATTGCCTTCCAAAAAGGCTCTACCAGTTTACACCACCACTGACAGTGGCTGAGTGTGCCTGTCTCCCAGGATCTTTGCCAGCATTAGATACTACAAGTGTTTTACATTTTTGCCAACCTAATGTGTAGAAAAGGATGTCTTGACCAGGCACAGTGACTCACTCCTGTAATCTCAGCACTTTGGGAGGCCAAGGTGGGTGGATCACCTGAAGTCAGGAGTTCAAGACCAACCTGGCCAACATGGTGAAACCCCATCTCTGCTAAAAATACAAAATTAACCAGGCATGGTGACACGTGCCTGTAATTCCAGCTACTCGAGAGGTTGAGGCAGGATAATCACTTGAACCGAGGAGGCAGAGGTTGCAGTGAGCCGAGACCATGCCATTGCACTCCAGCCTGGGCAAAAAGAGTGAAACTCCGTCTCAAAAAAAAAAAAAAAAAAAACAAAAGAAAGAAAAGAAAAGAAAAAAGAAAAGGATGTCTTGTTTTAATTTCTATTTTCCAGCTGATTAATAAGACTGGGCATCTTTTCATATGCTTATTTGTCTGTTGCCTGTTCACATCTGCTGCCCATTTCTCTTTTTGGGCAGCCTTTTTTTTGCTGATATCATTCACGTATGCATTGAACAAATCTTAATTGGAGGCTTACTGTGTACCAGAAATTGTTCTAGGTTTTCAAGAATACAGCAGTGAGTGTGACAGAGCCCCTTCCATCATGTGGGTCACATTCTGGAAGCAGGGGACCAATAAAAATACACAAGTACCTGAGTGCAGTGGCTCACACCTGTAATCCCAGCACTTTGGAAGGCCAACGTGAGAATAGTTTGAGTCCAGGCATTCAAGACCAGCCTGGGCAACATAGCGAGACCCCATCTTTATGACAAATTTCAAAAATGAGCTGGGCATGGTGGTGTGTGCCTGTAGTTGTAGCTACTTGGGAGGCTAGGGCAAGAGGATCCCCTGAGCCTAGGAGTTTGAGGCTGCAGTGAGCTATTATCTCACTACCACACTCCAACCTGGATAACAGAGCAAGACCCTGTCAAAAACCAAAACACACATACACACAAATCAAGAGAGTTGTCTGATGGTGGTAAGCACTATGAAGACGAAGCAGGATGGAGGGAAATTCTTTGATTGTTAAATAAACTAATTCCTTGCTCTAATATATATCAATTTTTTCAGTTTTTCATTTGCCTTCTAACTCTATGAAATTTTGGTTGATGCAGAAGTATTTTTTAAATTTTTTTAAATTTAAGTTCTAGGGTACATGTGCACAACATGCAGGTTTGTTACATATGTATACATGTGCCATGTTGGTGTGCTGCACCCATTAACTCATCATTTACATTAGGTATTTCTCTTTTTTTTTTTTTTTTTGAGACGGAGTCTCGCTCTGTCTCCCAGGCTGGAGTGCAGTGGCCAGATCTCAGCTCACTGCAAGCTCCGCCTCCTGGGTTCACGCCATTCTCCTGCCTCAGCCTTCCGAGTAGCTGGGACTACAGGCGCCCGCCACCTCGCCCGGCTAGTTTTTTGTATTTTTAGTGGAGACGGGGTTTCACCGGGTTAGCCAGGATGGTCTCGATCTCCTGACCTGGTGATCCGCCCATCTTGGCCTCCCAAAGTGCTGGGATTACAGGCTTGAGCCACCGCGCCCGGCCGGTATTTCTCTTAATGCTATCCTGCCCCACTCCTCCCACCCCACGACAGGCCCCGGTGTGTGATGTTCCCTGCCCTGTGTCCAAGTGTTCTCATTGTTCAATTCCCACCTATGAGTGAGAATATGCAGTGTTTGGTTTTCTGTCCTTGCAACAGTTTGCTCAGAATGATGGTTTCCAGCTTCACCCATGTCCCTACAAAGGACATGGATTCATCCTTTTTTATGACTGCATAGTATTCCATGGTGTATATGTGCCACATTTTCTTAATCCAGTCTATCATTGATGGACATTTGGGTCAGTTCCAAGTCTTTGCTATTGTGAACAGTGCCACAATAAACATACATGTGCTTGTGTCTTTATAGCAGCATGATTTATAATCCTTTGGGTATATACCCAGTAATGGGATGGCTGGGTCAAATGGTATTTCTAGTTCTAGATCGATCCTTGGGGAATCGCCACACTGTCTTCCACAATGGTTGAACTAGTTTACACTCCCACCAACAGTGTAAAAGTGTTCCTATTTCCCCGCATCCTCTCCAGCATCTGTTGTTTCCTGACTTTTTAATGATTGCCATTCTAACTGGTGTGAGATGGTATCTCATTGTGGTTTTGATTTGCATTTCTCTGATGACCAGTCACGGTGAGCATTTTTTCATATGTCTATTGCCTGATGCAGAAGTATTTTTATGTGATCAAATTTATAAATCTTTCCCTTTATGTTTTTTTATGCTTGAAAAGATTTTTCTCCTTCCCAGCATTATAAAAGCATTTGCCCAGGTTTTCTTTTAGTGCCTTATGGATTTACTTACTTCGTTTAAGTCTTTAATCCATCTGGAATTGTTTTCAGTACAAACAGCAAGGAAAGGGTCCAGCTAAATTGGTTAGCCATTGGCCCATGACCATTCATTAAATAATCCGTCTTTCCCTTGGGGATTTGCGTTGGCATCTATGAAACACATGAATTTTCTTGTGTATTTGGATCTGCTTTTGCACTTTCTGTCTATCCCTATGACACAGCAGCCATCCAAATCACTATAGCTTTGTATTTATTTTTGATAAATTTTTACTATCAAATGTTTTTTCAGCCTGTAATCCCAGCACTTTGGGAGGCTAAGGTGGGCAGATCACTTGAGGTTAGGAGTTTGAGAACAGCCTGACCAACATGGTGAAACCCCATCTCTACTAAAAATACAAATAAATAAATAAATAAATAATAGCCAGGCATGGTGGCAGGTGCCTGTAGTCCCAGCTACTGGGGAGGCCAAGGCACGAGAATGACTTGCACCTGGGAGGTGGAGGTTGCAGTGAGCTGAGATTGCCCACTGAACTCCAGCCTGGACGACACAGTGCCCAGGCTGATTTGCTCATCCATCTACAAAAAAAAAAAAAAAAAATCGGCTAGGTATGGTTGCTCATGCCTGTAATCCCAAGCACTTGGAGAGGCCAAGGTGGGCGGATCACCTGAGGTCAGGAGTTCAAGACCAGCCTGGCCAATATGGTGAAACCCCATCTCCACAAAAATACAAAAATTAGCTGGGCATGATGGCAGGTGCCTATAATCTCAGCTACTTGGAAGGCTGAGGCGGGAGAATTGCTTGAACCCAGGAAGTGAAGGTTGCAGTGGGCCAAGATTGTGCCATTGCACTCCAGCCTGGGCGACAGAGCGAGACTCCGTCTCAAAAGAAAAAAAAAATTTGTTAACAAAAAATTATTACTATATTTGATAGTAATAATTTTGGAAAGTTGACTCTTTGGACAAATTCTTTAACTTCTCTTGGCTTCAGTTTCCTCCTCTGTAAAACAGGGAGACTACCAACCTTGAAGGGTTGTTCTGAGAATTAGTGATTTAATGGACCACTTTAGTTCCTGGGTCAGGTAAGCCTCTTTGAGAAGGTCATATACTCCAGCTAAAATCTGATTGACAAGGAAGAGCATGCCTGGCAGAGGAAACAGCAAAGGCAAAGGCTCAGGCTCCGAGGCAGGGATTAGCTTAGTGTGATGCAGGTTCATGCGGAGGGCATCGCTCCTGGAGGCGACTGAGCAAGAAGAGGGTGGAAGGGTGGGCCAGTGAGGAGTCTGGCTGTCACCATAAGGGTACTGGAGAACCACCACAACAGGATCAGGAGAGCGGGTGGGGCCCACTGATACTGCTTCTGTCCCCACAGTCCATGGAGTCGCAGGTGGAGGAGTGGTACCGCGAGGTGGGAGAGCTGCAGGCGCAGACGGCGGCGCTGCCGCTGGAGCCGGCCAGCAAGGAGCTGGTGGGCGAGCGGCAGAACGCGGTGGGCGAGCGCCTGGTGCGCCTGCTTGAGCCGTTGCAGGAGCGCCGCCGCTTGCTACTGGCCTCCAAGGAGTTGCACCAGGTGGCGCACGACCTGGACGACGAGCTGGTGAGGCCAGCGCAGGGGCCTGGGGCGGGGCGGGGGGCGGGGCCGAAGATGGAGAAGGCTGAGACCCTCCCACTCATACGCTGAAAGATGCACTCAGCCCTTCACTCATTCATTCATTCACATTCATTTACTCACTTTGAATCATTCATTGATTTGTTCATGAAGTCACTCCTTTATTCACTCATCCATTGTTTTTGCCTCCACTCATTTATTTACTTATTATTCATTCACTCATTCACTCCTCTGTTCATTTCCTCATTCCATCACTCAACTTCCTGATTTGCTCACTAATTTGCTCACTCAGTTGATCATTCTGGCCCCAACCCGGTGTGTGGATGATACTGGGGCCACAGGGGTGGCCAAGGCAGACCCCATTGTGTCCCAGAGGACTCAAAGTCCAACTGGGAAAACAGACTTGTCCCCAGACAGTGACAATTCAGGGTGGTTAGGAATATGATAGGAAACAAGACCTGTATGTGCAAAGGCCAACGGTGTGAGTCTGGCTTAAGTGCAGAGAGCAAGACAGAGTATGTCAACAGAGGAGACTGAGACAGGTGTTGTGGCGCCTGTAGTCCCAGATACTTGGGAGGCTGAGGTGGGAGGATTATTTGAGCTTGGGGATTCGATCCCATCTCAAAGAAAAAAAAAAAAATGGAGGAGGCTGAAGATTCGACTGGGCTGTTAGGCAAGGAAGGGCCTGGGACACTGTGCAGGTTTAAAGCTTAGTTGCGATGCAGCTCTTCTTGGATGTGTTCTCCCCTTGACCTGCTTCCTGTGTCCTCTCCAGGCATGGGTTCAGGAGCGGCTGCCACTGGCCATGCAGACAGAGCGAGGCAACGGTTTGCAGGCGGTCCAGCAGCACATCAAAAAGAACCAGGTGAGCAGAGCCAGGTGAGGGAGTGAGTTAGGACACATTTGGATACACGTGATAGAAAACAGCTGAAGGTGGTTAAAGGCAAAACAATGACTTTGTTGGTTTTTGGAATTAACAAGACTGTGGACAGCAGATACAGATGTATCCAGGTGCTTCCATATATTTTCATGACTCTGGGCTGTATTTTTTGTTTGTTTGCTTGTTTGTTTTGAGATGGAGCCTTGCTCTGTCACCCAGGCTGAAGTTTAGTGGCTCAGTCTTTGCTCACTGCAGCCTCCACTTCCTGAGTTCAAGCGATTCTCCTGCCTCAGCCGCCCAAGTAGCTGGGATTACAGGTGTGCACCACCACACCTGGCTAATTTTTGTATTTTTAGTAGAGATGGGGGTCTCACCATGTTGTCCAGGCTGGTCTCAAACTCCTGGCCTCAAGTGATCCACTCACCTCGGCCTCCCAAAGTGCTAGGATTACAGGCGTGAGCCACCGCACCTGGCCTGTTTGTTTTTCTGCATGAGCTTTCTTCTTAGGCCAGTCCTCCTCTCCTGGTGGTAAAAGGCCTCCAATAGATTCAGGTTTACCTCCCGCCAGCAAAACTGAAGAGAATTTCCCCCTCTCAATAATGTCAGCAGTAGTCCCAGGAATAACTCTCATTGGCTCACCATGCATGTGGCATCCCATGCCCATCCCGGAACTAATCATGACGGATGGGGATTCAGACTGCTCCTTGGGCTGGCCTGGCTAGGCGCCCTCCCCTGGAACCTGCTGCTGGAATCAGCCTTAGCTTAATTACCAAGGCTGGATGGAGGCAAGGGGGGTTCCCCAAAGGAAAATCAGCGGCTTGAGACTAGAAGGAAGAGGAATGGCTATTGGACAAGGAAAAAGTAAAACAACCATCAAGTTAGCCTGGTGTGGTGGTGTACCCCTGTAGTCCCAGCTACTCTGGAGGCTGAGGAGGGAGGGTCCCTTGAGTCCAGAGGTCAAAGCTGTGGTTAGCCTTGAACACACCACTGCACTCCACCCTGTGCAACAGAATGAGACCCTATCTCTCTCTCTGTCACACACACACACACACACCCCAAAACAAATAAAAAACACCCACAGGGACAAAGGATAGAGATAATCAGCAAGAGGGTACTACTGTCTGCTACCCTGAGCAAGGTGGGAGGAGGGGGCTTTTGAGCTCCTAAAAAATCTCTGAATCTCTGTTCATCCCTCTGGGGCTCAGTTTCCACATCTAAATAAGTAGAGTTGGTTTAGAGCAGTGGTTCTCAAACTGCATAGCAGGGGACCCCCTTGGTCAAAGCAACTATTTCACCAAAGCCTAAAGCAAGACACATAAAAGAGGAATAAGAAGAAGAAGAAGGCATTGTGCCGGGCACGGTGGCTCCAGCCTGTAATCCCAGCACACTGGGAAGCAGAGGCGGGAGGATCACTTGAGCCCAGGAGTTTGAGACCAGCCTGGGCAACATGGGGAAATCCCATCTCTACCAGAAATACAAAAATTAGCTGAGCGTAGTGGAAGGTGCCTGTAATCCCAGCTACTTGGGAGACTGAGTCAGGAGAATCGCTTGAACCCAGGAGGCAGAGGTTGCAGTGAGCCGAGATCACACCACTGCATACCAGCCTGGGTGACAGAGTGAGACCCTGTCTCAAAAAAAAGAAAAAAAAGCATTGATTAAAGATTTACTATATGCTGGCCGGGTGCAGTGGCTGATGCCTGTAATCCCAGCACTTTGGGAGGCTGAGGTAGGTGGATCACCTGAGGTCAGGAGTTCAAAACCAGCCTGATCAACATGGTGAAACCCCGTCTCTACTAAAAATACAAAAAAATTAAGGCCAGGTGCAGTGGCTCACACCTGTAATCCCAACACTTTGGGAGGCCGCAGTGGGTGGATCATGAGGTCAGGAGGAGATCGAGATCATCCTGGCTAACATGGTGAAACCCCGTCTCTACTAAAAACACAAAAAATTAGCCAGGCATGGTGGCACGTGCCTGTAATCCCAGCTACTCGGGAGGCTGGGGCAGGAGAATAGCTTGAACCTGAGAGGCGAAGGTTGCAGTGAGCCAAGATCGCACCATTACAGTCCAGCCTGAGTGTCAAGAGCAAGACTCCGTCTCAAAAAAAAAAAAAAAA
>NW_012116710.1:7585585-7590993 GCF_000951035.1 Colobus angolensis palliatus
CTGAGATCACGGTGAGCCAAGATCGCACCATTACAGTCCAGCCTGAGTGTCAAGAGCAAGACTCCATCTCAAAAAAAAAAAAAAAAAGATTTACCATGTGCTAAGTCCTGTGTTAGGGTTTATGCTGATTATTTAATTTAATCCTCTCAATAACCCTATGAGGTGGATATTGTCATTATCCTCATTTCACCAAACAGCGTATGTTGGAAGAATAGGACACTGAAGGATGGTGGGGAGGTGGGTCCACAGATTATTTTGGAAGGTTCCTGATCGTTCTGCAGTAGGTGGAGTTCTTTAAGAGACTAGAGTTTTGCTGAGATTTTGTTTTCCTGTCTTGACGAAAATACTCTTGGCTGTCAACAGTGTTGACAGTATCCGCATGGTTGAGGAAACTGATCAAATGCACTTAGTACTTAAAATTGAGGGAGCTCAGCTGTGTGTGCAGTGAGAGTGGTGGATACACAGGGGCTGTTAAGCAAAAAATAGCTGCAAATATTATGCATTTGCTGCATGCAGGCTCAGTTCTAAGTGCTCCATAGTTTATCACCTTACAACAACCCCACAAGGTAGATCATCTCAGCCTGATACTAGCCATGTGACGTTAGCAAATTCCTCACCCTCTCTTTGCCTGTCTTCTCATCTGTAAAACGGAGATGGTCATGTTGTCTGGCTCCATAGGTTGGGAGTGAGGAGGTGTGAGGCTATGTTATGTAAAGCTCTTACTTAGCAAAGCACCTGGCAGGTAGCAGAGTAGCAGACACTCAAGAAGTATTGGCTGGCCGGGCCCAGTGGCTCATGCTTATAAGCCTAGCACTTTGGGAGGCCAACGTGGGAGGATTGCTTGAGGCCAGGGGTTCAAGACTGGCCTGAGTAACATAGCAAGACCTCATCTATCCAAAAATATTTTTTAAAATAGCCGGGCACAGTGGTGCACACCTGTAGTCCCAGCTACTTGAGAGGCTGAGGCAAGAGGATCACTTGAGCCCAGGAGTTGAAGGCTGCGTGAGCTGCAGTAGTGCCTCTGCATTCCAGCCTGGGTGATAGAGTGAGACCCTGTCTCTAAAAAAGCAAAATAAGAAGAGGACATGCTGGCTGTTTTATCTTTGTTTACCAGTTGAGGCACACAAAAAGTTAAATGAGGTGAAGGCACACAAAAAGTTAAAAAAAAAGACACACAAAAAGTTAAATAAGGTACTCTGCAAGTACAGAGCTGGTTGAGGGAACCTTCTGGGGGATGGAAGTGTTCCGCATGCTGATCTGGGCACACCGGTGTATGCGTCTGTACATATGTGTGCAACTGTATACCTAAGATTTGTGCACTTCACGGTATATAAATGATACCTCGGCTGCTAAGCTGCAGGGTTTTTGTATTAGGGCCGATTTTGGGTCAGCAAGCGTCTTAGCTCAGAGCACAGTCTCCGGAACCAGCCTCCTGTGTTCAAATCCTGTCACTCCTCACTGGCTGCTTGTTCTTGGGCTCCCTACCTTGCCCCTCTGTGCCTGTGTTCCCACCTGCAGCATGAGGTTATGATGATCGAGGGAGTATCAGCAAAATGCTTACATGGTCCTGGCACGTGGTAAGCGAGCTGGGGGTGCTTGTTAATTGTCCCATGGGCCCTGCCAGTAGCAGAGAAGCATGTGGTCTTGCAGGGCCTCGAACGTCCCCTCTCCACCCACATCCCGCTACCTCCTACCCCCAGGGCCTGCGGCGGGAGATCCAGGCGCACGGGCCGCGCCTGGAGGAGGTGCTGGAGCGCGCGGGCGTGCTGTCGTCGCTGCGCAGCCCAGAGGCAGAGGCCGTGCGCCGGGGCCTGGAGCAGCTGCAGAGTGCCTGGGCCGGACTGCGGGAGGCTGCCGAGCGACGGCAGCAGGCGCTGGACGCCGCCTTCCAGGTGGAGCAGTACTACTTCGACGTGGCCGAGGTGGAGGCGTGGCTGGGCGAGCAGGAGCTGCTCATGATGAGTGAGGATAAGGGCAAGGTGCGCCCGAGCTGGGGGTGCGGAGGGCCTGGGGGCGCTGGAGCCCGGGGCCGCCGCTGCCGCCTCATCGTGGGCGCTTTGTGCCCCTAGGACGAACAGAGCACCCTGCAGCTGCTCAAGAAACACCTGCAGCTGGAGCAAGGCGTGGAGAACTACGAGGAAAGCATCGCTCAGCTGTCGCGCCAGTGCCGGGCGCTGCTGGAGATGGGGCACCCGGACAGGTGGGCGGGCGGGGACGGGGGCGTGGCCGGTTCACAGGAATGGTCCAGCAGGACCTGAAGCTTCGCGCAGCGCTGGAATTGGACGTTGGGTGGGAGAGGTCCTCCTTGCTGTGTGCTGGAGCCCTCGGATTTGGCAAGTGGGCTGGCTGGAATGGGGGGACAGGGCCCAGAGATGGTTGACAGGGTGGGGCCAGGAGCACCTGGATATGAGTGTAGTTGTGGGCACCTCGTCGGGGGAGAAAAGAGGAGGTGATGTCTAGGACTGGGGCAGAGAAGAATTTGCTCAGGACAAGCAAGGGGCTCTTTCTACCCAATGTCTGGGAGGACAGAAAAGCCTGTGCTGAGATTGGCTATGGGGCTGGAGACCTCCTGGTGTGCAGTGGGGTGACGTTGCCTGGTGTAGGCCGGTGCTGAGCTCCAGGCCTGGACCAGGGATGGAATCTGAAAGGAGGTACAGAGAGAGAGACCTCTGTGCAAGTGGGCTCAGAGATTGGGGCTAGAGGTGGGGTGAATTGGCTGGGGACCCAACTTGGGAGTCCAGAGTCCCACCCAGGTTCCTGGATAAGGGAGGCATGAGACTGAGATAGAAGCTGGGTGAGGCTGCCGAGGTGGGCGGATCACTTAAGGTCAGGAGTTGGAGACCAACTTGGCCAACCCAACGGGGTTTAGTAGAAACCCCGTCTCTACTAAAAATAAAAAATTAGCCTGGCATGGTGGTGCGTGCCTGTAGTCCCAGCTACTGGGGAGGCTGAGGCAGGAGAATGGCTTGAACCTGGGAGGCAGAGGTTGCAGTAAGCCGAGATCATGCCACCACACTCCAGCCTGGCAACAGAGCAAAATTCCATCAAAAAAAAAAAAAGAAAAAGAAAAAAAGAAACTAGGTGAGGCTGGATGGAGGTGAGCTTATCCATCTAGGGAAGCACAGCTTTCCCTGCATGCTGAAATGCAGGTCTGTCTGAACCCAAGACTTGCAGAAAACACAGTCCTGGCCAGGCATAGTGGCTCATGCCTGTAGTCTCAACACTCGGAGGCTGAGGCAAGAGGATCGTTTGAGCCCAGGAGTTTGAGAACAGAGGGAACATAGTGAGACCTCATCTCTACAAAAAAATCAAAAAGTTAGCCAGGTGTAGAGTCACGCACCTGTGGTCCCACTTTGGAGGCTGTGATGGGAGGATAGCTTGAGCATGGGAGGTGGAGGCTGCAGTGAGTTGTGATCACACCACTGCACTCCAGCCTAAGCAACAGAGCAAGCAAGACCCTGTCTCCAAAAAGAAAAAAGAAAATAAAAGAAAGAAAGAAAAGAAAAGAAAACAGAGCTCTACCTGGGGACACAACCTTGTCTGAAGATTCCAAGGAAACACAGCCCTGTCTTGGGGAGGGGGCTTAGGGGGGTCACGCTCTGCCCCAGCAGTCTCAGGGGTCCATCCTTGCCCCTCCATGTCCCCCATCAGCGAGCAGATCAGCCGGCGGCAGTCTCAGGTGGACCGCCTGTACGTGGCGCTCAAGGAGCTGGGTGAGGAGCGCCGGGTGGCTCTGGAACAGCAGTACTGGCTGTACCAGCTCAGCCGCCAGGTGAGCGAGCTTGAGCACTGGATCGCTGAGAAGGAGGTGGTGGCTGGCTCACCGGAGCTGGGCCAGGACTTTGAGCACGTCTCGGTGAGCATCATTAGTAATAAGTGATACCAGGAGCTACCACTAAGGTTCTGTGGGCCTCCGTTTCCTCATCTGTAGTATGAGGATAATAACAGCACCCGCCTCATGGCTCTGCGGTGAGACAAATGAGTTAATATGATGTAAAGCACTGAGGACCCTGCTTGGCACACATGGTGCCTCACAGTGCTAGTTACTGTTATCAGCTTATTGTTTTATTGTTACTTATTGTTATTTTTATTGTTACTATTTTGTTACTTTTCTTGCTAGGTGTTCAGTAAGTGTTAGATATTATTTTTTATGATGATGATGATGATTCTCATTATTCTTACCTGCCACAAAATGGTAGTCTCTGTCAGGTGTGGTGGCTCACGCCTGTAATCCCAACACTTTGGGAGGCTGAGGCAGGTGGATCACTTGAGGTCAGGAATATGAGACCAGCCTGGCGAACATAGTGAAACCCTGTCTCTACTAAAAATACAAAAAAATTAGCTGGGTGTGGTGGCGCATGCCTGTAGTCTTAGCTATTTGGGAGGATGAGGCAGGAGAATCACTTGAACCAGGGAGGTGAAGGTTGCGGTGAGTGGCTATTGAACCACTGCACTCCAACTGGGGTGACAGAGCAAGACTCTGTATCAAAAAGAAAAAAAAACTGTAGGCTGGAGGGGGCTGGTGTGTGCTGCCCGTTTGCTCACTTTGCTGTACCCCTCCCCCCGACTTCCTGATGGCAGGTGCTGCAGGAGAAATTCTCAGAGTTCGCCAGCGAAACAGGCACGGCAGGGCGGGAGCGGCTGGCAGCTGTGAACCAGATGGTGGACGAGCTGATCGAGTGTGGCCATACAGCAGCGGCCACCATGGCCGAGTGGAAGGACGGGCTGAACGAGGCCTGGGCTGAGCTGCTGGAGCTCATGGGCACACGGGCCCAGCTGCTGGCCGCCTCTCGGGAGCTTCATAAGTTCTTCAGTGACGCCCGAGAGCTTCAGGGACAGATTGAGGAGAAGCGGAGGCGGCTGCCCCGCCTGACCACCCCGCCTGAGCCGAGACCCAGCGCCAGTTCCATGCAGCGAACCCTGAGAGCCTTTGAGCATGACCTGCAGCTCCTCGTGTCCCAGGTGGGGCTCCGGTGGCCATCGGGGCAGGTGGAAGGGCCCAGACAGCTGGGGGCAGCAGAGTGGGCAAAAATCAGGCTGTGGAGCAGGTTGAAATTAGGCAGTGGCACAGACAGAAAGCATACTACAGACCAGGAAGAAATTAGATAATGGAGCAGATAGAAAATGGACTGATGGAATGGTATATAGAAATCAGGTAGTGGCAGGGAAAAGTGGTACAGAAGGTCTCACGGATACTAAACAGCTTCCTATTGGGTGTGGTGGCTCATGCTGTAATCCCAGCCCTTTGGGAGGCCAACACAGGTGGATCATCTGAGGTCAGGAGTTTAAGACCCGCCTGGCCAACATGGTGAAACCCCATCTCTACTAAAAATACGAAAATTAGCCAGGTCTGGTGGTGGGCACCTGTAATCCCAGCTACTTGGGAGGCTGAGGCAGGAGAATCGCTT
>NW_012116710.1:7592445-7600216 GCF_000951035.1 Colobus angolensis palliatus
TAATCTCAACTCGCTGCAACCTCCACCTCCCGGGTTCAAGTGATTCTCCCCCTTCAGCCTCCTGAGTAACTGGGAGTACAGGTGCGAGCCACCACACCCAACTAATTTTTGTATTTTTAGTAGAGATGCAGTTTCACCATGTTGGCCAGGCTGGTCTTGAACTCCTGACCTCAAGTGGTTTGCTTGCCTTGGCCTCCCAAAGTGCTGGGGTTACAGGCATGAGCCACCATGCCCAGCCCAATTATTTTTATAAATCCTACTTAGAAATGACTTAGAAATCAGGCTGAGAGATTGACAGCAATAAGTGGTGGATCTGTTAGAGATGGGGAGGTCACGCCAAAAGAAATCAGGAGATTTAACCAACAGAGTGAGCAACAGGCTGAGCGCAGTGGCTCATGCCTATAATCTCAGCACTTTGGGAGGCCGAGGTGGGAGGACTGCTTGAGCCCAGGAGTTCAAGATGAGCCTGGGCAACATAGTGAGACTCCATCTCTATTACAACATATATGTATGTATCCTGGTGCAGTGGCATGCACCTGTACTTCCAGCTATTAGTAGGCTGAGGCAGGAGGATCACTTGAGCCCAGGGTGTCAAGGCTGCAGTGAATTGTGTTTGCGCCACTGCACTGCAGCCTGGGCAACAGAGCAAGACCCTGTCTCAAGACAAACAAACAAACAAAAAACCCAAAACCCGAAAGACAGAGTGAGCAGAACACATACAGCAGAATGAATGGAAATTGGGTAGGGGACTAATAGCAATTGAACAGACATCATGTAGGAAACTGGGCTACTACGAAGGAGTGGGTTTGAAATAAACCAAGTTAAAAAAAAATTAGCACATCTAAAAGACATCAAAGTGGAAAGGGGTTTCCTGAAAGACCCAAGGTAGAGGTGGGCCTGCCTGAAAACATAGGTGACAGACCCAATAGAAATAGAGCTCTCAGACCAAAACAAATCAGGCAGTGGGCTGAAAGCGACGTGGTAGTAGAACTAAAAGAAGTCAGAACGCGGGTAAGTCAAAGAGAAATCAGGCAGCAGATATGACAGGAGCCTGGCTGTGGGATCACAGTGTGAGGCTCCTTATATCTTGGGCTTCCGTGCTGGAGCAGATGGCGGGAGGGAGGGCACAGCCTGGGCCCCGTGGAGGGCTGGCGCCCGACCTGGCATGCCCCTCAGGTACGGCAGCTGCAGGAGGGGGCGGCCCAGCTGCGGACGGTGTATGCGGGTGAACATGCCGAAGCCATCGCTAGCCGGGAGCAGGAGGTGCTGCAGGGTTGGAAAGAGCTGCTGTCAGCCTGCGAAGATGCCCGCCTGCACGTCAGCTCCACGGCCGACGCCCTGCGCTTCCACAGCCAAGTCCGCAACCTGCTTTCCTGGATGGATGGCATCGCCAGCCAGATTGGGGCAGCTGACAAGCCCAGGTGCCCCTCATCCCTCCTTGGGCTTCCTGCCTGCCCCTGGCGGCCTCCCCCAGCCAACCCCAGCCCATTGACAGCCCCCTTCCCAACCGAATGACAACAGCCAGTATCTGTGTGGCACCTCTGTGTGCCAGGCACTGTTCTAGGTGCTTCGTGTGTATTCAGACCCCATTTTTAGGCCTGTCACTGGGGACTTAGGTCATAGGGCATCCTTCTGTCCTCTGTCCTTCCCAGTTGCCCATTATTACCCTCTCCATGGGATGTCACAGCATGAAACAGGCTAAAGACAGGATGGGCAAGGGAGGTGTGGGACTGTATTTGTGAGGGTGGGTGAAGAATTGTAACAATTCCAGCATCGCAGTGGCTTCATTAGTAGGCATTGACTTATTGCTCACATAGTGGTTGGATGTGAGTGTCCGGCAGAATCCTGTCCCATGGTGGTTGGGAGCCAGGGTCCTTCCATCACGCCACCCTGGGAGTCACATGCTGGACCTTCTGCATCCCGCTGCAAATGGGAAAAGACAGAAGGAGGATTACACAGAAGGTTTTAGGGATAAAGCCAGCACTCACACACTGCCAGTCTAGTGGCCTAACCTGTCTGCCAGGGAGGCTGCAAATTGTTTTTCTTTTGAGACGCAGTCTTGCTCTGTCGACCAGGCTGGAGTGCAGTGGCACAGTATCAGCTCACTGCAACCTCCGTCTCCCAGGTTCAAGTGATTCTCCTGCCTCAGCCTCCCAAGTAGCTGGGACTACAGGCACTCACCACCATGTCTGGCTAATTTTGTGTTTTTAGTAGAGATGGGGTTTCACTGTGTTGGCCACTCTGGTCTCAAACTCCTGGCCTCAAGTGATCCACCCGCCTCAGCCTCCCAAAGTGCTGGGATTACAGGCGTGAGCCACCGTGCCTGACCTAGGCTGGAAATTTAGTCGCACGGTGTGGCCAGGAAGAAAAGGACCTGGGGAATCAGGGACACCTGGCATTGCTTCTGGGAATGCAGGGCCTGGAGCCTGCATTCATTTACTCAGTAAATATGTATTAAATGCATATGGTGTGCCACGTGGTGAGCAAGGCCAAGCCCTTGCCCTGAGACAGATTGCATTCTCATAGCACTTACTACTTTCTGAAATATAGTATGGGGGCGCGGCATGATGGCTCATGCCTGTAATCCCAGCACTTTGGGAGACTGAGGCAGGTGGATCACCTGAGCTCAGGAGTTTGAGACCAGACTAACCAGCATGGCGAAACCCAGTCTCTACTAAAAATACAAAAATTAGCCAGGCATGGTGGCGGACACCTGTAATCCAAGCTACTTGGGAGGCTGAAGCAGGAGAATCGCTTGAACCCAGGAGGCAGAGGTTGCGGTGAGCCAAGATCTTGCCACTGCACTCCAGCCTGGGTAACAAGAGCAAAACTCCGTCTAAAAAAAAAAAAAGAAAGAAAGAAATATAGTATGGGTATATATACATAGGAAGGGAATGATAGCTGGCAAAGTCTCTCTGAGGATATGCATTTGACTGGAGACCTGAATGAAGTGATGGGTGAGTCAGGTAAAGTTTTGGGGGAAGAGTTTTCTAGGTGGACGGACCCACAAGTGCAAGGGCCCAGAGGTGGGCTGTAGTTAGGCATGTGTGAGGAAGAACTAGAGATCATTGTGGCCAGATGGAGGGAGGAAGTGAGGGAGTCCAGGGTAAGAGGAAGTGAGGTCAGAGGGCCACTGGGACCCTGGAAACCACACATGGTGAGGAGCATACCTTCTCTATGAGGAAGGTGGGAGCCATGCAAGAGTTTAGAGCAGAGTGGAGTGATGTGATGTGTACATTTGAGAAAAATAGGTCAGGCGCAGTGGCTCATGCCTGTCTTCCCAGCACTTCGGGAGGCCAACGCGGGTGAATCACTTGAGGCCAGGACTTTGAGACCAGCCTGGCCAATGTGGCGAAACCCCGTCTCTACTAAAAATACAAAAATCAGCTGGGCATTGTGGCAGACGCCAGTAATCCTAGCTACTGGGGAGGCTGAGGCAGGAGAATTGCTTGAACCTGGAAGGTAGAGGTTGCAGTGAGCTGAGATCACACCACTGCACTACTCCAGCCTGGGCAACAGAGCGAGACTCCATGCTAAAAAAAAAAAAAAAGCTGGGCTTGGTGGCTTACGCCTGTAATCCCAACATTTTGGGAGGCTGAGGTGGGTGGATCACTTGAGGTCGGGAGTTCGAGACCAGCCTGACCAACATAGAGAAACTTTGTCTCTACTAAAAATACAAACTTAGCCGGGTGTGGTGGTCACGCCTGTAATCCCAGCTACTCGGGAGGCTGAGGCAGAATTGCTTGAACCTGGGAGGTAGAGGTTGCAGTGAGCCAAGATTGTGCCATTGCACTGCAGCCTGGGCAATAAGAGCAAAATGCCATCTCAAAAAAAAAAAATAATTAAATATACAGGAAAGTAAAGGTAACCCACATGTGTATCGTGAACACGTGGCTTGAACAACCGTCAACATTTGGCCAATGTAGCCAGAAGAGGTGGCTCATGCCTATAATCCCAACACTGGGAGGCCAAGGCAAGAGGATCACTTGAGCCGAGGAGTTTGAGACCACCCTACACAACATTGTGAGACCCCATCTCTACAAAAAAGAAAAAATTAGTCAATCATGGTGATTCTTTAAAAAAAATTATTTTTTTTTTAATTAGTTGGGCATTGTGGTGCATGCCTGTAGTCCCAGCTACTCTGGAGGCTAAGCCAGGAGGATCTCTTGAGCCTAAGTGGTAGATTCAAACCATAGCATGAAGCCATGATTGCCATCTGATGGAACCTTCAGAAACTTGGAATTTGTTTTGGACATAAGATAGCTTAGAATGGTGCTGTCCAATGGTTATATAACATGAGCCACAAATGTGAGCTACATATATACTTTAAAATCTGTGGCCATATTAACAAAGCAAAGCAAATGAAAATTAATTTTAGTAATACATTTTTATTTAACCTGACATACCCAAAGTATTATCACTTCAACAGGTAGTCAATATTAAAACTATTAATGAGGCCAGGCAGTCTCAAACTTCTGGCCTCAGGTGATCTGCCCGCCTCAGCCTCCCAATCTCAGTGGAGCGGAGATTGCACCACTGCAGTCCAGCCTGGGTGACAGACAGTCTGTCTCAAAAACAACAACAACAAAAATAAAACTATTAATGAGGCCAGGCGCAGTGGCTCATGCCTGTAATCTCGGCAGAGATTGGGAGCCTAAGGCGGGTGGATCACCTGAGGCCAGAAGTTCAAGACCAGCCTGGCCAACGTGGTGAAAACCCATCTCTACTAAAAATACAGAACAAAAAATTAGCCAGGCTTGGTGGTGGGTGCCTGTAATCCCAGCTACTTGGGAGGCTGAGGCAGGAGAACTGCTTGAATCTGGGAGGTGGAGGCTGCAGTGAGCCAAGATCACGCCATTGCACTCCAGCCTGGGCAAGAAGAGCAAATCTCCGTCTCAGAAAAAAAAAAAAAAAAAGCCGGGTGCGGCTGTAATCCCAGCACTTTGGGAGGCCAAGGTGGGCGGATCGCCTGAGGTCAGGAGTTCGAGACCAGCCTGACAAACATGTTGAAACCCTGTTTCTACTAAAAATACAAAAAGATTAGCCAGGCGTGGTGGCGGGCACCTGTAATCCCAGCTACTCAGGAGGCTGAGGCAGGGGAATCGCCTGAACCCAGAAGGGGGAGGTTGCAGTGAGCGGGGATCGTGCCACTGCACAACAAAAAACTATTAATGAGACATTTTACATTCTTTACTATGCTAACTCCACAAAATCTGGTGTGCATTTTACACTTCATATCAAAATTCAGACTGGTCACATTTCAAGTGCTCACATGTCTAGTGGCTACTGCCTTGGAGAGCACAGACTTGCAAGGTTAAAATCATTGGCTAGTGGAACCTTCAGAAGCATAGCTAGGAAAAGTTAGAAAATTTGGATCTTGGCTGGGTGTGGTGGCTTATGCCCATAGCCTCAAACTTTGGGAGGTTGAGGCAGGTGGATTGCTTGAGCCCAGGGGTTTGAGACCAGCCTGGGCAACATAGCAAGACCCTGTCTCTACAGAAAATAAAAAAATTAGCTGGGTGTGATGGTGTGCACCCGCAGTCCCAGTTACTCAGGAGGCTGAGGCAGGAGGATTGCATGAGCCCAGGAGGTTGAGGCTGCAGTGAGCTGTGATCTTGCCACTGCACTCCAGCCTGGGCAACAGAGCAAGACCCTCTTAAAAAAAAAAAAAAAAGGAAGTTTGGATCTTGGAATCCTAGAAGATTAGAATCACCAAAGTGTGAAATTTTAGAAACTTAGAAAGTTTGAATCATTGAATTAGTGAACCATGGGCCCTCAGAACTTGGTCATCGAAAGTAGGTGTCTCAGCCTGGTGCAGTGGCTCATGCCTGTAATCCCAGCACTTTGGGAGGTTGAGACAGGCAGATCACCTGAGGTCAGAAGTTCAAGACCAGCCTGGCCAATATGGTGAAACCCCATCTGTCCTAAAAATACAAAAATTAGCTGAGCATGATGGTGGGCGCCTGTAATCCCAGCTACTCAGGAGGTTGAGTCAGGAGAATCATCTGAACTCAGGAGGTGGAGTTTGCAGTGAGCTGAGATCGCCCCACTGCATTCCAGCCTGGGCCATAGAGTGAGACTCCATCTCCAAAAAAAAAAGAAAAGAAAGTAGGTGTCTCGAGGTGGTGTGGGATGTCAGCCTCAAGGATTCGGGGTCACCAGGAGCCATATGTACGGGGCAGGCTGAGGAGGCTGCCCGTGGCTCAGATCCCTGCCTGCCACCCACTGCAGGGACGTGTCATCAGTGGAGGTGCTCATGAACTACCACCAGGGCCTGAAGACTGAGCTGGAGGCGCGGGTGCCTGAGCTGACTGCCTGCCAGGAGCTGGGGCGATCTCTGCTGCTCAACAAAAGTGCCATGGCTGATGAGGTGGGGAGCAGGGAGGGGGTCCCCCTCTGCCACCTGGGCACATTGGGGTGGAAGCCATTCCACACCCTGACTTCCCTCCCACCCACCTGCCACTCCCAGATCCAGGCACAGCTGGACAAGCTGGGAACCAGGAAGGAGGAGGTGTCGGAAAAGTGGGACCGCCATTGGGAGTGGCTGCAGCAGAGTGAGTGGGGGCCCAGGCATACGTGGCTCAAGGGCACAGGGACATGCTCCAGCCTGTCCAGCCAAGGCCCAGAGGGTGACAGGAGCATGCTTTGCACCCTACCCATGGGTCTCCAGAAGCAAACATAAGAGCCTGGAAGGGTGGACAAGGGCCCTGCCTTGCCATAGAATACCCACCCCCCAAAAAAAGTCTTAAAGTCCTGGGTGGGGGACATTAAGGAAGGAGAAATGGGAGTCAGAAAGGAGGAATGATGCCCACTGAAATAGCCCCAGCTTCTGTCATTCCTGCAGAGCCCAGGATGGTCAGGGCTGGGGTATGGAAAGCCGCAGGGGTGTGGAAGGCCAGGGGAAACAGCCATTGCCCCAGGAAGGGCTCCAGATGCCCTAGAATCCTTACCCTGCATGCCCCTCCTCAGTGCTGGAGGTGCACCAGTTTGCCCAGGAGGCGGTGGTGGCTGATGCCTGGCTGACAGCCCAGGAGCCGCTCCTGCAGAGCCGGGAGCTGGGCAGCAGCGTGGATGAGGTGGAGCAGCTTATCCGGCGACATGAGGCCTTTCGCAAAGCGGCTGCAGCCTGGGAAGAGAGGTTCAGCTCTCTGCGGCGCCTGACCACGGTCAGCTCCCCAGATCCTGCCCCATTAACCCCACCCCCACCAAGACCCCCAAACCCATGGCTCTATATGAGACAGACACACCCGGACATGGTGCTTAGTCTTGTGTTGTGTGAGTGCCAAGACCCTTGCTAGGCTCCCAGTGGAGCAGAGGGACAGACCTGTCACCAGTGACAGCCCAGAATGTCAGGGATGTGATAGGGGAAGAACAAGCAGAGGGATGGTGCCTGGGATGGGGAGAGGGAGGGGGGACTGGCCTGGGGGATTCTGTTTAGAGACTTGAATAATTAGGTGAAGAGACTGGTAATAAAAAGGATTAGGCCAGGTGTGATGGCTCATGCCTGTAATCCCAGCACTTTGGGAGACCAAGATGGGTGGATCACTTGAGGCCATGAGTTTGAGACCAGCCTGGCCAACATATTGAAACCCCATCTCTACTAAAAATACAAAAATTAGCTGGGCAAGGTGGTGCACACCTGTAATCCCAGCTACTCGGGAGACTGAGGCAGGAAAATCACTTGAACCTGGGAGGCAGAGGTTGCAGGCAGTGAGCCTAGATCGTGCCACTGCACTCCAGCCTGGGCAACAGAACAAGGCTCCATCTCAAA
>NW_012116710.1:7600631-7601334 GCF_000951035.1 Colobus angolensis palliatus
TGAACCTGGGAGGCGGAGCTTGCAGTAAGCCCACATGGTGCCAATGCACTCCAGCCTGGGCGACAGAACGAGACTCCGTCTCAAAAAAAAAAAAAAGTCTTAAAGCCCTGTGTGGGGGGACATTAAGGAAGGAGAAATGGGAGTCAGAAAGGCACGCAGAGAAATTGATTTACCCAATTTAAAAAAAAGTGATTTAGCCAATTCTTAAAAGAGAAATAGGTGTTTGCCGGCGAGAATAAGGCTTTAAGTTCTTGACAGAGAGCAAAGCATCACACAGGCCTGGACACCTTGCTTTTTCAAGGAACTGATCAATTGAGTGGTGAGGCAGAAAACCCAGGCCGCCTCCCCGGACCTCCCCCTTACCCCGCCCCGGCCCGACGCCTCCAACCTAACCCTGGTCCCTCCATCCCCAGATCGAGAAAATCAAGGCGGAACAGAGCAAGCAGCCGCCCACCCCACTGCTGGGGCGCAAGTTCTTTGGGGACCCCACGGAACTGGCGGCCAAGGCGGCGCCCCTGCTGCGGCCAGGGGGCTATGAAAGGGGCTTGGAGCCCCTGGCCCGCCGGGCCTCGGACACGCTCTCGGCCGAGGTGCGGACTCGGGTGGGGTATGTGCGCCAGGAGCTCAAGCCCGAGCGCCTTCAGCCGCGCATTGACCGGCTGCCGGAGATCCCGGGGAGGGTGGAGCCCGCGGCCCTGCCGGC
>NW_012116710.1:7608229-7611053 GCF_000951035.1 Colobus angolensis palliatus
CGGCGGCCGGAACGGCAGGAGTCAGCGGAGCACGAGGCGGCACATAGCCTTACCCTGGGCCGCTACGAGCAGATGGAGCGGCGGCGCGAGCGGCGTGAGCGGCGCTTGGAGCGGCAGGAGTCCAGCGAACAGGAGATGCCCATCAGAGGAGACCTAGTCAAGGGGTGAGGCGCCCACTGCATGACCAGGAAGTGAGGGGAGGGGAAAGCTGAGAGCTCCTGGCACAGCACAGGCCCAGTGAAGGGGCTTCAGGGCTCCGAACTTCCCAAGGAAGGCGATATCGTCGCGGTACCCATTTTGCAGGGGTGTAAACTGAGGCTGCAAAAGAATCGATGTGCCCATTATTACACAGGAAGGGAAGCCTTTCTCCAGACGCAGGTTCTTGGCCCCTGGGTTGTGACTCCTGCATCAAGTCTTCTGGGTGCCCCGAGGCAGGGATTTTGTCCTCTCTGTGCCTCAGTTTGTCCACTGGGCTGATAGTGGAACCCTCACCTCCTTGGAGAGAAGACCCTTTATCACAATTCTATGAGCAGCCTTATGAAGTGGGAGCTGTTGTCTTCTCCATCGTACATACGGCTAGGGCAACTGAGGCGCAAAGAGGGCAAGTCACTCAGCTTAAACACACCAGGACTTTCAGAATCCAGAGTTGGCCACTGTGTGTTTTGCAGATCCATCCAATCATCTCTGTGTCTCCAGAAAGAGGCCTTTGGTCAGGAGACAATGACTTCTTGACTCTTTTTAAATTTCACATTTCATGAACATTTGCTGAGTGCCCACTCTGCCTGATGTGCTGAGTCGAGCGACGACTGAACCAGTCCCATCCCTGACTTTAGAGACTCACAGTCAGTCCACTGGGGAAAACAGGCTTGTCATCAATGATGACCCAGAATTATCTGGGCTGGAATGGGGGTAATCGGGGGACTGGAGAGTCAGGGGTGGGTGGAGAAAGGCAACATTTACAAGTTATTCTTTGTGCTGCTTAAAATTCAAAGGGGTATCTGGGTGTAGTGGCTCATGCCTGTAATCTCAGCACTTTGGGAGGCTGAGGCAGGCGGGTCACGTGAGGTCAGAAGTTTGAGACCAACCTGGCCAACATAGCAAAACCCTGTCTCTACTAAAAATGCAAAAATTAGCTGGCGTGGTGGTGCACGCCTGCCGTCCCAGCTATTTGGGAGGCTGAGGCAGGGGCATTGCTTCAACGTAGGAGGCAGAGGTTGCAGTGAGCCGAGATCATGCACCATTGTACTCCAGCCTGGGCAACAGAGCAAGACTCCGTCTCAAAAAAAAAAAAAAATTTTCAAAGGGGCGAGAAGTTTGGTCCTCCATTCAGCAGACATGCACCTGTGGTACCTAAGGCGAGCATCTGAGAGAAACAGCTGCAGAAGTGGGCAGGGGCCTGGCACTTCCAGCTAAGAAGTGGAGGCTCCTCTGCCCAGCCAGGCAGGTCCCTGGGAGAGGAACCCTGGTTTCATTGAGTCTTTCTGTCCCCCATCCCCCAGGAAGGCCACTCTGGCTGACATTGTGGAACAGCTGCAGGAGAAAGAGGCAGGCCCAGGGCTGCCTTCTGGGGTAAGTTGAGCCCCGGATGGGTGGGGATACAAGGACCCCTTTTTCAGAGCAAGGGGCAGGATCTCAGAAACAGTCAATGCCTAGCCCTGGCAGGACCCATTCCCTACCTGGAACCTGCAGAGACAGCATGGACTCTCAGGGTCCCCAGAATCTGAAAATGTCCCCCTTAGAAAGACGGGGCACCTACCTAAGAGACCCCTACTCCCCCTCCACAGACACACACACAGACTCTTCTCACATCTGTCCTGGACTCCGTATTTCTTCAGCCCGGTGGGGTCCCAAATTTCTTCATAGCCTCATACACACACACACAGAAGGAAGCCCCAGGTTTCTCCTGCAGACAGAGGGGACACGCCCTGCTTGCACCCCCACCTCCAGAGATCTGGCTGCCTCTTCCCACCACGGAGAGGGATTCGAAACCAGTGAGTCCTAACAGACTCACTCCCAAGACCCCATGGGGCCCTAAGAATTGGGCCTCCAACCCTGAGGTCCTCCCATACTCGCCTCCAAGACAGACGGCCCTGCAGACGGATGGGACCCCAGACCCATGACTCCCCCAAAACAGATGACCCCACACCCCCTCCATGGACAGCACCCCTTTCCCCCTCCCTTCACACAGCCGTCGCTGCCTCAGCCACGCGAGCTTCCCCCAGGCCGCCTGCCCAACGGGCTTGAGCCACCCGAGCGGACACCTCGGCCAGACCGGCCCCGGGCGCGGGACCGGCCCAAGCCGCGACGGCGGCCTCGGCCCAGAGAGGGTGGTGAGGGCGGAGGAAGCCGGCGCTCGCGCTCCGCCCCAGCCCAGGGCGGCTCCGCCCCCGCCCCTCCGCCACCGCCCACTCACACAGTGCAGCACGAGGGCTTCCTACTGCGCAAGCGCGAGCTCGATGCTAACCGCAAGTCGTCCAACCGGTGAGCGTGTGGGCGGGGCTTTGGAAGGTGGGTCTCAGGCTCCGGGTGACCAATGAGTGGAGCGGTGGGACTGAGGAGCGGGTGTGGCTGAACTTCAGGCCCTCCGGCAGGTGGGGGTGGTAGGTGGGGCCAGAGGAGGGGGTGGATTAAATCAAGAAAGCCAACCAATGAGCAGGAGAGGGTGTGGTTTAACGTCAGACGCGCCAACCCGTTTGGGTAGTAGGTGGGGCCAGATGGGGGGGGCTCAACTTTGATGATTCCAACCAATGAAAAGGAAGGGGTGGGACCTAAGGTTCGTGCATCTAATGGCTGATGGATGGAGCTTAGGTGGGAACAGAGAGAA
>NW_012116710.1:7611103-7639308 GCF_000951035.1 Colobus angolensis palliatus
GGGAGGCTGAGGCAGGGGCATTGCTTCAACGTAGGAGGCAGAGGTTGCAGTGAGCCGAGATCATGCACCATTGTACTCCAGCCTGGGCAACAGAGCAAGACTCCGTCTCAAAAAAAAAAAAAAATTTTCAAAGGGGCGAGAAGTTTGGTCCTCCATTCAGCAGACATGCACCTGTGGTACCTAAGGCGAGCATCTGAGAGAAACAGCTGCAGAAGTGGGCAGGGGCCTGGCACTTCCAGCTAAGAAGTGGAGGCTCCTCTGCCCAGCCAGGCAGGTCCCTGGGAGAGGAACCCTGGTTTCATTGAGTCTTTCTGTCCCCCATCCCCCAGGAAGGCCACTCTGGCTGACATTGTGGAACAGCTGCAGGAGAAAGAGGCAGGCCCAGGGCTGCCTTCTGGGGTAAGTTGAGCCCCGGATGGGTGGGGATACAAGGACCCCTTTTTCAGAGCAAGGGGCAGGATCTCAGAAACAGTCAATGCCTAGCCCTGGCAGGACCCATTCCCTACCTGGAACCTGCAGAGACAGCATGGACTCTCAGGGTCCCCAGAATCTGAAAATGTCCCCCTTAGAAAGACGGGGCACCTACCTAAGAGACCCCTACTCCCCCTCCACAGACACACACACAGACTCTTCTCACATCTGTCCTGGACTCCGTATTTCTTCAGCCCGGTGGGGTCCCAAATTTCTTCATAGCCTCATACACACACACACAGAAGGAAGCCCCAGGTTTCTCCTGCAGACAGAGGGGACACGCCCTGCTTGCACCCCCACCTCCAGAGATCTGGCTGCCTCTTCCCACCACGGAGAGGGATTCGAAACCAGTGAGTCCTAACAGACTCACTCCCAAGACCCCATGGGGCCCTAAGAATTGGGCCTCCAACCCTGAGGTCCTCCCATACTCGCCTCCAAGACAGACGGCCCTGCAGACGGATGGGACCCCAGACCCATGACTCCCCCAAAACAGATGACCCCACACCCCCTCCATGGACAGCACCCCTTTCCCCCTCCCTTCACACAGCCGTCGCTGCCTCAGCCACGCGAGCTTCCCCCAGGCCGCCTGCCCAACGGGCTTGAGCCACCCGAGCGGACACCTCGGCCAGACCGGCCCCGGGCGCGGGACCGGCCCAAGCCGCGACGGCGGCCTCGGCCCAGAGAGGGTGGTGAGGGCGGAGGAAGCCGGCGCTCGCGCTCCGCCCCAGCCCAGGGCGGCTCCGCCCCCGCCCCTCCGCCACCGCCCACTCACACAGTGCAGCACGAGGGCTTCCTACTGCGCAAGCGCGAGCTCGATGCTAACCGCAAGTCGTCCAACCGGTGAGCGTGTGGGCGGGGCTTTGGAAGGTGGGTCTCAGGCTCCGGGTGACCAATGAGTGGAGCGGTGGGACTGAGGAGCGGGTGTGGCTGAACTTCAGGCCCTCCGGCAGGTGGGGGTGGTAGGTGGGGCCAGAGGAGGGGGTGGATTAAATCAAGAAAGCCAACCAATGAGCAGGAGAGGGTGTGGTTTAACGTCAGACGCGCCAACCCGTTTGGGTAGTAGGTGGGGCCAGATGGGGGGGGGGCTCAACTTTGATGATTCCAACCAATGAAAAGGAAGGGGTAGGACCTAAGGTTCGTGCATCTAATGGCTGATGGATGGAGCTTAGGTGGGAACAGAGAGAAAATGTTCTGAAAGTGAATAAATTGGAACCTAACCTCTTAGCAACCAACCCAGGAGTTGACTAGCTAATAGCAAAGAGGGAGGCGTCTAGCTGAGAAGGTTTCAATGGTTTGTCGTGGAGTCTGGAGAGGTCACCCAGCCAGTGAGTGGGGTGGGTCCACCCTTGAAGTTTCAAATTGGGGGATGGTCCGAAAAGGGGCAGAGCCCAAACTAATGAAGGTAGGGGTTGGGAAGGGGGAGTCATCTCTTACAGGTTTCCAAATGAGGGTCTAGCCACGATGTACCTGCTCTTGGAGGCCAGCTCCTGCTTGTCCACCCTCTTTTTGTCCTACTGAGAGGCAGAATCTGGGGACAAGTGGAGCCAAAAAGGAGTATCACCAGCCAATAATGGCGTGAGGGCTAGTCCCAAGATATGAAGTGGGCAGGACAGATTCAGATTTTGCTAGTGGAATCTGTAGGTGGTCTTTCTTCCTCATACCTAATGCCAAGGTAGGAATAAGCAAGGGCACCTAGTATATCTTGCTCTTAGAGGGATTCCTCCAGGATTGAGACTTTGGATGGCTGGAGAGACAGGAATTCTTTATTCCAGACAGTAGACCAATAGACCTTCCTTGAGAAAGCTCCATGATTGGGGAGGATTGAGTGGAGCAAAGGCTTACGGAGGAGACAGCTTAAGTTTTACCTTCAGGAAATTCAGTATGGGAGGGGATAAGGAAGGGAAACCCCAGCCTAGGCAACGGCTTGTTACTGAGAGACTTAGATGCTCCCCTCCGGGCAGCAACAGCCATAAGGAAGAGCATTTTAGGCATATGGCCCAACTGGGGTGCAAAAGTCCAGAGGAAGGAAGGGTCAGGCATATTCAGCCCTTGAGGATGTTAGTGAAGAGTTATCAGGCAGAGTGCTGTGGCTCTGCCTTGAGCCCCATCTTGTCACTCCAGGTCGTGGGTGAGCCTTTACTGTGTGCTTAGTAAGGGGGAACTGGGCTTCTACAAGGACTCCAAGGGCCCGGCATCCGGGAGCACACACGGTGGGGAGCCGCTGCTCAGCCTGCACAAGGCCACCAGCGAGGTGGCTAGTGACTACAAGAAAAAGAAGCATGTCTTCAAGCTCCAGTGAGCCCCCCAATGGGCAGGAGGGAGGGATCCAAGGCTCAGCTTCAACTCCCAGTGGGACCCTGACTTCCCTGGGGGACACTTGGTGGGCAGGTGGGCTGGGCTTCTTCCCCAGATCTCTCAAGTTCTGTGTCCCTTCCTGCAGGACCCAGGATGGCAGTGAGTTTTTGCTCCAGGCAAAAGATGAGGTGAGATCTGGTCCTTTCCTCCATCTGTGTGGACCTCAGTAATGACCTGGCTGGCTGGCTGGCTCCTGGCCCAAAGTGATGGGGCTGTGAGAAGGGACACTCATAGGCCAGAGTTATCAGGGCTGTAATGGGAAAGCCCACAGGCACTGAGAACCCAAAGGAGGTTCCTAACCCAGCGGGGAGTAGGAAGGGCTTCAGGGAGGGCTGCCTGCAGTTCCTGATGACAAAGTCCAGCCTCTTTGCCATGGTCACTCAGGTGAGACTGGAAAGATGGGAGGGAGTTTGCTTTAAAAAGGGCTGATTTGGCTGGGCATGGTGGCTCATGCCTGTAATCCCAGCACTTTGGGAGGCCAAGGCGGGCAAATCACCTGAGGTCAGGAGTTCGAAACCAGTCTGGCCAACATGGTGAAACCCTGTCTCTACTAAAAAATACAAAAATTAGCTGGGTATGGTGGCAGGTGCCTTAATCCCAGCTACTTGGGAGGCACAGGCAGGAGAATTGTTTGAACCCAGGAGGCGGAGGTTGCAGTGAGCCGAGATGGAGCCATTGCACTCAAGCCTGGGGGACAACAGCTCAAGACTGCTTTCAAAAATAAAATAAAATAAAATAAAATAAAATAAATAAAAATGGTGATTCAGAGGGACGGCGGGGGTCTAGAAAAAGGAGTGATTCAGGTCGGGCAGCATGGCTCATGCCTGTAATCCCAGCAATTTGGGAGGCCAAGGCAGGAGATTGCTTGAACCCAGGACTTCAAGACCAGCCTGGGCAACACAGAAAGATCCCATCTCTACAAATAATAATAAATTAGCCAGGAGTGGTGGCACACGCCTGTGGTCCCAGCTACTCAGGAGGCCAAGTGGAAGGATCATCTGAATCAGGGAGGTCAAGGCTATAATGAGCTGTGATTGTGCTATTGCACTCCAGGCTGGGTGACAGAGTGAGATTCTGTCTCAAAAACAAGAGGGGGTGGGGGATCTAGGTAGAGGGAACTGCAAGTGCAGAGGACCAGGAATGCAGAATTGCAAAGGGTTAACTGCTGGAGGACAGAGTTCATGGAAGAAGATCCCAGAAAGGTTCCCTGGAGATAGGTGTCTCAGGACATGATGGGCCATTTGGAGGAGATTGGATTTTTTATCTAAGGGCACTGGAGAGCTAGGGGGGATTACAGTGATGTGTGAAAAAGATTCCCGGCCTGGCATGGTGGCCCACACCTGTAATCCCAGCACTTCGGGAGGCCGAGGTGGGCGGATCACCTGAGGTTGGGAGTTCGAGACCAGCCTGACCAACATGGAGAAACCCCACCTCTACTAAAAATGCAAAATTAGCCAGGCGTGGTGGCACATGCCTGTAATCCCAGCTACTCGGGAGGCTGAGGCAGAATGGTGTGAACCCAGGAGGCAGAACTTGCAGTGAGCTGAGATCACGCTACTGCACTCCAGCCTGGGCGACAGAGTGAGACTCCATTTCAAAACAAAACAAGCAAAAAACAAAGACAGATTCCTTTGGCTACCTGCATGGGTAGCCCAGGCCGCGGCCAGGGCCAGGGCAGGGACCCAAGTGGGAGAGCGCATGGCTGGGCCACACAAGCCTGTGGGGAGAGGAGGAAGAGGAGTCTGAGAGAGGCAAGCGTGGAGATGGTTTGAAGAGATGTTGAGAGTAATAACTAACACTTGTTATCTCTTTCGATCCTCACAAGATACAATGAAGGAGTAGGCCTTTTTTTTTTTTTTTTTTTTTTAATGACACGGAGTTTCTCTCTTGTTGCCCTGGCTGGAGTGCAATGGCGCAATCTCAGCTCAATGCAACCTCCGCCTCCGGGGTTCAAGCGTTTCTCCTGCTTCAGCCTCCTAGGTAGCTGGGATCACAGGCATGTGCCACCATGCCCAGCTAATTTTTGTATTTTTAGTAGAGACGGGTTTTCTCCATGTTGGTCAGGCTGGTCTCAAACTCTTGACGTCAGGTGATCCACCCGCCTCGGCCTCCCAGAGTGTTGGGATTACAGGCATGAGCCACCATGCCCAGCCAGAAGTAGGCCTTTACCCACTACATGACTTATTTTACTTATCTGCACAATGAAGATTAAAAGTAGTTTCTTGGCATGGCATGGTACCTCACACCTGCAATTCCAGCTGGGAAGGCTGGAAGGGTTTGGGAGGCTGAGGTGGGCAGATCATTTGAGGTCAGGAGTTCAACACCAGTGTGGCCAATGTGGCGAAACCCCATCTCTACTAAAAATACAAAAAGTAAGCAGGCATGGTGGCACATGCCTGTAGTCCCAGATACTTGGGAGACTGAGGCACAAGAATCCCTTGAACCTGGGAGATGGAGATTGCAGTGAGCTGACACGGAGCCATTGCACTCCAGCCTAGGGGAAGAGCAAGATTCTGTCTCAAAAAAAAAAAAAAGTTTCTTATCGTAGGGTTACTGTGAGAATTAAATTGCTCCATGTTTAATTGATACATGATAAACTGATACTTAGCACAGGGCCTAGTAAATGTCAGTGCTCTAGTAGTGCCTGCTCATATTATTATCATTGTGTCATTTATCTTTGTAGTAGGAAGTATATATAATCCTATTGCATAAGTTTAAGGGAGTTAAACCACTAAAGTGTTTGGAACAGAGCCTGGCACATACTGCTTTGTAACTGCATCATCATCATCATCATCATCATCATCATCCCTTTTTAATAGATGAGAAAACTGAATTTCAGAGAGGGTAGTTTGATCTGAAATTCACCTATTATTCCAGCTTCCCTCTTCCAAATGCGGACTCTGTGCCCTGTTTCTTCCCCCAGGAGGAGATGAACAGCTGGCTGGAGGCTGTGGCTGCCTCAGTGGTGGAACACGCAGAGATCGCCCGCTGGGGCCAGACACTACCCACTACTTCATCCACAGATGAGGGCAACCCTAGGAGGGAAGGCGGAGATCGCAGGGCCAGCGGGCGCAGGAAGTGACTTCCACCCCCAGGGCTTGACACATCTGTCCCCCCTCTTTTCCGCACTGTGGGCACAAAGACACTTTTTCTTCCGCAGGGGCGGGAGCTCCTAGTTCCAACACTGAGGACGGGTGACATGGTGGGCACCGGAAAGGAGGGGACTTCTCCGGCACCCCAAGAAGTGGTGGGGAGATTGCTGCCCCTATAGCCATATCTCGGCCCCTTCCCACTCACCACCCCCACCCCAGGTGCTGGGGCTCCCTTATTTTTATGCAATAACTGAGCTTGATGGGGGTGGGCAGGGGCCTAGTTGAGCCAAGCCCCCTGCCGCATCTGCAGATCCTGCCCCAAGAAGCTGGGGTGGTGGGGGCGGTAATTCCTGCCCCCCCTCTCTGCCCTAGGGATGGGCATGGGGGCGCTGGTGAGGTCCCCTGGACCATCCAGGGTGCTAGGGGGTAGGGAGGGGATACCCCCTACCCGCCTTTACCTCACTTCCAATGCTGCCTTGATCTCTGTCTGGGAGGGGGGAGTGAAGGGGCCCTAGCCCCTGCGCTCCACCGCCTCAGAGCCATGCGGTTAATTCCTGACTTAGTTTATTTTTGCAAAACGTCGATCTCCTCCTCCCCCGCCCCGCATCTGCGAAGGCTTTTGGAGGGGCGTCAAAGCTCAAAACTGTCTTCCTCTCTCCTCCCCCCTCCAGTTGTAAATGCCACTTCATGAGGGGAGGGGCGAGGGGAAGCCCTCCCCCTGCATGCTTCTGGCTGGAGCACCTCCCTGGGGAGTGGGGGAATTGGGTTGTGGGCAGCCCCCATGGCCGCCTGGAGAAGCCGCTGGGGCCCGGGGGTGTGGGGCGGTGTGGCGGGCGCACACTGTATGTACCTATAATAAACCCTTTGGCTTTGACGGTCTATGGTCCTTTGTTTGGGTTTTCTGGGCTGCGCCCGGGAGGATTGAAAGGAGGGCAGTGGTGGCTGTAGGGGTGGGTGCGGGGTGGGGAGCGGGGCACGGGAGTACCGTGGATGCAGAGAACATCCAGATGTACCCCTTGATGTGGACTTAATTTCGGGGTCTAAACACACGCCCCTTGACGAAGCACCTAGATGCCATACCTAAAACGAGAATCTAGAGGGATGGAGAATATTTCGTTATGCTTTGTAACAAACTTCCCCAAAGGCTACTCCGGGTCCGCCCCGTCCAGTTCAGGAAAGGCGGACCCCTTTAAGGAGGCGGAAAAGTTAACCGCGATGGGCAGGCGCTCTGTCCAATCGCTAGTGACCCCTGGAGTCTCTGGCCCAATGAGCAGCCGATGGAGGCGGGGTCCGGATGCACACCCGGAAGTGGGTGAGGGCCAGCCGGCTCGCCTGGGGGCCATGGCAGCAGCGGCTACTGCAGCCGAGGGGCTACCGAGTCGGGGGCCTCCCGGGGAAGTCATTCATCTGAATGTAGGAGGCAAGAGGTGAGTGTGGGAGACTCCTGAGGTCCCATCCTTGGGGGCGGGAAGCAGGGTGGGAGTATCCGCCTCTCTTGGGGGAATCCCTGTCCATCAAGGGTTGCTCCGCCCCCCGTTGGAGGCGCGAGAGCCTGGAAAAACGCCGGGGGAGGGGGGAAGGGAGGGAACCCTGGATCCTGCGGGAGGAGGCCGCATTCCTCACCCGCTCCTCTTCATCTCTTGCGTCCGTTTACCTTCCCCTCCCAGATTCAGTACCTCTCGCCAGACTCTCACCTGGATCCCAGACTCCTTCTTCTCCAGGTGATCGGGAGAGCGAGTTTGGGGAGAGGGTAGGAGGGATGGAGAGGGCGTAGGAGACCTAATGAGCACTCCCCCGGCCCGTGACGCCTGCTCGTTGTCCCTTCCCTGCAGTCTTCTGAGCGGACGCATCTCGACGCTGAAAGATGAGACCGGAGCAGTGAGTCGGACAACAGCTGAAATGGGATGGGGGGAGGGGTTGGTAGGAAGAGGGGCAGGACCCCACTCAGTCCTTCCTTTTACCCCATCCATCCTCTGCCCCACTTTCCCGCAGATCTTCATCGACAGGGACCCTACAGTCTTCGCCCCCATCCTCAACTTCCTGCGCACCAAAGAGTTGGACCCCAGGTTGGCGTGGAAAAAGGGGAGGGAGTCCCACACTGTCTTCACCCCCTGAGAAGTTCTTTCACCTCTGAATGTCCACATGAGCTCCATTCTATTAGAATTCTCATTCGGAACCTTGATCAAAGGCCGGGCGCGCAAGGGTTGCTCACGCCTGTCATCCCAACACTTTGGGAGGCGAAGGTGGGAGGATCACTTGAGCCCAGAATTTGGAGACCAACGTGGGCAACATAGCGAGACCCCATCTCTAAAAAAGCAAACAAGCAAAACTTCATGAGAACCTTGATCATTTTAAAATTATATGTCCTTCGATTTCTCCCTACACACACAAACACACACACACTCACATTTCCTTCACCCATATCATCACTCCTTAGAATCTTGATTCCATCAAAACTTCCTACCCCTTGACATTCTCTGTGCAGTTTTGAAAATTGCTCTCTCAGAATTCTCTGCTCACCCCCACACCTAGACTCTGACCTCTAGTCAATTCCACTACCCAGGGGTGTCCACGGTTCCAGTCTCCTCCACGAAGCCCAGTTCTATGGGCTCACTCCTCTGGGTAAGTGGGAGCCCCACCTATTATCCTCATTGTATAGAAAACCAACTCTGTAGTGATGCTGCCTGCCCCTCTTCCCCTTCTCTCCTGAAAGAGGGCTGGGGTAGAGGTGGGAAGACTGGTTATAGCCCTTGCTGGGTCTGTATTGGTACTGGGAGGAATACTGGTACTCTGTGTAGAAAGAAATGGGGTGGCCTCAGCATCTCCCTAAGTCCCAGCCTTTAAGTCCTCCTGTTGCAGTTCGTCGCCTTCAGCTTCGAGAGGAGCTGGATCGATCTTCTTGCGGAAACGTCCTCTTCAATGGTTACCTGCCCCCACCAGGTGGGCACTCCCAGTGGAATGGAGGGGCGTGGAGGTGGGCTAAAGACTACATTTCCCATAAGGCTGCAGCTCTTGGTGCCTGTGCTAGTGAGCCCTGAGATACAGTGGGGGGTGTAGTTCCCTATCAGGTGCTTGGGCTGATACTTGGAAAGGAAGTCGGAAACATTCCCCATGAGGCAATGGGTCAGCTAGCCCTTGAGGCTCAGAAGGATGCCCTGGAGCCCCATGGAAGTTGTAGTCCAGGTTTGGTTTCTTTGTCGGGGGGGCTTTGGAAGACCTTGGATTCTTTGCATGGAGGGGAGAAATATTAATAGGAAGTTACTGACAGTAATGCCCATGATAGCTAGCCCACTGACCATTGAAGGTATGCCCCAGTGGTTATTGGAACTAGGCTTTTCTGATTGGTAGAAGGAACAGAGTAGGGAAATTTCTTTTTTTTTTTTTGAGACGGAGTCTTGCTCTGTCGCCCGGCCTGGAGTGCAGTGGCCGGATCTCAGCTCACTGCAGGCTCCGCCTCCCGGGTTTACACCATTCTCCTGCCTCAGCCTCCCAAGTAGCTGGGACTACAGGCGCCCGCCACCTCGCCCAGCTAGTTTTTTGTATTTTTTAGTAGAGACGGGGTTTCACCGTGTTAGCCAGGATGGTCTCGATCTCCTGACCTCGTGATCCGCCCGTCTCAGCCTCCCAAAGTGCTGGGATTACAGGCTTGAGCCACCGCGCCCGGCCGGGAAATTTCATCTACAGCTTTGTTTCCCTAACTGCAGTCAGTACCTGCTACCTTCATGAAATTTGCCAGCTATAAAGACCTGTAGTAGTATTTTTCCAACTGAGTTTTATCCTGTTTTCCAAAAAACAATCATTTTATTTATTTATTTATTTTTTAATTTTATGAGACAGGGTCTGGCTTTGTCGCCCAGGCTGGAATGCAGTCTTGGCTCACTGCAACCTCTGCCTCTCAGGTTCAAGCCTTCCTCCCACCTCAGGTCTGCCACCGAATAGCTGAGATTATAGGCACTTCCCACCACGCCCGGCTAATTAAAAAGAAAAATCATCTTAAATGCAAGCTTTATATTATAAATACAAAGTAAACATGAAAATAAAACCCAAACATAGCAGTGTTATTAAACTCTGGCCTGGAGCCGTGGCTCACACCTGTAATCCTAGCAGTTTGGAGGCTGAGACAGGTGGATCACTTGAGACCTGGAGTTTGAGACCAGCCCAGGTGACATAGCAAGACCTCGTCTCTACTAAAAATAAAAAAAATTAGCCAGGTGTGGTGGTGTGCACCTGTGGTCCTACCTACTCAGGAGGCTGGGGTGGGACAATCACTTGAACCCAGGAAGTCAAGGCTGCAGTAAGCTATGATCATGCCTTACACCCCAGCCTGGGCGACAGAGTGCGATGCTATCTCAAAACAAAGCAAAACGAAAAACAACTCTGGCTAGATGCTATTGCTTGTGAAAGGTGCAGTCTTCCCTTTATTAAAAGTGAAAATTAGGGCTGGGCACGGCGACTCACGCCTGTAATCCCAGCACTTTGGGAGGCCGAGGTGGGTGGATCACCTGAGGTCAGGAGTTCAAGACCAGCCTGGCCAACATGGTGAAACCCTGTCTCTGGCAAAAATACAAAAGATTAGCCATGTGTCGTGGTGGGTACTTGTAATCCCAGCTACTTGGGAGGCTGAGGCAGGAGAATTACTTGAACCTGGGAGGCGGAGGTTGCAGTAAGCCAAGATTACACCATTGCATTCCGGCCTACGTGACAAGAGCGAAACTCCAACTCAAAGAAAGGAAAATTAGGTAATACTGCAGATTCATTAATATAACAGCAGCACCAGACTCAGTCTTCCTCTGTGCTGTGCTCAAGGGAACTGAAAGGGGAGTAACTTGCTATGTGGTTTAGTGTCATTTCATGCCATGTCACTGCACCACCTAAAATCTTCACCCGGAGACCATGTCCCACACGTGGGGAAATCAATCACTGTCATAGTAAGTGCTTGCTGTGTGACAGCCACGATTACAATGACTGTTACTCTACCTCTTATTCTCACTCTAGTGTTCCCAGTGAAGCGGCGGAACCGGCACAGCCTAGTGGGGCCTCAGCAGCTAGGAGGACGGCCAGCCCCTGTCCGACGGAGCAACACGATGCCCCCCAACCTTGGCAATGCAGGGCTGCTGGGCCGAATGCTGGATGAGAAAAGCCCTCCCTCACCCTCAGGTACGATTCTATCTTGTGGAAGGTTGGGGGAGCTGTGGGGCCCCTGTGACCCTCTTCTGATCCCTACTCTTCCCCTCAAGGACAACCTGAGGAGCCGGGGATGGTGCGCCTGGTGTGTGGACACCATAACTGGATCGCTGTGGCCTACACCCAGTTTCTAGTCTGCTACAGGTGCTTGGGGAGGGAGTGGCCAGAAGTCCCAGCCCTGTTGATGGGAAGGGCATACGGTGAGGGTTGGTGATGTCCCCTCAATCCTACAGGTTGAAGGAAGCGTCTGGCTGGCAGCTGGTGTTTTCCAGCCCCCGCCTGGACTGGCCCATCGAACGACTGGCGCTCACAGCCCGGGTGCCTGGTGGGGCTTTGGGTGAACATGACAAGATGGTGGCAGCGGCTACTGGCAGCGAGATCCTGCTATGGGCTCTGCAGGCGGAAGGCAGTGGCTCCGAGATAGGTATGACCCCAAGCCTTTTCCAGAACCCTCTGTCCTTTAAATTCTACGGCCTGTTAAAATAACCCACCCCATAAAATTCTCAAACCCGTAAGAATTCTCTGCCCTATTAGATCTCTTTGTGTCATTAGAATGCTCCAGCCCTTCAGAATTCTATATCCTCTTAGAATTCCTTGGCTTCCTAGAAAAATCCACCCACATGCAATTCTCCCTCCATCAGAATTCCCTGCCCTGTTAGATCTCTTGGTTTTGTTAGAATGCGCCATTCTGTGTGGCCATTGGAAATCTCTGACTTGGCCTGGTGCAGTGGCTCACGCTTGTAATCCCAGCACTTTGGGAGGCTGAGGCGGGCAGATCACTTGAGGTCAGGAGTTCGAGACCCCCCGGCCAACATGGTGAAACCCCGTCTTTACTTAAAAAATACAAAAAATTAGCTGGACATGGTGGCACATGTCTGTAATCCCAGCTACTCAGGAGGTAGAGGCAGGAGAATCCCTGGAACCTAGGAGGCAGATGTTGCAGTGAGCTGAGATCACACCACTGCATTCCAGCCTGAGTGACAGAGTGAGACACCATTTCAGGAAAAAAAAAAAAAAGAAATCTCTGACTTATGGCTGGGCACAGTAACTTACACCTGTAGTTCCAGCACTTTGGGAGGCCATGGCAAAAGGATTGCTTGAGGCCAGGAGTTTGAGGCTACCGTGAGCTACGTAAGCCATGATTGTACCACTGCACTCCAGCCTGGACAACAGAGTAAGACCCTGTCTCAAAGCCTCAACAACAAATCTTGGACTTATTAATCTGTCCCCAAATAAATCTTAGCCCTTGTAAGAATACCCTGCCACCACTGGAGGTTTTTTTGCCTCGTTGCAAAGCTCAATGCTGTTAGAATTCCAGAACTCTTTAGAATCCCATACCCCATCAGAAATCTTCTGGCCCATTTTATCCTAATTCCTGCTGGAATCTTCACTTTTTTTTTTGAAATGGAGTCTCTGTCTATTGTCCAGATTGGAGTACAGCTCACAATCTCGGCTCACTGCAACCTCTGCCTCCTGGGTTCAAGCAATTCTCTTCCCTCAACCTCCCAAGTGTGCGCTACCACACTCAGCTAATTTTTATATTTTTAGTAGAGATGGAGTTTCAGCATGTTGGCCAGGCTGGTCTTGAACTCCTGGCCTCAAGTGATCCGCCCACCTCAGTCTCTCAAAGTGTTGGGATTACAAGTGTGAGCCACCGTGCCCGGCCCCTGATGGAATCTTCTATCCTTCAAGGATTCTGTGGTCCCACTGAATCCTCTGGGCCTTGGAGTTTTTCCTCCCACCGCTCCTCCTCCATGAGGCAGGGTTCTAGCCAAGCCCTTTTTGCCCACTGCAGGAGTCTTCCATCTGGGGGTGCCTGTGGAGGCCTTGTTCTTCGTTGGGAACCAGCTCATTGCTACAAGTCACACAGGGCGCATCGGGGTGTGGAATGCCGTGACCAAGCATTGGCAGGTCAGAGTTCTGGCCAGCCTGGCTGACCCCTTCCCAGTTTTCCAGACCGTACAGACCCAGGGAGGGTTTGCATCTGCCCCCACCCCCAGCCCCTAAACCTGGAGGAAGCCAGAGAACCGGCAGCTGGCCAGAGCCTGGGGATATCTGTGATAAAGGCCTAAGGAGCATCAGGGAAGTCTTCCTGGAGGAAGGGCTGCAGAGCCCACATGAAGCATGAATGTGTTTTAAAAGGAGGAGGGAGAATTCCCTGGGACTGGGTTAGAGAACAGGTTAGGGGAGATGCTGTAGGAGACAAGAACTGGCTTGGCTCGGTGGCTCACACCTGTAATCCCAGCACTTTGGGAGGCCGAGGTGGGAGGATGGCTTTGGGAGAAAGACAGACAGAGGCAGAGAAAGCGACAGAAAGGGAGAAAACCAGGCAAATAGAAATAAGAAATAGAAAATCAGAAAGAGGTGACAGAGAAGGGTAGACAGAGTCAAACCAGACTGAACCTCTGTGGCAGATGGGGGAAGACAGAGAAATAAAGGGGGATGAATTAGAGTCATGTCAGAAGTAGAGTGGAGGCCGGGTGCGATGACTCCCGCCCGTAATCCCAGCACTTTGGGAGGCCGAGGCAGGAGGATGGCTTGAGCCCAGGAGTTTGACACCAGCCTGGGCAACATGATAAGACTCTCTCTACACAGAAATTTAAAAAATTAAAACTTTAAAAAGTACAGAGTCCAGGAGAGGCCAAGAGTCAGAGAGAGATGCATCAAAGGGAGGAAGGGAGGGAACAAGACAGGGACAAAGGTAGGCCTGGGGTGGATGGGGCTGGGGAGCAGTGGGTGGGTTCTGGAGGTGGAGGAGAGGGCCCGTCCTCTGTGAGGGGTCACCACGGAAGCCAAGGAGTGGAAGGGCTCCCGGCTGCAGCCTGTCCTGCCCCACCCCCAGGTCCAGGAGGTGCAGCCCATCACCAGTTATGATGCAGCAGGCTCCTTCCTCCTCCTGGGCTGCAACAACGGCTCCATCTACTATGTGGGTGAGCAGCAGCCTGTGTCCTGGGTGCCCGAGAGCCTCCCCTGGGAGAGGGGAAGGGAGGGAGAGAGGCTGGGCCACCTGGAACAAACCCGCTCTACCCTCCCTGCCCACCCCAGATGTGCAGAAGTTTCCCTTGCGCATGAAAGACAACGACCTCCTTGTCAGCGAGCTCTATCGGGACCCGGCAGAGGATGGGGTCACCGCCCTCAGTGTCTACCTCACCCCCAAGACCAGTAAGCTATGACCCATCTTCCCCTGCTGCCGTCACCAGCCAGCCCCAGCGCCAGCTTGTAGCTATCCCCCAACTTGTGTAGCATGACCCGGGGGGGTCATCAAGGGGCGGCAGATTCAACTCTCTCTCTTTTTTTTTTGTTTTTTTTGTTTTTTGAGACAGAGTCTTGTTCTGTTGCCCAGGCTGGAGTGCAGTGGTGTAATCTTGGCTCACTGCAACCTCCACCTCCTGAGTTCGAGCGATTCTCCTGCCTCAGCCTCCTGAGTAGCTAGGATTACAGGTGCACACCATCAGGCCTGGCTAAAACAAAAAAAGAAAGCATATTAGTGATTTCTAGAGGCTATCAGAAGTGAGAAATGTGGAGCTGCTGCTAAAGATCAGGAGGTTTATTACAGGGGTGATGAAAATACTCTGGAATTCGTTCATGGTGATAGTTGTACAACCTTGTGAATATACCAAAATCCGCTGAATTGTGCACGTTAAAATGGCAAATTTTATGGTATGAGAATTACGTCTCAAAAATTAACCCATTCTGCATTTGATGCCAAGAAAACAAAACAACTGTCTCAAGTAAGAGAACTCAGCTTCATCTGCTGTAAAACCTGCATCTGTGGTGTTTTATGAACATGTGAACATCATGCCTTAATCACAAAGATGGGAAAGAAACACAAAGATTAACTCCTAATGGTCCACTCTGCCGCCGGTGGAGAGGCTGGTCATGATCTAGCACCTAGAACAGTGCTTATACAGGGATGCTCAGTAAATATTTGTTGAATGACTGGATGAGAGTTGAATCTGGCTGGACACAGTGGGTCACGCCTGTAATCCCAACACTTTGGGGGCCTGAGGCGGGCGGATCTGAGGTCAGGAGTTTGAGACCAGCTTGGCCAACATGGTGAAATCCCATCTCTACTAAAACTACAAAAATTAGCCAGGCATGGCAGACACTGTAGTGAGCCTGCTGCCCAGGCTGGAGTGCAGTGGCGTGATCTCAGCTCACTGCAACTTCCGCCTCTTGGGTTCAAGCAATTCTCCTGCCTCAGCTTCCCAAGTAGGGGAGGATTACAGATGCGCATCACCATGCCCAGCTAATTTTTCTACTTTTAGTAGAGACTGGGTTACGCCATGTTGGCCAGGCTCAGTATGCTTCCTATACCTATGGATTTGCCTGTTCTGGACAATTCATGTAAATGGGGTCATACATTATGTGGCCTTTTGTGTCTGCATTTTTCACTTACCATAATTTTTGAATGGTTAGTGTTTTCTGGGTCTTAAGATATCTTTACCTATTCTAGGTTACACAGATCTTCTCCTGAGTTTCTTCTAGAAGATTTACAGTTTTAGTTTTTACATAGAAGTCTGTTCTATCAGAAATTAAATTTTATGTATGATGTGAGGTAGGGATTATTCTTTTTTAAAAAAAAAATAGAGAGAGGGTCTTGCTGTGTTGCAAGGAGTGCTAGAGTGCAGTGGCTAGAGTGCAGTGGCATGATCTCAGTTCTCTGCAACCTCTGCCACTCGGGCTCAAGTGATCCTCCCACCTCAACCTCCTGAACAGCAGAACCACAAGCTTGCATCACCACACCTGTCTAATTTTTGTATTCTTTTGTAGAGACAGGGTTTTGTCATGTTGCCCAGGCTAGTCTTGAACTCCTGGGCTCAAGTGATCCTCACACTTTGGCCTCCAAGTGCTGGAAATACAGACTTGAGTCACTGTGCCTGGCCATAGCTGCTGCTGCTGCTGCTGCTGCTTCTTTTTTTTTTTTTTTAAAGCAAAAATAAGTTAATAATACACCTAACTTCACGGCAGATTATCACCTTTCTTCTTTGTAAGGTCTTTTTCTTATTTCTGTCTTTCTTTTTTTTTTTTTCTTAGACAGAGTATCGCTCTGTCATTCAACCCAGGCTGGAGTGCAATGGCGCAATCTTGGCTCACTACGACCTCTGCCTCCTGGGTTCAAGCAATTCTCCTGCCGCAGCCTCCCAAGTAGCTGGGATTACGGGTGCCTGCCACCATGCCTGGCTAATTTTTGCATTTTTAGTAGAGGCGGGGTTTTGCCACATTGGCCGAACTGGTCTTGAACTCCTGGGATACTCCTGCCTTTGTCTCCCAAAGTGCTGGAATTGCAGGCGTGGACCACTGCACCCAGCCTCTTTCTTATTTCGCTTAGTTATTCATTTCCTCCTCATCTCCCTTCCCACCACGTGCCACTATTATGTCATTTTTATTTGTTTTTTGAGACAGAGTCTTGCTTCTTCACCTAGGCTAGAGTGCAGTGGCGCAGTCATAGCTCACTGCAGCCTCACCCCCTGGGTTCAAGTGATCCTCCTACTTCACCCTCTTGAGTAGCTGGGATCATAGGTGGATGCCATCACACCCAAAGAGTTTTTTGTAGAGATGAAGATCTCACTATGTTGCCCAGGCTGGCCTCAAACGCCTGGCCTCAAGCAATCTTCCTGCCTCGGCCTCTATTCTCTGTTTTTCTTTTTTTCTTTTTTTTTTTTTTTTTGAGGTGGAGTCTCCCGCTGTCGCCCAGACTGGAGTGCAGTGGCCGGATCTCAGCTCACTGCAAGCTCCGCCTGCCGGGTTTACGCCATTCTCCTGCCTCAGCCTCCGGAGTAGCTGGGACTACAGGCGCCCGCCACCTCGCCCGGCTGGTTTTTTTGTATTTTTAGTAGAGACGGGGTTTCACCGTGTTAGCCAGGATGGTCTCGATCTCCCGACCTTGTGATCCACCCGTCTCGCCTGCCTCAGCCTCCTGAGCAGCTGGGATTACAGGCTTGAGCCACCGCGCCCGGCCTATTCTCTGTTTTTCTTTCTCTTTCCTCTCTTATTTGCTGTTTCATTGTTATAATTTCTGTCTCTGGGCCTCTCCTCCTCTGACCTGTGCCTTTGTCTCCCTGTTCCTGCATTTCCCACATCTCATCACCATCTTTTTGTGTCCTTCTCTCTCTCCTTGCTTTCTGTGTCTCTGTTCTGTGTCTGTGTCTTTCTTCTTTATCTTTCTTTCTTTCTTTCTTTCTTTCCTTCCTTCCTTCCTTCCTTCTCTCTCTCTTTTTCTTTTTCTTTTTTGAGACAGAGTCTCATTCTGTCATCCAGGCTGGAGTGCAGTGGCGTGGTCTTGGCTCATTGCAACCTCTGCCTCCTGGGTTCAAGCAATTCTCATGCCTCAGCCTCCTGAGTAGCTGGGATTACAGGTATGCACCACCACGCCCAGCTAATTTTTGTATTTTTAGTAGAGACGGGGTTTCAGCACGTTGGCCAGGCTGGTCTTGAACTCCTGACCTCAGGTGATCCACCCGCCTCAACTTCCCAAAGTGATGGGATTACAGGCATGAGCCACCGCGCCCAGCCTCTCCTTGCTTTCTGACTGTGTCTCTGTTCTGTGCCTGTTTCTTTCTCTCTGCCCTGGTTTCTGTTTCTGTGGCCCAGGCCCTCTTTTCATCCTTGGCCCCTCACCAGGTGACAGTGGGAACTGGATCGAGATCGCCTATGGCACCAGCTCAGGGGGCGTGCGGGTCATCGTGCAGCACCCAGAGACGGTGGGCTCGGGGCCTCAGCTCTTCCAGACCTTCACTGTGCACCGCAGCCCTGTCACCAAGATCATGCTGTCGGAGAAGCACCTCATCTCAGGTGAGCCTCTGTGGGGTGCTCCAGTGCTGGGAGAGACAGCTCAGATGGGAGTGTGGAGGCAGAAGGATTAGAATTTCCACTGGGGAGGGACCTTGTGTAGGAAGAGAGCTCTGGTGGAGAGGATTGACCTGGGATGGGACTGTAATTGCAGAAGTGAGAGAATACCATAAGGGGATCAGTCTGGGGAGGAGTGAATCTGTGTGTGTTTGGGAATCCATCAATTCAGCAAGGATTTACGGGGCACCCACCGTGTGCCAGGCATAGGGGATACAGTGATGAACAAGACAGGCCAAGTTCCTGCCCTCATGGAGCTGACATTCTAGCAGGGATGGCAGACAATAAATATATAGAAATGGACATCAATGGCCAGGTGCGGTAGCTCACACCTATAATCCCAGCACTTTGGGAGGCCAAGGTGAGTGGCTAGGACAGGAGCAGGGACCTCTGGGAGGGGGGTACTGATAGGGTCCAGGCAGGTGACGAAATGGACCAGCCTGGGGCAAAGGACAGGGCAAGGTGACATCAGGCTCTGGAACAGTTTTGGAGGCAGAGGCAACAGGGTTTTTAGCATTTGGAATTCTGGGGAGGAAAGGATTCTCTGAAAGGGAAGAACTCAGCAAGGGCTGACCCTCCTGAAACGGAGCTGTCCTAGGGCTCTGGAGGCGCAGGCAGCATTGATGCCTGCAGCAGGCCTGATCTCCTGCTCTCCCTGTGCCCCCCTCAGTCTGTGCCGACAACAACCACGTGCGGACATGGTCTGTGACTCGCTTCCGTGGCATGATTTCCACCCAGCCTGGCTCTACCCCACTCGCTTCCTTCAAGATCCTGGCGCTGGAGTCGGCGGATGGGCATGGCGGCTGCAGTGCTGGCAATGACATTGGTGCCTACTGGCTCCTGGCCTTCCCACTCCACTGACCCCCTTACCTGACCCCTGTTGACCTCTACTAATTCCCACCTGTGGCCACCTGACCCAGGAGCCTGCAATGATTGGGGTGTGGCACCTGAGCTCCACTGACTGCTGCAACCCCCCCAGCCCTCTCTGGCCCTGGCCAACTCCAACAGCCTGGGAATGGGACCCGGGTCTTGGGGTGGTGGGTTTCATCAGTGGGGAAGGAAGTCTGAGGCTGAGGGGACCCCAGCTGGCCCTGACCCCTGCCCCTGCCTGCCCCAGGCCCCTACGGCGAACGGGACGACCAGCAAGTGTTCATCCAGAAGGTGGTGCCCAGCGCCAGCCAGCTGTTCGTGCGTCTCTCATCTACTGGGCAGCGGTAAGGACAGTCCTGTTCAACAGGGAGGGAGGTCAGGGGAGAAGGCAAGATGCCAGCCAGGTCACTGAGGCCAGAAAGGGGTCACAGCCAAGGAGCATTGAAGGATCAAAGGCTGGGAGGGAGGACAGGCCTGGTGGCTTTGGGGCGGGAGGTATCAAAGGTGTGATAGGTGTGGGTGGGAGTAACCTGGTGCAGTGCCAGCCCAGTGCAGGCAGGGCCAAGTTGGTTGGAGGCACAGGGGGAGGGGTCAGGGTGGGATGGGGGGCACAGGTAAAGGGGTCAGGGTGGGATGGGGGGCATAGGCAGAGGGGTTGGGGTGGAATAGAGGAGACCCAGGGAGCTGTAGGAGCCTTGCTTCAGCTGGGAAAGGGGCCTCAGAGGCTGTTCTGGATGAAGGGACTCTGAGCAGAGACCTAGAGGACAAGTAGGAAGGAGCAGAAGAAAGAAGGGAGGGGAAGGGGGCCCCAGGCTGAGGGAACCGTATATGCAGAGGCTGAGAAGGGCCAAATAGGGCCACACGGGAAGGACATGTGGGCTCCTGGCCTGAAGCACAGGAGGTGAGGATGGGGTACAGATGCGGGCGGGCCTTGTCAGGCTGTAGAAGGGCTGAAGCTTTGTCCTATGCGGAGAACTGTGGCCACTGCACAGGGAATGAAAGGAGGCTTGGCTCAAGCCTGTAATCCCAGCACTTTGGGAGGCCGAGACAGGTGGATCACGAGGTCAGGAGATCGAGACCATCCTGGCTAACACGGCGAAACCCCTTCTCTACTAAAAAATACGAAAAACTAGCCGGGCGATGTGGCGGGCGCCTGTAGTCCCAGCTACTCAGGAGGCTGAGGCAGGAGAATGGCGTAAACCCGGGAGGCGGAGCTTGCAGTGAGCTGAGATCCGGCCACTGCACTCCAGCCTGGGCGACAGAGCAAGACTCCGTCTCAAAAAAAAAAAAAGGAGGCTTGATGGGAGGCCAGGAGCCCAGGGAGGAGGCCAGGAGGCTGATAGGAGGTGGGGGAGCAGCTGGGACAGGCCTTGGGCCTTCCCTGGCAGTGGGAGCAGGGAAGAGCAGAAGTCTCTGGGAGATTTCCTGGGTGTTTGGGGCTGGGGTGTCCAAGAGCTGCTGGACCCTTGGGACTGGAACTCGAGAGAAAAGCAGGCTAGGGGTGGATAAAGACGGGGGCGGGCCCCTGGGGAGGCAGGAACTGCAGCCACAGTGGTGGGGACTGGGACTGGGAAGGCTGAGACAGTGAGGGTGACTGCCTTCCCCACTACACCCGCCAGGGTGTGCTCCGTGCGCTCCGTGGATGGCTCACCCACTACGGCCTTCACAGTGCTGGAGTGCGAGGGCTCCCGGCGGCTCGGCTCTCGGCCCCGGCGCTATCTGCTCACCGGCCAGGCCAACGGCAGCTTGGCCATGTGGGACCTAACCACCGCCATGGATGGCCTCGGCCAGGCACCTGGTACTCCCTGTCCCACCCCAATCCCGTCCCAAGCCCCACAGCCTCACCCAGAACCCCTCTCCACAGCCAACTTCTTGATCTCTCTCCCAGGCCCTTGCCCTCCGACCTCTTTTCCTTTGACGCCCTCTCTGCCCCGCATCCCTTCCTGCCCTTGTTTTTCAACCCCTGTCTCAGCCTCTGGCCCCCATGCATTGATCTCTGCCTCCTCTCTCCCGTCCTGTCTCTGGGTGCTTGCACTGCAATGCAACCCAGGCCCTTGCCCTATGACCCCTGTCTTGCCCCCTGACCCTGCTTCCGTGCCCCGCAGCAGGTGGCCTGACGGAGCAAGAACTGATGGAACAGCTGGAACACTGCGAGCTGGCCCCACCGGCTCCCTCGCGGGGCTCTCTCCCCAGCCCCTCACCCCGCATCTCCCTCACCAGGTAGCCACAACTCCTCTTCCCCTTCTGTGCAATGGAGGGAGAGGGGACAGTGTGGTGGCCCCAGGGGCAGAGTGGCTCAACTGCCCTGTGATGACGTGCACTTACTGTCCTTACTTCCTCAGCCTCCACTCAGCCACCAGCAACACCTCCTTGTCTGGCCACCGTGGGAACCCAAGCCCCCCGCAGGCTGAGGCCCGGCGCCGTGGTGGGGGCAGCTTTGTGGAACGCTGCCAGGAACTGGTGCGGAGTGGGCCGGACCTCCGACGGCCACCCACACCAGCCCCTTGGCCCTCCACCAGTCTCGGCACTCCCCTCACACCTCCCAAGATGAAGCTCAATGAAACTTCCTTTTGAACAACGCAGCTGCCATGATGCCTTGGGATGCCCTGGTCCTGGGGGACTCAGGTGCCTCCCTGATTCCTATGGGAACCCTGGGTTCAGGGCCAGGGCCTCCTTGGAATAAATAGTCATTGTTACTAGGTCCCCACCTTCCCTCTTTTCTGGAAGCCAAAGTCACCCTCCCCAATAAAGTCCTCACTGCCAACATCTTGCTTATTCTTAGCAGGTTTGGGACTCCCCAGGAAAGGGGTGGGGGAGATGTGGGACCCAACCTGATAATGCAAAATCAGGAACATCTACCTCTCTTGTTAAAGCAAAGGAAGGCCAGGCACAGTGGCTCACACCTATAATCCCGGCACTTTGGGAGGCCAGTTTGCTTGTGCTCAGGAGTTTCAGACTAGCCTGGGCAGCATAACAAAACCCCATCTCTACAAAAAAATTAAAAAATTAAGCAGGCGTGGTGGTGCATGCCTGTGGTCCCAGCTTCTTGGGAGGCTGAGGTGGGAGGATCGCTTGAGCCTAGGAGGCCAAGGCTACAGTGAGCCATGATCACATCACTGCACTCCAGCCTGAGTGACAAGAGTGAGATCCTGTCTCAAAAAACAAACCAAACCAAAAGAGGTGTTGCAGGGGAGGAATGTGTTGACTTTTACTCTGCCTTCAGGCGTGGCTGGATCCAGGGGTTCAAACACTAATCCAGAATTTCTTTTTTTTCTTTTTTTCTTTTTCTTTTCTTTCTTTCTTTCTTTTTTTTTTTTTTTTTTTTTTTTTTTTTTTTGAGTCTCACTCTGTCATCCAGGCTGGAGTGCAGTGGTACAATCTCAGCTCACTTCGAGCTCCGCCTCCCAGGTTCAAGCAATCCTCCTGCATCAGCCTCCCGAGTAGCTGGGATTACAGTTGTGCACCACCATGCTCAGCTAATTTTTGTATTTTTAGTAGAGACAGGGTTTCACCATGTTGGCCAGGCCGGTCTCAAACTCCTGACCTCAGGCGATCTGCCCACCTCAGCCTCCCAAAGTGCTGGGATTACAGGCAAGAACCACTGCATCCAGCCCAGAAAGGAGATAAAAGATAAACTTCACTTACCTCTGGAATGCATCCTTAGTCAGGTTTTCTCTCTGTGGCAAGGTGACTCTAAGCAGCTCCTTAGCAACTCTCTTCTCCCTAGCAACAGCAAAAATCACAGGACTGATTCTCATGGGCTTGAATTAAGTCAGGTGGCCATCCCTGAACCAATTACTGTGGCCAGTGTGATGAAGGCCTTCCATTATTCCAGCCTGGATCATGTGTCCTCACAATCCTGGAGGTGAGGTCAACCCCACGTGGGTAGAGTGAAGGAGTTCCTGGACAGAGGATCAAGCAGGGACGAGTGGCTGCAGGAGGCATAAACACAGATGTAAATAGATTGGTTGCTGCATCCTTAACATTTGTACCTCAAACCTCAACACTGCAAAAATCCCCACCAGCATCCCTGGTTGTGCTGTTTCTTACCTCTTCTAGAGAGGGTGTATGGGATAGGTTCAGCTAACCTAAGCCTTGACATCCTTGGGATTTATTTATTTATTTTTTGAGAGTCTTGCTCTTGTCGCCCAGGCTGGAGTGCAGTGGCATAATCTCGGCTCATTGCAACGACCAGGTTCAAGTGATTCTCCTACCTTAGCCTCCTGAGTAGCTGCGATTATAGGCATCTGCCACTATTCCTGGCTAGTATTTATTTATTTATTTAGAGATAGTCTTGTTCTGTTGCCAAGGCTGGAGTACAGTAGCACAATCTCAGCTCACTGCAACCTCTACCGACCAGGTTCAAGTGATTCTCCTACCTTAGCCTCCTGAGTAGCTGCGATTATAGGCATCTGCCACTATTCCTGGCTAGTATTTATTTATTTATTTAGAGATAGTCTTGTTCTGTTGCCAAGGCTGGAGTGCAATGGCGCGATCTAGGCTCACTGCAACCTGCACCTCCTGGGTTCAAGCGATTCTCATGCCTCAGCCTTCCAAGTAGCTGGGATTACAGGCACCCGCCACTGTGCCCAGCTAATTTTTGTATTTTTAGGAAAGGCAGGGTTTCGCCATGTTGGCCAGGCTGGTCTTGAACTCCTGACCTCAGATGATCCACCTGCCTTGGCCTCCAGAGTGCTGGGATTACAGGCGTGAGCCACTTTGCCCCACTGGCCGTGGGATTTTTTTTTCACCAAATAATGCCTGTTCTGTGGAACTTCCTCGAGTGGATTTTCTGCATCTTTTTTCTTTGTGCCAATAAAAAAGGGACAGAAAATGGGGACAGACGAGGAGTAGAGAATACTAGAGCATGCTGATTCTAGAATTCCATAGTTTCTGGAATGCCAGAGCTTCTGAAATATAGTAGAGAGGGGTCTAGAACGTTAGGGCATCTTGGACACAAGGATATTCTGGAGTGCTCATGGATTAACAATATTAGAGTTCTCCCCTGCTTATCAGAGAATCCAGAATGTAGAAGTTTCTGACAAAAAGGACCTGGAAAAATCACTGATTCTAGAATAGGGGAGTGTCAAGGGGAGTTCATACTCGTGAATCTCCACCGGTAGGAATATCTTGCATGCCAGGATGTCTGGAATGCTGAGAATTATAAGATACAGAAAGGAATCTGGATTACTAGGAAATCTAGAGAATAGAAGAGATCCTGGACTATCCGCCCTTCCAGAGCACTGGAAGGTTTGTTTGCATTCCAAGAAATCCATAATGCGGGAGATTCCGGATTATCAGAGAATCTAGAACACAAATGGGAGACTTCAAAGGTGAGTGCTTCTGAAACCGGGGTGTTCTGAAATAGCTATGCATCTCAAACCCTAATTTTGTTTTTATTTGTTTGTTTCTGAGACAGGGTCTTGCTCTGTTGCTCAGGCTAGACTGCAGCGGTGCAATCATGGCTCACTGCAGCCTCAGCCTTCTGGGCTCAAGCGATCCTCCTGCCTCAGCCTCCTGAGTATCTGGGACTACAGGTGTGTGCCACCACAGCCAGCTAATTTTTAATTTTTTTTTTTTTTTTGGTAGAGACATTGTCTCACTGTGTTGCCCAGGCTGGTCTCAAACTCCTGGGATTTTGAGGTGTGAGGTGCTGGGATTGCAGGTGTGAGCTACCACGCCCAGCCTCAGACTCTAGAAAATTTTTTACATGCCAGGATATTCAGAATATTGGGGGATACTGGCATATTAGGAAATCTAGTATGTGGGGGGAGGGACTGGAAGGTCAGGAAATCTAGAATATGGTGGTGTTTTGTAATGCTTACAGATCTAGAATATTAGGGTCATTTTTTTTTTCCAGGCTAGAGAATCCAGAACGCTCGTGTTTCTGGAATGCTGATCATTCTATTTTTATTTTATTTCATTTTTAAATTTTTATTATTTTCTTTATTTCTTTTTTTTTTTTTTTTGAGACAGGGTCTCGCTCTGTCGCCCAGGTTGGAGTGCAGTGTTGTGATCTCGGCTCACTGCAAACTCCGCCTCCCAGGTTCAAGTGATCCTCCCGCCTTAGCCTCCTGAGTAGCTGGGATTACAGGCGTGCGCCACCATGCCTGGATAATTTTTGTATTCTTAGTAGAAATAGGGTTTCACTGTGTTGGCCAGGCTGGCCTCAAACTCCTGACCTCAAGTGATCTGCCCGCCCGCCTCGGCCTCCCAAAGTGCTGGGATTACAGGCGTAAGCCACCGCATCCAGCCTCATTCTAGAAATGAGAGAGAGAGAAACAGAGAGGAGAGAATTTGGGATGTCAGCAAATGTAGAACACTGAAGAGCTGGGTTTTTTTTAAATGTTAGAGATAGTATTATCCTAGTATAGTATTAACTCTGTGTGTTGCCCAGGCTGTGCGTGAGACGGCATGAAGGGAGGGGTGGAAGATTCTGGAATGCGGGGGGACTAGAACTCTGAGGGATTCTGAAGGGTTGAGATGAGTTAGGATCCAAGGGGTGACATAGACACGACCCTGGGAGATAGTGACACTTATAGGGGGGATTGGGAGCTGGGGACTCCAAATTCTAGGGGGAGGGCAGGCTAACGCCGGAAGTTGCAGTGGTGAGCCAGAGGCTGTTGCCTAGCAACAAGCATTGAAGATGCGCTGGATCCCGGACAGAAGGGAGAAATTTCAGCAGCGCCCCAAGCAAATGCTCCAGCCACAGGGTAGGAGGTGGTGAGGGGGGAAGCGGGCAGGGATATGCTGTCCTGCAGGGTCATGTGAGAAGGGGTCTTGGGGGTTATACAAAAACAGGGTCATGGAGTACAGTCATTGGGCAGAGCTGGGCTCTGGGACAGCCCAGGAACGGCTGTGAATGGAGTGTGAGTGCCGTCACTGCCTCAGGGACTGTGTGTCCCTGGACGGTGCTGGACCCAGATTTCTGGGTGTCAGTGTGGGATGGAGACATGAATTGCTGTAGGTGGCAGTAACAGTGTATAGCCATGTGAGTCAGCCTGTGTGTCTCGCTGTAAGGGGGGTGAAGGGCTTCCCCTTCAGTCCTGCACACCCTCCTCGATTGGAAGAAGGAGCAGGAGTGCAGGGTGGGGGGTGCAACTAGATCAGTTGCCATTCTTGGTCTGGGGTGGGCTCTGTGGTCACGGGCGTGTGGCCTAGTACCCTGTGTGGGTGGAGCCTGTGATCCACGAGGTGGGGGCGGGGCTAACGCTACAGAACTGGAAGCCTTAAGAATCCAACTGCTGTGCGATATGGGGCCTGGAATCCCAAAGCGAGGCAAACATGAAAGGGGTGGGCTTGGGATCCTACATGTGGTCAAGTCCCAATTTTCTTTGGGAAAGGGTGTGGCCTGGAACGCAGTGGAAAAAGAGGTGACTAGAGGCAGAGTGAAGCTCTGTGGGTGGTACCCTTGGGAGAGAAGGGGTTTGTATTTCAGAGAATATAGGGTGGAGCCTTGAATTTATAATGATCTCAAAGAATTGATCCTTTCTCAAGGCCCTAGGCTTCAGGGATTCCAGGCTCACCATCTGCAAAAGCTTGCTCCCCAAAGCTCTTGTCTCTCAGTGAACCCAGCCAGGCTCTGCCGATGACCCACAGACTCTGCTCCCAGGGGACTCCTGGCTCTGCCCCCTCCTGCACCCCACTTATAGCCACCCCCAGAGGCTATCAGACCCCCTTCCTTGCCTGAGTCATTGAATGCTCCCAAGAGCATTCAGTCTCAAGCTGGGCTTGAGACTCTGAGTTTGAAGGCTTGAAGCCTGGAACCCCGGTGTGGACGTGGTTTAAGGTCCCTGATTTGTTTTTCTAAGACCACCAGAGTGGGCACAAAAGAACCAGCGAGTAGGCAAGGCTAAAAGCAAAACTACAGATTTATTCTTTGGTCATCTAGCTTCAGGGACCGGAGCTGGGGGGGGGGCGGTGGAGTTTCTAATACAGTCCGGACAAGAGTGGGGGCTGAGAAAGCCCGCCCGGGGCGCATCTGCCGGGAGCGACTTTTCTAGGAGTGGAAGGGCAATAGGCGGGGCACGGGCGTGTTGGGGAGAGGGAGGAGCTCTCCGCAGGTGCCACCAGGTAAATCTTGGTCTCTTCGGATTGACATCACCTGGCGCATGCCTGATTAATCTGCACCTTCCCCGGCGTCAGCTGCCTTTTCGCGCACATGGGAAAAGCCGGTGATGAAGAACCCGGAAATGCGCCATCTTGCCTCCGTTCGTCCAAACAGTCCCCTGTGGCTTGCAGCTCCTAGTGGTGGAGACTCTTAGGCAAGGAGGGGAGCGGAACTCTCTTTTATATAAGTTTATGTATTTATTTATTATTGAGACAGGGTCTCACTCTGTCGTCCAGGCTGGAGTACAGTGCAGTGGTGCCATCTCAGCTCACTGCAGCCTCCACTTTCCAGGCTCAAGCGATCCTTCCACCTCACCCTCCCGAGTAGCTGGGACTACTGGCGCATGCCACCATACCCGGCTAATTTTTGGATTTTTAATAGAGATGGGGATGTTGTATTATGTTGCCCAGGCTCCCCTCAAACTCCTGGACTCAAGCGATCCACTCACCTCGGCCTCCCAAAGTGCTGGGATTATAGGCCTGCGCCGGGGCGCCTAGACGCAACTGGGAACTCTCTAAGGAGAAAGTCTGCAATTCTGGGTGGTGGGAGGCTGCTCTTGGGAGCATTAAAAGACTCAGGTAAGGAAGGGGGTCTGATACCCTCGGGGGGTGGTGATAAATGGTGTGCAGGAGGGAGCAGAGCCAGGAGTCCCCTGGGAGCAGAGTGTGCGGGTCAGGGGCAGAGCCTGGCTGGGTTCACTGAGTGACAGAGCTTCGGGGAGCAAGCTTTTGCAGATGGTGAGCCTGGAACCCCTGAAGCCTAGGGCCTTGAGAAGGGATCAATTCTTTGAGAAGATCCATTGTGAACTTGGGACCCTCCGAGGGGCAGGAGCTGGGACCTAGTGCGGGGTTGGTACTCCATTCGCAGAATCCTGTCTCTCGCGTGGAAAGGGGTACGCGTGGGGGGGCTTCCAGCTTCCACGCCAACGAGGGAGCTAGATTGTGACCCGATTTTCCCAGAACTGGGAGCAGAGGGCTGAGGCCTGCCAGATGGAGTCCAGTTTAGGGGACCCTGCCCTCAACCCCCGCTCTGTATCCCTCCCCGTAAGCACCCCTACGCCTGGGACCTCTGCTCCATGAGAAGGTTCACGGAGCCAGTACCCGAGTCTTAATTTCCCCCCACCGCGTGGGGAACTCGAGGTCCCCCGCGCCCCGCGTCCCGCACCTGTCCCTGCTGCCTCCTGATTGGCCGCACGGCGAGCGCTGGCGGCGCCCGGCTGTGATTGGCGGGAAGTTCACAGCCCTTGGCTGGACGGTGGAGAAAGTGAGTCGGCC
>NW_012116710.1:7639448-7643506 GCF_000951035.1 Colobus angolensis palliatus
GGCCGCCGCCCCCTCCTGCTGGTGCTGCTGCTGCCACTCTTCGCAGCCGCCGCCTCTGCCGCCAGCCCCAGCCCCAGCCTCAGCCAGGTCGTCGAGGTCGCAGGGGTCTCCAGCCGCCTGGCCAGGTAATCCCCGCTGCGGCCCCTGCTTCCTTGTGCCCCTTCCACCCAATAAGTCTGTTGGTCCACGGGGACCAGGGCTTTCGGATTTAAAGGAAATCGAACCCACTGTTCGATTCGGAGATACAAGGAGGGCTCTTGGATTTATTAGGCGCCCCCAATTTGTAGAGGTTAGATTCGGGGAGTACTGAGATTTTTAGGGGAAAGGGTCCCCTTTATTGTGGTGGAGAAGGCTGTCTCCAGAGAATCCCGGGTTTTTTGGGGGGAAAGATCTCTAGTTTATTGAGGCGGGGGGGGGTGGGGGCCTGAGCTCTCCTAGAATGATAGAGACGTGTGGGGTCTTCGAGCTAGGATGGAGCTCCCCAAGTTTTTGGGCGCATAGGAGGAAAAGTGTTGGGGGATTCTGGAGGGACTTTATGAGGCCGCTGAGTTGTCCTGGTTTTCTAGGATTTGGGGGCTCTGTTCATGAAAAGGGACCTTTGGGTTTTTCGAACTGGTCAGGAAGACGTAGACTCTTGGGTTGATGGCGGAGGGGCTTGTGGGGAGTTGGGTGGGGTGGAGAAGTCCTCAGGCTTCAGAACGGTTGGGGATGCTCAAGTTTCCTAGAATTAGAAGACTCCGGGATTGAATGAGGCTCCAGTGATTTCACCGCGAGAGATCCAGGATTCCCTATAGATCTGGGGGCTATAGGCGCCCTTCCTGTCTGCGGGTGACGGAACTGAAGGAAGCCGTCTGCCCAGCACCCCCACCCACCCTCCTCGCCTGGCGGCCCAGCGCTCCGTTACAAAGGCCCCGGGCTCCGCTCCCGCCTGGGTCTCTGCGAATGCGTTTAGTAACCCGAGCCGCGGCGGGGGCGGGGCCGGGAAGGGGTTAACCTGGAGAAAAGGCGGGAGGGATGACGGCAGGATCGGGGATCCCCGAGGCTCCCCGCCAGATGGCCTCATCCTCCACTCGGCCCCACCCACCTGAGAGGGGCCTAAGCGCTAGATACCCCGTTCTCTGCAGCCCCCCACTGCTCTCCTCTCGGGGTCTGGGCGTGCGCCCTAGTCTCTAGCCCCCCCTTAGCCTGGGGATAATGGACTTGTCTGGGGGGCCCCTTCATTGCGACGCACTTGAACCGGAGCTGGAAGCTCCGCCACTGAGACCCTCTGGGCTCGGAGATGTCTCCAAGAACGGCACATTTCTCCTGGTCAGGCGGGAAACTGAGGCCCAAAGACCAAGAAGCGCTGGCTTCTTGGAAGCCACATCGTGGAAGGGCAGGAAGAGGCTAGAATTCAGGCTCTGGGATTCTCGGTCCTGGACTGTGACTCCTGTATCCCCTCCACCTCAGCACCCTGCTGGACCCACAGTCAGAGGGAAGAGCCTTCCCTCCCCAGCTGCCGAGGCCTTTGAAAATGGCGCCACCTGTCGGCCAGGCTCAGGATGGCGTCTGCGTCCCGGACCGGGATGTGCGGGAGGGCGGGGTTCTAGATTCCCAGACAGTCCCGGCTTAGAAATGCATAGAAATCGAGTCTTTTTTGTTTTTGTTTTTAAGTCACTTTTAAAAGGCTTTAAAATAACGTATTTTTTTCAATAAAACCTTACTGCCAAAACCTCTTCATAAGACAAAGGTACGGTTTCTGTGCCCTTCAGCCCGAAGTCTAAGCCAATTTGCCTCCCATTGTACAGATGGAGAAACTGAGGCATGGGGAGAAGAACCTCAAGTTAGTCATATACCTGTTTCAAGCCCCCTCAGGATTCGTCTTGGTTTCCCCTCCCCCGATTGCCCTCCTTTGCAGAGTTCTGGGGTGCTAAGGGCTTGAGTGACTTCCACCCCACTATTTATAGCGTTGCTGCTTGTCGCTGCTGCCCAGGCCAGACGTCTAGGAGGAGCCGCTGCATCCGAGGTGGGTTCTGGAAGATGGAGTATGAGTAGGGGGCAAAAGGGAGTAGGAGGAGAGGGCCAGGGAGCTCCCCATCCCGCCCCTCATCCCAGTGGGAGAGCTGAATGCATTTGGTAGAGAAGTACTTGGTCCCCTCCTTCCCCACTTAGTCCCTGGCTGTCTCCGAAGCCTCCTGCAGGGTCCGAAACTGCCAGCCCAGAAAGTGTGCAGGCCCCCAGCAGTGCCTGAACCCAGTACCTGCAGTGCCCAGTCCCAGCCCCAGCGTGAGGAAGAGACAGGTGTCCCTGAACTGGCAGCCACTGACGTGAGTGGGCAGTCCCTCCCCTACCAAATCCTCCCTCAGGAACTCCCAGCTTTGCCCCCGTTTCCTCTCCCCCTCCCTCCCCCACTCCCTCCTCTCTCTCCCCCTTCCCTCCCCGGCTCTTTCTTTTGCTATCAGCCTGTCTGTCTGTTTCTATTTCATCCCTTCCCTGCCTATGGCAGGCTCTTTCCATCTCTGCATTATTTCTGTCTCTTTCTGTTTCTTTCTAGTTACCTGTCTCTTTTCCTGTCTCTCTTTCTCCCTGCGTCTCACTGCCTGTCTCTATGTCTAAGTCTCTCTCCCACTTCTCTCTTTCTCTCCCCCCACCCCCATCATCTCTCTTTTTCTCAGGGTCTTTGTTTCTCTCCCACTAGAGGCCTGGTCCCCATAAATGGGTGTTGTGGGGGGAGGGCTGGGCAGAGCCGCTACTGAAAGACATTTTCCTGGCATGGAGGCCCTTTGGTGGGGAGGTCAGCTTAACTCGGTGACAGCAGCTTTTCCGTCCTCTCCCACCCAGGCTGCAGGAGGCCAGAGCTCTACTGAAGCGGCGGCGGCCCCGGGGGCCTGGGGGCCGGGGACTACTGAGAAGAAGGCCCCCACAGCGTGCCCCCGCTGGCAAGGCCCCGGGTAAGCACATCCGCCTTTCCTCTGCCTGGGGCGAGGGGGGTTCCGGGCAAGATAAAGCCGTCTGGTTCCCACGGTCCAGCCGCCGCCTCCCCCCCGCCCCCGTTGTAGCTCAGCCCCCACCCCCAGGATGAGGCCCCCTCTAGGGACCCCAGCGTCCGGCCCTGCGAGGTGAGCCCAGGACAGGACCAGACGCAGGCCAGAGGCACTGACCCGGGGGGTGGGGCCGGGAAGCCAGGCGTCCGGGCTCCCCGCGGCCGAAGAGGGAGGGCGCTGGCCCGGCAGAAAGCTCCGCCGAACCAGCCCAGACAACAAAAGCGATTGTGCGGGTTGGCGCCTGCCTGGGCACCGAATGCTCAAGATTGCGGGGCGGCTGGGGGCCAAAGGCCTCCTCCTGTTTCCCGAATCCTCCCCCTGCCCTCCTCCCACTCCAGCTCTTGACCCCTATTCTAGAATACCCCTCATCTCAAACACCCTCAAAACCCTCCTCTTGCTGTGGCCTTCAGTCCAGATGTGACCCCTCCCCCTAAAGTCTTCCAGATGTGAGCCTCGGGCCAGATGTTAGTACCCCCGCCCACAGTCTTCCTTTATCCATTGTGACTTCTCCCACCAGGTGTGGGGTTCTGGCCAGATGTGGCTGTATCTTTGGATGTATCCCCCCCCAGCCTCCTGCCCAGGATCTAGATGCCCAATTCCTTTATGTGCCCAGGTGCAGCGACCCTTCTCCCATCCCTCAGATATCCCACCTGACTGCCCAGATGTGACATGATAGCCCCCTATCAAGATGAAGCCCCTTTCTCTGTGCCCAGGGCAGAAGAGGATCAACTTTTAGCTGTCTCCCCAAATGCGGCCCCCACTACTCTTAATGGATTTCCTCTTTATGGATTCAGCTCTGTCTGGGGGGAAACCCGCCCGCCCCCACCTGTTCCCTTCCCCCGCCGCTCCCCTACAGGCCTGGTCCACTTGTTGGTGCGCGGATGGGGACAGAGGGGGCGCCCCGCTCACCCCTGCGAGTCTAGCGCCCAGCCTGCGAGCTTCTCCCCAAATGCGGCCCCCACTACTCTTAATGGATTTCCTCTTTATGGATTCAGCTCTGTCTGGGGGGAAACCCGCCCGCCCCCACCTGTTCCC
>NW_012116710.1:7643871-7663448 GCF_000951035.1 Colobus angolensis palliatus
CCGGCTTCCGCGCCTGTGAGTGCGGGGTGGTGGTCCCAAGAGAGCGACTCCCGGGGGGAGGAGGATCCCTGGGGATGGAGGAGACAGTCCTCCAGGGAGAGGGAGCCCAGATTCCATATGCAACAGTGCAAGGGAATCGCAGGGGCTATTTGAGGAAGGGGGCCCCTGGCTTTTGGGGTTGGGTCCTAAGGGCTCCGATTTTGCAAGCAATGAGGGTTCTTAGGGGCCTGTGATGTCCCACGTGAGAGAATTGGCGCCAGCTTTCATGCTTTGAGTCAAAATGGGGATCTCAGAATTGAGGGGCCTGAGAACTTTTGGGAGGGGGACTCGAATTCTGAGACGCTGAGTAAGGAGTCTCCAGGGACCAAGCAAGAGTTTCAGGGCTGCATGGGGGACGTTATCAGTTTCTGTGTCTTTGGGTGGGAAGGTTCCGTATGGGAATGCCAGTGAGGTGGGGCACTGGAGAGAAGAAAGTTGATCCGAAGAGCTAAGAGGGAGAGGGGACAGAGAAGGGGGTTTTGTGTGTGTGTCTGGGGGGGTATCTCCGCAGGACCTGAGTTGCGGGGGTCCCACGTGCAAGAGAAATTAAGATAAGAGGCTTTAAGGAAGGGGCGCCCCCTGGGGGCGGAGGGGACAGGAGGTGTATGCATCAGGCACTCCTAGAGATGGGGAGCCTTGGGGATTCAGGTGAGGTGGGGGAGGGCGCGCCACCTGTTGTTCCAGGATGCAAAAGTGGGCAGACTCTCTGGGATCGGGCCTCCCTGCCCCCTATCCCGCAGACCCTATGGAGCTGGGGAGTGGGGGCCCCTGGCGCGGAGAACTCGCCCAGCCTGGCCCCCAGCCAGCCCAGCCCGGCCGGCGTGAGCTCATCTCCCGCCTGAGCCCCCGCCCGCTGCCACTCCCTCTCTCCTCCCCTTCCTCCCTCTTTCTTTCAGTCTTTCCCGGCCCGGCCCCAATGTGCCTGTGCCAGGCGCCATGCCCAGACGGGTGCCAAGCCCCTGGGGGTGCAAGGAGTGGCATGTGAAGTGGAGGCTGACCTCAGAGGGACCCCTATGTCCTCAACTCCCCGCTCTGCCAGGGCTGTGGGGCATGACATTGGCTGTGTCCATCTAGCGGCCCACCCTGGGTGTAGGCACCCCCAGGGAGCTGGCCTAGGGGCCTGCACTCAGGCCAAGAGAAGGCAGATTAATGCCTCTGGAGTCTGGGAAATGCCCTCAGACCTGGCTGGTTTCCCACCACCTCCATCAGAGACCCTTCCCATTTTGCAATTCTGATTCCTAGTTAAGCCTCTTCTAGGCCCCACTACTCAATTAAAAGCCCCTATTAGACCACCCTGGGGTTGTGGGCCCACACTCCTACCTAAGGGAGCCCAGAGTTTTTGCTACTAGGCCCTAGGCCCCCTCTCCACCCCTGGCAACAGACTTTAGAGAGCACTCCTCCAGTGAAGTTCCCTCTCATTCTTCCCTCCCACCTCCCAAACTGTGCCTTTCCCTAGAGAACTCTGTAGTATTGTCCAGAAGTCCTGCTCTTCTAGCTCACCCCCTTCCCCAGGAACTTCTGATCCCATTTATCTTCAGAGAACCCCAGGGTTGGTCTTGATAAGTGGATTCTCCCAAGAGGACTCCAGACACTGTGCTCCTCACAGGCAGCCATTAATAAAAAGCCTTTGGCACCTAATCCTTAGCTGGGAGGGGAGGGGATTCCACATAGGGTCTCAGCCAATTGAGCCTCTTAAGTGCTGATAACTTCCAGGAATTCCACTTCACTATCTAAACCCTGCTTTCAGCACCCTCAAACTGGTTGTCTACTAGGCGGCACTAAAGTCCTGTTTTCTAGGTAACTATCCACAAAAGGACTCCTGCTGAAAGGCCACCTCAGTTTCCTCTGAGCTAGGTTCATCCATCCCAGAAATCTCCAGCTGACTTTGAACTCGAGAGGACTGCCCTTTAGTCGATCTCCTCCCAGGACTCCAGTCCCTTTATCCTTCTAAATGGAGGTGGCTCTCCGTGCCCTTTCCTCTCTACAGTTGTGGCTCAGAATCCCACACACGCCTCCCCCGGCCGTCTGCCTCCTCCCTCCCCTCCGCACAGCTGTCTCCAGCTGTTCTCTGCAGCCCCGGGAGAGAGAGGGAGGGGGTGCCCTCGCAGGACAGTCCGGCCTCCTTTGGCTCAGAGGTCCCGGGGCTCCCCAAGGGTCCGGAATGCGGAGCCTCCGCCCTGCCCCCGCCGCACCTCTCTCTTTGTTTACCCCGCCGCACAGCTGGCAGTGCCCCGCCCAGAGGTGGCCTGGGGCCCAGCGAGGGCGCGCAGAGGGGAGTGGAGGCGCGTTCCCGCTCTTGGGCCCGCCCCGGTGCTACTGGAGGCGGTAAGGCAGAGCTAGAACTCTAAAGCCCCACCCAGAAAGAAGTTGGGCGGAGACAAAGCGCGGTGGGCGAAACTAGTGCACCCGGACGGCCTGGAGGTGGGGTGGGAGGGGCGTGAACTAGTGAGCCGGGCGAATCAGAGTGCGGAAAAGGGAGGTGGGAGGGGCTAGAGGCGGCAGGTTAAGCTCCTGGATAGGCAGGGTTTAGAATCCCGCGGGTAGAAGGTAATGTGAGAGGGGCTAGAAAGGGGGCAGAGCCAGGGGCCTGGGATGGGACTTCGTGGACCTAGCAGAGGGAGTGTGGGGGGCGTAGAATGCGAAGGAGACAGAGTTGGGCGGGGAGTTATGCCAGGGAGTGGTTAAAATGTGGTTTGAGTCAATGGAAGGGATCAGCATCGGGTGGGGTCAGCGCCGTCTGCGTTGGTCTGGAACCCCGTGGACTCAACCAGAAAGTGGGATCAGAAAGGTTGACATGAAAGTGAATAAACAGCCTGAGGGCTGGCCGGCCTCACGCCTGTAATCCCAGCACTTTGGGAGGCTGAGGCAGGAGGATTGCCTGAGCCCAGGACTCCAAGACCAGCCTGGCCAACATAGTGAGACCCCGCCTCTACAAAATTTTTAAAAAACATAACCCGATGTGGTGCACGCCTGTCGTCTCAGCTACTTAGGAGGCTGAGGTGGGAGGATCACTTCAGCTTAGGAGGTCGAGGCTGCAGAGCCTTGATCACGGCACTGCATTCCAGCCTGGGCAATAGAGCGAGATCCTGCGGACTTAGTGGGTGGTGCTGTACCTCTGATGGCTGAACGACTGGACTGGGCCAATGCTAATGCCAGAACTGGGGCGGGGCCACATGACAGCTGAGGGCAGATCGACTTAGAAATGAATGATACCTTGAGGGGGTAGGAACTTCGCTGGCCCCAGGGGAACAAACCAGGAATGGTGGCGCCCCTGAGTGTCTTTGTTCTTCTCCCAGTCCTGTGTCCCTTAATCTGTCACAATGGCGGTGTGTGCGTGAAGCCTGACCGCTGCCTCTGTCCCCCGGACTTCGCTGGCAAGTTCTGCCAGTTGCACTCCTCGGGCGCCCGGCCCCCGGCCCCGGCTATACCAGGACTTACCCGCTCCGTGTACACTATGCCACTGGCCAACCACCGCGACGACGAGCACGGTGAGGAAAGTGTGGCCAGAGTCCCCTCCGACCCCTCTGTCAAGCATTTCACTGTGCCCTTGACCCCCAACTTTCCCGCCTTCCCCAACACCTTTGCCCAACTCGCCCTCTCCCGCTTGTCTAGCCCCAGCCCGTAAGAACCCGTGTAGAAATCCCTTTGCCCGGCCGTGCCTCCCCTAGGCGTGGCATCTATGGTGAGCGTCCACGTGGAGCACCCGCAGGAGGCGTCGGTGGTGGTGCACCAGGTGGAGCGTGTGTCTGGCCCTTGGGAGGAGGCGGACGCCGAGGCGGTGGCGCGGGCGGAAGCGGCGGCGCGGGCAGAGGCGGCAGCGCCCTACACGGTGTTGGCACAGAGCGCGCCGCGGGAAGACGGCTACTCGGACGCCTCGGGCTTCGGTTACTGCTTTCGGGAGCTGCGCGGAGGCGAAGTGAGAGGAGGCCGGTGGGGAGGGGCCCGGAGCGTGCCTCCGCGCGGGGGCGCGCTCACCCAACACTTCCCCGCAGTGCGCCTCCCCGCTGCCCGGGCTCCGGACGCAGGAGGTCTGTTGCCGAGGGGCCGGCTTGGCCTGGGGCGTTCACGACTGTCAGCTGTGCTCCGAGCGCCTGGGTAAGTCCCAGGACGTCCCCGAGGTGCTCGGAGCTGGGGAGGGGTGAGAACCTCACCGCTCCTACTCTGCCCTAAACAAACCCAGTTCACAAATTGTAGCCACGCCTACCCCACTGTGGAGGCGACTTCCATTCCTAAGCTTTTCATACCACTCTGGGACCACCCACCCCATTTTCTGACTTTGGCCACTCTATTCTCACCCTGCTTTTGTGCCATGGCACCTCCCATGTCTTTGGGAGTCTCCAGTGTTGCCACTTTAAACTGCCAACGTAAGGCTGACCCTGCACTCAACTACAGCCAACATCTTTTAGTCCCTTCCACCCAGTCTTCGTCTTTGCCCACTCCATTCTTGCTCAGCCCACCTGTCCCTGGCCCACCCCTCTCCTCTCGCCACAGGGAACTCCGGAAGAGTGGGCGCCCCAGACGGACCTTGTCCAACCGGCTTTGAAAGAGTTAATGGGTCCTGCGAAGGTGCGATGGGGCAGGAGTGAGAGGGGCTTGGTTCTGGGGGCGGGATATGCAGGGATCAAGTTGCTGACTCCACAGTGACCTCCCCAACCCTGGCAGATGTGGATGAGTGCGCGACTGGCGGGCGCTGCCAGCACGGCGAGTGTGCAAACACGCGCGGCGGGTACACGTGCGTGTGCCCCGACGGCTTTCTGCTCGACTCGTCCCGCAGCAGCTGCATCTGTGAGCCACCAGCAGGGAGCTGAGGCTGGGTCCCATGCCCTCCCCGCCCTCAGACCACGTCCCAGAGCATACTGGGGCTTTTAATTCCCTCGGACCCCCCCCCCAAGATCCTCCCAGACTTCCGGGTTCCTCTCAGTCAGCCTTAGAGCCCCCTCAGAACTTCTCAGATTCTCATACAGCCTCAGCATCCCTGGACCACCTTTAGACCTTTCAAGTCTTTTGGATCCAGATCCCTCGAGACTCCCAGACTTTTTTTTTTTTTTTTTTTGAGATGGAGTCTCGCTCTGTCACCCAGGTTGGAGTGCAGTGGCGCGATCTCGGCTCACTGCAACCTCTGCCTCCCGGGTTCAAGTGATTCTCCTGCCTCAGCCTCCCGAGTAGCTAGAATTACAGGCGGGCACCACCATGCCTGGCTTTTTTTTTTTTTTTTTTTTGTATTTTTGGTAGAGACAAGGTTTCACCATGTTGGCCAGACTGGCCTCAAACCCCTGACTTCAAGGGATCTGCCCAACTCAGCCTCCCAAAGTTCTGGGATTACAGGCGTAAGCCACAGCGCCCAGCTCTCCCAGACTTTCTGGAATCCTTCTCAGACCCTCAAATCCTCTCCTTCCCCTGGAGACTCGACTTCCTTCAGATCTTGAGATCCTTCTCAGAGTCTCATTCACCACTGACTACTCACAGGCTCCAAGCCCTTCTCAGACCTCCAGAGCCCACTGCTCTCCTTCAGACCTCTCCCAAATGCCCCTCGCACCCAGCAGCCCCCATCCCCAACCCCGGAACCATTCCCCACTCTCCCAAATCCCTCAGTGCCTCAGCATTCCCAGCCCCGCCCTGAAGAATTTCCTCCCTGCTCCTCGCAGCCCAACACGTGATTTCAGAGGCCAAAGGGCCCTGCTTCCGCGTGCTCCGCGACGGCGGCTGTTCGCTGCCTATTCTGCGGAACATCACTAAACAGATCTGCTGCTGCAGTCGCGTGGGCAAGGCCTGGGGCCGGGGCTGCCAGCTCTGCCCACCCTTCGGCTCAGGTGAGCTCCTGCGGCCATGCCTAACCCTACGCGCAACACACGTGGCGCTCCTTCTACGCTCCGCCCTCCAACCCTGAGTCTCACCGCCCCTAACCTGGCTGGGCTCCAGCCTTGGCCACGCCCCAGCCTCTGCGACCCGTGGGCCTCAGACTGGACCTCATCCACGGCTCCACCTCCATCCGTAGCCACATCCACCCCTCCATCCGTAGTCACACCTACCCCGTAGCCCCCAAGTTAGGTTTTGTCTCCTGAGCGTCAACGCCCAGTCTCATCCTGTCCCTGAGCTTTGACCAAGTCCAAGTGACCAAGACACTGCCTTCAGCTTAGCCCCACCCCAGGCATGCCTCTCCCTGAGACACCTCCCTGGCATTCTATCTTCCGCTTAAAACTAAATCCCACAAGGGAGCTATTTCGTAGCCTCCAAGTCTGTCCCTATAGACCCAACCAGACCCTACCCTTAACCCTGTCCCTACCACCATCCCAAATGGGGGTAAACGCTCTTGGTCCCACCTTTAACCTCTGAGACATTCTACTCTTTGGCCAGGACACCACCCCATCCCAGCCTCCAACTCAAAACCCTGACATTGTCCCGCCAAGCCCTGCCCCCAGGCAAGGCCAGGGTGTGGGCTTGCCATCGCTTTCCTCCTGCTCTCTTGTCCTCTCTGTGTCCCTCTCTCTCTCCTATTCCCAGAGGGTTTCCGGGAGATCTGCCCGGCTGGCCCTGGCTACCACTACTCGGCCTCCGACCTCCGCTACAACACCAGACCCCTGGGCCAGGAGCCACCCCGAGTGTCACTCAGCCAGCCTCGTACCCTGCCAGCCACCTCTCGGCCATCTGCAGGTGAGCTGGCTCTGGCAGAAGTGGGTGCCATCTTCAAGGGGCTGCCCAAGCCCCATAGTGAAAGGAGGCAAGAGAGGATTTGGGCTCCACTCGTTGATACCCCTTCTTTATCAGGCTTTCTGCCCACCCATCACCCGGAGCCCCGGCCTGACCCCCGGCCTGATCCCCGGCCCGGCCCTGAGCTTCCCTTGCCCAGCATCCCTGCCTGGACTGGTCCTGAGATTCCTGATTCAGGTTTGATAGAAAGAATTGAGGGCATTGGGCCAGGAGCAGTGGCTCAGGCCTGTAATCCCAGCACTTTGGGAGGCTGAGGAGGATGGATCATCAGGTCAGGAGTTCGAGACCAGCCTGGCCAACATGGCGAAACCTAGTCTCTACTAAAACTACAAAAATTAGCTGGGTGTGATGGCAGATGCCTGTATCCCAGTTACTTGGGAGGCTGAGGCAGGAGAATCGCTTGAACCTAGGAGGCAGAGGTAGCAGTGAGCTGAGATTGCGCCATTGCACTCCAGCCTGAGTGACAAGAGCAACACTCCGTTTCAAAAAAAAAAAAGAGGGCACTGATGGGGGTATTACAGGTGGGATTCTGGGGTAAGAGACTCCAAGGTGAATATTCCAGGATACAGCAAATAGGAATGTTATGGGCAGAGAGAAGCATTTGAAGGGTTGGGTGGTAGTTAGATCAGGAGCTGGAGTCGGAGTTGGGCTCTTCTGTGTCAATTGAGCAAGTCATTTAACCTCTGAGACTCAGTTTTCTCATCGGTAAAATGGGGATCATTGTTGAGATGTATCTGAAGTGTCTGACACCTAGTAAGTGCTCAGATACTTACGGTAGATAATTATTTTTCATTATCTAATATTAGATAATTATTTTTCAGGTAGGGCACTAAGAATGTATCTCAGGCAGAGGGTTGGAGGGCAAACTATTCAAAGCCAGAGACCTTGGGGTGGCATTATGAGGGGATTCGGCCAAGGATCTGATCAGAGCGTTCCAGGATAAAAAAAAAAAAAAAAATGGAGATCAGAAGACTGGGCTTGCTTGGGGAGGAGACATCCATGAAGGTGTTTTATGGATGTCTCTGGGGGTGGGGGTTCTACTGGGAGGAAAGGAACGGAGGATTCAGAGATGGGGGAACCCTGGCTGACTGGACCCCCCAGGTCCTTCCTCCGGCATGTGTCAGCGCAACCCCCAGGTCTGCGGCCCAGGACGCTGCATTTCCCGGCCCAGCGGCTACACCTGCGCTTGCGATTCTGGCTTCCGGCTCAGCCCCCAGGGCACCCGATGCATTGGTGAGCAAGGCGGAGTGGGTGGAAGGAGGCGGGGCGGGGGACTTTGCCCGGTCACCTTGTCACCAGCCCCCTCCGTGTCCTCAGATGTGGACGAATGTCGCCGCGTGCCCCCGCCCTGTGCTCCCGGGCGCTGCGAGAACTCACCAGGCAGCTTCCGCTGCGTATGCGGCCCGGGCTTCCGAGCCGGCCCACGGGCTGCCGAATGCCTGGGTGAGAAATTTGCCCCACCCGGCTCCAGGCCCACCCCAGGGTCTCGCTCCTTCTCTCACTCCAGAGCCTCTCCACCCCTCCCACGCTTCCCTGTCGGATCCCGCCCCAGGATCGCTCTGCCCTGGTCCTTGGCCCCGCCCTTCCCTGCCCCGCCTCCACCCAGCTCCAGCCTCCCTTTGACCCCACCCCTACCTAGCTCCCAAACTGCCAGTTTCTATTGGGGCCTGGTCGCTCTGCCCCCACGCCCAGGCCCCGCCCTTATTGGCCACGCCTCTCCCCGTCCCAGACTAACTCCCTCCCCCAGGCCCCGCCACTGTCCTGCAACTCTGGCAACCAATCTCCTGACCACGACCCCTGATTCCAACCCTGCCACACCAGAACCCCATCCCCGAACTGTTCCTTTCTTCTCTAGTCCCGACCCCACCTTCCCTTTGCTCGGTCCCCAAAGCTCTCCTTTCTGCCCTTGCCCTACCAAACTCTACCCTCTCCAATTGCCCCTCTCACTGTGCACCTCTCCGCCTGTCCTGGCCTGTCCCTAGCCTGGCTCTGGCCCAAGCTTGGCCCCGCTCCCTCTTCCCCCTACCCCCGCCTCTCTGCGTCGCTTCTCCCGGGACTGTCTGCCCCAGTCCCAGCCGCCTGGTCTGTGCCCACAGACGTGGACGAGTGCCACCGCGTGCCGCCGCCGTGTGACCTCGGGCGCTGCGAAAACACGCCAGGCAGCTTCCTGTGCGTGTGCCCCGCCGGGTACCAGGCTGCACCGCACGGAGCCAGCTGCCAGGGTGAGGGCCTGGGAGGGGCAGCTGGGAAGGGGTGTGAGGGGTTGGGTAGAGCGCGATGATGAGGGCCAGAGAGACTGAACAACAGGGCAAAGCGAGCTGATTGATGGGAGACAGAGGCCAGGCTCTGGAGCAGACGTGTGGCTTAATGGCAGTAGAGAGACCTGGGATGGAGAGGCCAAGTGATGGGAAACAGAAAGGCTGAGTCATGGAAGATGGGGAAGCAGAGTGAGGAGGGATGGAGATGTCAGTAATCAGGTAAGAGGAGCAGAGTTATGGGGGACAGGGGAGAAGGAGGCCTGCTCATGGGGACTACAGAGACAGAGCCAGCAAGGCAGCTTAGTAGGGATTGGTGGAGGATACAGAGTCAGATGATGGTTACAAGGAGGAATAGTGATGGGGTCAGGGGGACAGAATGATGGAGGGTGGAAAGCCAAAGTGACAGAGGTCAGGGAGGCAGAGGGGAGCAAGTGACCCCAGGCCCCCTGCCCTGTGCAGATGTGGATGAATGCACCCAGAGCCCAGGCCTGTGTGGCCGAGGGGCCTGCGAGAACCTGCCCGGCTCTTTCCGCTGTGTTTGCCCGGCTGGCTTCCGGGGCTCGGCGTGTGAAGAGGATGTGGATGAGTGTGCCCAGGAGCCGCCGCCCTGCGGGCCCGGCCGCTGTGACAACACGGCAGGCTCCTTTCACTGTGCCTGCCCTGCTGGCTTCCGCTCCCGAGGGCCCGGGGCCCCCTGCCAAGGTGAGGGTGCTGAGCCCAGCCCCACTCCATCACTGTTTGCTGTGGGGACTGGAGAGAGATTGAGGGGCAGAGAGGCAGAGTGATGGGGCTCAGGGATGGCGAACAGGGGCTGAGGGATGGGGACCTCACTCCAGAGTCTTCCCTCCTTTCAACAAAATAAGAGAGTGCTCCCCACCCCTCCTCCCTTTTTGAAAGATACTCTTGTGCTTATGGGAACCCTGAGGAGGGGGTCACCTGAGGCAGGGCAGGCAACATGGAGTTGGTGCCTTAGCCCCACCCTAGTAGCTGGAGAGACCACTGAATGGGGTCACGAGGAAGGGAGGAAGGCGTCTGTCTTCCTGTGAAGAGGGAGCAGCCTGAGGCAAGTCCAGGAGGCTGGCTCAAGACTGGAATGCTGGGGTGGGTAGTAATGGCCATGGGGATGGATTCAGGCCCTTTCCTCAGCCTGATTGGTCCCCTCTGCTCCAGATGTGGACGAGTGTGCCCGAAGCCCCCCACCCTGCACCTACGGCCGGTGTGAGAACACAGAAGGCAGCTTCCAGTGTGTCTGCCCCACGGGCTTCCAACCCAACGCTGCTGGCTCTGAGTGCGAGGGTGAGGCTGGGGAGGGGGGGAGGAGTGTGGATGGGTGAGGGGGGCATTGGGCCACTTCTTCAAGGCCACCCTCTCCCCTGCCCCCTAGATGTGGATGAGTGCGAGAACCACCTGGCATGCCCTGGGCAGGAGTGTGTGAACTCACCTGGCTCCTTCCAGTGCAGGCCCTGTCCTCCCGGCCACCACCTGCACCGTGGCAGATGCACTGGTGAGACCAGGCCCTGGCTGTGACCTTGGGCCTGTACCATGACCCCTGACCCTTGACCCAGATCATAACTATGACCTGGCCCATAACCTCCTGACCTGGACCTCAGTCCCTCAGTCCCCAGAGCCTGTGACTCCTGACCCTGACCTGGACCATAACTCTTGACCCTGAATGTGACTCCTGAGACCCAACTTGACAGTGACATTTGACCCGAACCATCACCCTTGATGATAGTCCCTGCCCATACCCTGATAGCAATTGTGACCCTCATGACTCTGGCCCTGAATGTGACCTGTAACTCCTGAATTTGACTGTGACATTTGACCCTAATCATAACCACTAACCATAGCACTGACCATAACCTTGACTGTGTGACTCTTGGTCGTGTCTCTTTCACAGCCCCTGCCTCTTCTCAGAATCCCTTCTCTGGAACCTGGTTGGGTTCATAATCCCTGACCCTGGCCCCTGACTTGAGGCAGAATTCTGGACCCTGACTGTAACTTCTGATGCTAACTGGACTCAGATTTCAGTCACTAACTCCGACCCATGGCTCAACCGAATCCCATCCAATGATCCTGGTTTATAATACTTGACTGGTCCCTTGCCCTAGTTCATTTCTGATCCTTGTCTAAGCCAGAGTCCCCTCTCCTGACTCCAAAATCCTGGCACAGGTAGTTCCTAGAAACCTAGACCCACAGGACTCGCAACCATGGTCCCCGAAACCCGGGAACCTTGGTCAGACCTACCCACCTCTGCCATAGAGCCCTCCCCTGGCCCCCAACTCAGGACACTTCCCACCACCTCCCCCAGACCCCCTACTCCAAGGGGATTCGTCCGTTGTGTCCGGAGACTGGAACCTTTCTGAACACCCCCACCCCCGACAGATGTGGACGAATGCAGTTCGGGTGCCCCTCCCTGTGGTCCCCACGGCCACTGCACTAACACCGAAGGCTCCTTCCGCTGCAGCTGCGCGCCAGGCTACCGGGCGCCGTCGGGTCGGCCCGGGCCCTGCGCAGGTGAGCAGCATAGGGACCCGCCAGAGAGCCTGGGAGTAGGGCCTGGGTTCCAGGGCAAAGCCGGCTGGAAAGGTGGAGGCGGGACCAAGGCGCTGTGGGAGGAGCTCAGAAACCTGGCATTGGTGGAGGCGGGGTTACTGCGATGTGGGCGGGGCTTGTGTCTGGGAGGCCGGGTCCTGTGACTCCGCCCAAACTCCCGCGTACCTTAGACGTGAACGAGTGCCTGGAGGGCGATTTCTGCTTCCCTCACGGCGAGTGCCTCAACACTGACGGCTCCTTTGCCTGTACTTGTGCCCCCGGCTACCGACCCGGACCCCGCGGAGCCTCTTGCCTCGGTTTGTACCCAGGCTGGTCCTGGCTCCGGAAAGGGTGGGCTTAGGGCAGGAAAAGGCGGGACGGCGAGAAGAGGGCCAAAAGGGGAAAACGAGTTTTTGGCCGGGATCTTCCAGCACGATCGGGGGCAGCTGGTGGGAGTCTCGAGGCAGTGAGCGGGGAGGGGTATGGAGAGGAGAGGGCGGAGTCTGGGTATTCGGACAATGATTGGAAAGAAGCTGTTCTAAACCCGTCGGGGGCCGGTGCTTGCAGGGAGGGAAGGAGCCTGAGGCAGGTTGGGGAAGGCGTGAAAGGCCTAGGAGCGCCGAGGAGCAGTGGAGGGGTGTGGACTGGAATGTTAGGCAGAGGGGGAGGTGGGCCGGGCTTTCGGACGCCCTGTCCCGCAGACGTGGACGAGTGCAGCGAGGAGGACCTTTGCCAGAGCGGCATCTGTACCAACACCGACGGCTCCTTCGAGTGCATCTGTCCTCCGGGACACCGCGCCGGCCAGGACCTCGCTTCCTGCCTCGGTGAGAGGCCCCGCCCCGGCCTGATCCCTCCTCCCTCCGACTCTCGGACTCGCCCATTGGCCTCCCACCTCTGTCTTTCCTCCTCCGCTTCTCCCCTCCCCTTACCTTCTTCCCCCGCCTCCTCTCCTAGCCTCCCCATCTCTCCTGTACCCAAATCTTCCCCTGCCCTCTCTGCTTCCCTGGCCTCCCCTTTCTGACTCTCCTCTCCCCTCCTTGTCTCCCCCATCTTGCCCCCCTGCTTCCCACATCCGACCACCCGACCTCCCTCCTCAGACGTGGACGAATGTCGCGAGCGGGGCCCGGCCCTGTGCGGGTCGCAGCGCTGTGAGAACTCCCCCGGCTCCTACCGCTGTGTCCGGGACTGCGATCCTGGGTACCATGCGGGCCCCGAGGGCACCTGTGACGGTGAGCCTGCCCCCTCCACCTCCGCTAGCGCTCGCAACGGGGTGCTGGAGGCTGCTCCCTTGGGGACTGAGGAGGGGCGCCCTACTTCCCAGACTTAGCGGGAGGGAAAGCACCGTATCTCTGTAGTGGAAATAAGCCGCCACCGTGTCCATGTATTTTCTTGTGTCAGTACCACGGCCAAGCCTCCCTTCCAGCCACAGTCCATTCCGCCTCTGCAGCTGAAGCCCGGTCCACATTTTAGGCTATGCCCCCAATAAGACACCTCCCCAAAACTGTTAGGTCCCGCCCCTTCTAGTCGGCCTCTGGATTAAAACCCCCTCTTCAGGCCCCTTCTCTTCCTAACAGAAATTTGGACGCGCCCTTTCCCCGTCCTCCGCCAGTCCTACTTCCAGCCTTCCCTCCAAAGAGGCCCAATCCCGGCGACCCTAGGCCTCATCCTTGCCCAATGAGAAATTCCCAAGGTGAAATTCTCCTAGCGTTGGCCTCCGCCCGTTTAAGCTCTGCCCTTCCGTGGCCTCTCTACACTGGCCTTTCCATTCGCTCAGACGGCTTCAGTCTCTCGGAACACATAGGCCCTCCTTCCATCTCTGCTCCGCCCACAGACCCACCCCTTGCCTTCTCTTACCTTCCAGGTCTTCCTTCCGGCCCCGCAATTTCACCCCTCCCGAGTCAGACTCCAGGGAGGCAGGAGGGTGGGGCTAATCTTCCATACAGTTTAAATTTTTTTTTGTGGGGAGGTGATGATGTGTGAGTCCGCATCTTGTGGAATACTTGAAACAAAACATCTGTGGGCTGCCCTTGACTCTGCTAGACCTCTGACTCACGGAAGTCTAGCTTCATAAGATCATATTCATTAATTCCACAAGAATTCATTAAGCACCTACTCTATGCCAGTGTCTGGAAAAGGAAGTAAGTGCAACAGGAAATAAGTCATATAAAAACCCCAGCCTTCCTGGAGTTATCATTGTGGGGTAATAAATATGTAAATAAATTCAAGACCTATACACCAGGCCAGGCGCTGTGGCTCATGCCTGTAATCCCAGGACTTTGGGAGGCCAAGGAGGGTGGATCACAAGGTCAAGAGATCCAGACTAGCCTGGCCAACAAGGTGAAACCCTGTCTCTACTAAAAATACAAAAATTAGCTGGGCGTGGTGGCCTGCACCTGTATTCCCAGCTACTCAGGAGGCTGAGGCAGAGAATCGCTTGAACCCGGGAGGCGGAGGTGGCAGTTGAACCAAGATCGTGCCACTGCACTCCAGCCTGGGCGACAGAGTGAGACTCCTTCTCAAAAAAAAAAAAAAGATTTATACAACAAAAAACCGGGGGACACCTTACTATGTGTCGGGCACTGTTCTGCCACTGGAGATGTAGCAAGGAACAAAATGGACACAAATCTCTGCTATTGTAGAGTTTGCATTCTAGGGAGGCGACAGTCGGCATACCAATAAATACATATGTATAAGGTCAGGTTTAGGAAGGAAAACAAAGCAGGACAGAAATAACAGAGCAGTGAAGGGAGGAGTGCTAGGAGGGCTTGACCTTGACACCAGAGGGAAGTGAGGGAAGCAGCCATGCAGAGAGCTGAGAGGAGACTGTTCCTGGCAGAGGGAAGAGCCAGTACAAAGGCCCTGAGGCGGGACCATGCTTTTGAGAAATGGCAGTGAGGATTTGAGAGTTATCAACTATGCTAGGTGTGGTGGCGCATGCTTGTAATCCCAGCTACTTGGGAGGCTGAGGTGGGAGAACTGCCTGAACCCAGGAGGTTAAAGCTCCAGTGAGCCATGATCCTGCCACTGCACTCCAGCCTGGGCAACAGAGCAAGACCCCCATTTAAAAAAAAAAAATGGCTGGGTGTGGTGGCTCATGCCTGTAATCCCAGCACTTTGGGAGGCTGAGGCAGGTAAATCGCCCAAGGTCAGGAGATCAAACAAGACCAGCCTGGCCAATATGATGAAACCCCATCTCTACTAAAAAAAAAAAGAAGAAAATACAAAAGTGGCTGGCTGTGGTGGCTCATACCTGTAATCCCAGGACTTTGGGAGGCTGAGGTGGACAGATCACTTGAGGTCAAGAGTTTGAGACCAGCCCGGCCAACATGGTGAAATCTCATCTCTACTAAAAATACAAAAATTAGCCAGGCATGATGGTGCATGCCTATAGTCCCAGCTGCTCCAGAAGCTGAGGCAGAATTGCTTGAACCCAGGAGGCAAAGGTTGCAGTGAGCCGAACTTGAGCCACTGCACTCCAGCCTGAGTGACAGAGCAAGATTCCGTCTCAAAGAAAAAACAAAGTTTTCAACATTGTTGGTCTTTAGAAGCTCAGGCTCCTAGAAGACCAGATTTCTAAAGACTTCTTAGTCTTGGGGACTGGAAGTGGTGTTAGAACTTCTGAATTCAGGCCTTTGACTCCCCTTTCATCTCCTCCACACTCTGCAGATGTGGATGAGTGCCAAGAATATGGTCCCGAGATTTGTGGAGCCCAGCGTTGTGAGAACACCCCCGGCTCCTACCGCTGCACACCGGCCTGTGACCCTGGCTATCAGCCCACGCCAGGGGGCGGATGCCAGGGTGGGTGTCCGTCGGGCATCGGGTGAGATGTGGAGATGGTAGAAGGTCCAGAAATGGCCTGACTGTCTGGTGGTTGCAGATGTGGACGAATGCCGGAACCGGTCCTTCTGCGGTGCCCACGCCGTGTGCCAGAACCTGCCCGGCTCCTTCCAGTGCCTCTGTGACCAGGGTTACGAGGGGGCGCGGGATGGGCGTCACTGCGTGGGTACGGGACTTCAGGGGGTGGATGGGACCAAAGCGGGTGGGGGAGGTTGGTCAGGTCCTGTCCCTCCCCATATATCTGAACAAATAGGAACTTTCAGGTTGTGAAATTTAGACTTTGGAATATAAGATCATCTTCATGCCGAGAACGGTGGCTCATGCCTGTAATCCCAGCATTTTGGGAGGCCGAGGCGAGCAGATAACTTGAGTTCAGGAGTTTGAAACCAGCCTGGTGAACATGGTGAAATACCATCTCTACTAAAAATACAAAAATTAGCAGGGTCTGGTGGCGCATGCCTGTAATCCCAGCTACTCAGGAAGCTGAGGCACAAGAATGGCCTGAACCCAAGGGGTGGAGGTTGCAGTGAGCCTAGATCATACCACTGTACTCCAGCCTGGGTGACAGAGTGAGACCCTGTCTCAAAAAAAAAAAAAAAAAAAATCTTCTCAGAACTGTTGTAGTGGCTGGTGACAGAAACCTGACCTATTCAGGTTTTATTTTTGTGTGCATACTTTTAAAAATGTGTAAGTAGGCCAGGCGCGGTGGCTCACGTCTGTAATCCTAGCACTTTGGGGGGGCAAGGTGGGCGGGTCACCTGAGGTCAGGAGTTCGAGACCATCCTCAATATGGAGAAACCCCGTCTCTACTAGAAATACAAAATTAGCCGGGCTTGGTGGTGCATGCCTGTAATTGCAGCTACTCGGGAGGCTGAGACAGAATTGCTTGAACCTAGGAGGCGGAGGTTGCAGTGAGCTGAGATCCCACCATTGCACTCTAGCCTGAGCAGCAAGAGCGAAACTCCGTCTCAAAAAATAAAAATAGGCCGGGCAGGGTGGCTCAAGCCTGTAATCCCAGCACTTTGGGAGGCCGAGATGGGTGGATCACAAGGTCAGGAGATCGAGACCATCCTGGCTAACACGGTGAAACCCCGTCTCTACTAAAAAATACAAAAAAACTAGCCGGGTGCGGTGGCGGGCACCTGTAGTCCCAGCTACTCGGGAGGCTGAGGCAGGAGAATGGCGTAAACCCGGGAGGCAGAGCTTGCAGTGAGCTGAGATCTGGCCACTGCACTCCAGCCTGGGCGACAGAGTAAAACTCCGTCTCAAAAATAAATAAATAAGTATAAAGTATAAATGTATAAAGCACTAAAGTGTTCATAAATGTTCATTTTTCCTAACATTTTATGAGGAAAATTTCTAAACACAAAGCAAATTGAGAGAATCATAGAATGAACACCTGCCTACTCATGATCTAGATTATATTATTTTATTATACTTGCTTCCTCACATATCTATCCTTAATCCATCTAATTTTTTGGACAGAGTTAAAAGTAAATTGCAGGCACCAGTCTGCTTCCCCATAAATTCTTCAATATACATATCACTAACCAGAATTCAATATGTGTTTACCAATATTTTCTTCTCTCTTTTTTTTTGAACTGGGGTCTTGCTCTGTTGTCCAGGCTGGAGTGTGGTTGTGTGATCATAGCTTACTGCAGCCTCTAACTCCTGGGCTCAAGCCAACTTCCCTCCAAAACCGAGCTTCCGAGTAGCTGGGAGCACAGGCACACAAAACCACGCCCAGCTAATGTTGTTAATTTTTGTAGAGATGAGTATTTTTTGGAGACAGAGTTTTGCTCTAGTCGTCCAGGCTGGAGCGCAATGGCGTGATCTCGGCTCACTACAACCTCCACCTCCCGGGTTCAAGCGATTCTCATGCCTCAGCCTCCCAAGTAGCTGAGATTACAGGCACCCACCACTACATCCAGTAATGTTTTGCATATTTAGTAGAGACGGGGTTTTACCATGTTGGCCAGGCTGGTCTTGAACTCCTGACCTCAGGTGATCTGCCTACCTTGGCCTCCTAAAGTGCTGGGATTACAAGCGTGAGCCACTGCGCCTGGCCCGTAGAGATCTTGCTCTGTTGCCCAGGCTGGTCTCAAACTCCTGGCCTTAAGCAACCCTCCTGCCTTGGCCTCCCAAAGCACTGGGATTACAGGCATGAGCCATTGTATCCTACAGATATTTTCATTCGACGTTCAATTTATATACAGTGAAATGCAGGAATCTTAATTATGCATTCTGTAAATTTTCACAAATGCAAACACAACAGGTTTTATTTCTTTAAAGGGAATTAAAACTATAAAGTCCTGGGATATATTTGAACTCCAGGCATAACTGGATCCAGGAATTTTAACAAGGCTATTTCTGTCTTCTCTGAGTTCTGCTTTCTTCTATTGCATGATTTTCAGGCAGATTATTTTTCATAATGATGAAGGTGGCCCTGGAACCTCTGGGCTAACATCCCCAGTTGGCAACCCTAGAGCTAAAAAGGGAGGTTCTTTTTCAATATTTCTAGCAAAAGTGCCAGGCCTGGCTTTGATTGACCCAGCATGATCACTGCTATCTCTGAACCAGAGAAATGCAGTCATCTATTTGGTCATTCCTGGAACTTGTGCCCACCTCTCAGAGTAGATATAGCCCTACTCAAAGCACAGGATTGAAAATAGAGGAGCGCAGGATTCCCAAGGGAAATTCAAGGCTTGTCACTAGAAGAAAAACAGATGATGGAGTCTGGGCCATTAAATATACCCATTATATTTGAAAGCTCAGACTTTCAGACCTTTGGAATCATAGAAGCTTATAACCACTGTGTCCCCTGTTGTCTCCTGCTTACAGATGTGAATGAGTGTGAAACACTACAGGGTGTATGTGGAGCTGCCCTGTGTGAAAACGTCGAAGGCTCCTTCCTCTGTGTCTGCCCCAACAGCCCGGAGGAGTTTGACCCCATGACTGGACGCTGTGTTTCCCCACGAACTTCTGCTGGTGAGACTGTTGTGTCTATTTAACTGATGACTGCTGGCCCCATGGGAAAATCATGTGGTCTAATCATTCCTGATGTGGACAGCTACCGTCAGTTAAATACTGTTGTTTTAAACATCAAAACAAAAGACACATAGGTTAACATGGGTAGTGAGACTGTGTCAGGAGAACTAGATCCTGGCTGTGACTCTACCAGATTCTTTCATTCAACAGGTGTTCACAGGGCATGCACTGTGTTCAGGCCATCTTCTGGGCACTGAGGACGTAGTAGTGACCAGGAGGGATCACTGTCTGTCCTCAAGGGGCTCACAAGCCAATGGGACAGACAGAGATATCACCAGATAGTGACAACTCAGAGAAATCAACAAGACTGTGATGGGGAAAGCCCAGGGGGGTTTTGGAGGCGGCGCCTGGCCCAGCATGAGAAGAGGGTCAGGGAGTTCTTCCTGTAGGAGAGGACATCTGAACTGACAGCTGCAGGATGAGTAGAAATGGGCCAGGCCTGATATGTGAGGAGGGCATTCTGGGCAGAGGACACAGCAAGGGCAAAGGCCTGGCAAAGCCAGAGAGCATCTGGCATGTAAGAGGAACTGAAACAGGTTCAACATGGCATGATTTAGGGGGCAAAGGAAGGGGTGGGGAGAGATGGGGCCAGGGAAAGAGTGAGGTGCCCGATCACACTGACTTACCACAGTAAGAGAGCGCTGCGGTACCGTGGAAGGGGTTTCAGGGCATTTTTGGAAAATTTTTTTTTAATGTTTTTCTTTTTTTAAGACAGGGTCGTACTTTCACCCAGGCTGCAGTGCAGCGGCGTGATCTCAGCTCACTGCAACCTCCACCTCCTGTGCTCAAGGAATCCTCCAACCTCAGCCTGCTGAACAACTGGGACTACAGGCATATACCACCACCACAGCTAATTTTTGTATTTTTTGTAGAGACATGGTTTTGTCCTGTTGCCCAGGCTGCAGTATATATATTTTAATTTTTAAATATTATGTATTTAGGCTGGGCCTGGTGGCTCATGCCTGTAATCCCAGCTCTTTTGAAGGCCATGGCGGGCAGATCACCTGAGGTCAGGAGTTCGAGACCAGCATGGCCAACATGGCAAAACCCCGTCTCTAATAAAAATACAAAAATTAGCTGGATGTAGTGGTGCGCGCCTGTAATCCCAGCTACTCGAAAGGCTGAGGCAGGAAAATCACTTGAATCCAGGAG
>NW_012116710.1:7665278-7667783 GCF_000951035.1 Colobus angolensis palliatus
CCCCCGCCCCGCCGACCCAGCACACCTAGGCAGGGCCCTGTGGGGAGCGGGCGCCGGGAGTGCTACTTTGACACGGCGGCCCCGGATGCATGTGACAACATCCTGGCTCGGAATGTGACGTGGCAGGAGTGCTGCTGTACTGTGGGTGAGGGCTGGGGCAGTGGCTGCCGCATCCAGCAGTGCCCAGGCACCGAGACAGGTGGGCATGGGCTGATGGGAACACAGGGCTGAGGGCTTGGGTGGAAATACTGGGTGGGGTGTGGGCCTGGGACAGGGGACACATTTGGACAGGATGTTGAGGTACTAGTACTGTCAGGGCAAGGGCGAGCTGCCAGACAGGTGGGCATGGGCGGGCATGAGGCTGAGTGGTGGGCATTAACAGGCACAGGGCCAGAGTGACTTGTGACAAGTGGGCACGAGCAGGGTGGGGCTGGGGCTCTGGTGTCCTGGCTCAGGCTTGTTTCTGTGTGTAGCTGAGTACCAGTCATTGTGCCCTCATGGCCGGGGCTACCTGGCGCCCAGTGGAGACCCAAGCGTCCGGAGAGGTGAGGCCAGCCTTTGACCCTCCACCCTACTCAGCTCTCAGGCCCAGCTCTGTCTTTTCCTGTTTTCTTTGCCTCTGTCTCTCACCCTTTCTGTTTCTCTGTATCTGTCTCCCCAACCCCACCCGTCCTCTGTCTCTTTCTTTTCTTTTTCTTTTCTTTTTTTTTTTTTTAGAGTTTTGCTGTTGTCGCCCAGGCTGGAGAGCAATGGCGAGATCTTGGCTCACTACAACCTTTGTCTCCTGGGTTCAAGCAATTCTCCTGCCTCAGCCTCTGGCGTAGCTGGAACTACAGACACGAACCACCATGCCTGGCTAATTTTTTTGTATTTTTAGTAGAGACGGGGTTTCACCATGTTGGCCAGACTGGTCTCGAACTCCTGACCTCAGGTGATCTGCCTGTCTTGGCCTCCTAAAGTGCTGGGATTACAGGCTTGAGCCACCGCTCCTGGCCTGTCCATCTTTCTTTCCCTGTCTCTACTTCTCGGTCTCTATCACCACCTCTGTCTCTATCTTCCCTGGTCATGCCCTCACACACTCCACCCATCCAGCCCACCCCTATCTCTCTCTCTGCTTTTCCCACAGATGTGGACGAATGTCAGCTCTTCCGAGACCAGGTGTGCAAGAGTGGCGTGTGCGTGAACACGGCCCCGGGCTACTCGTGCTATTGCAGCAACGGCTACTACTACCACACACAGCGGCTGGAGTGCATCGGTACAAGCCCCACCTCCCCCAACCCCTGGCAACTCTCTCCAACCCCTAGCCATGCCAGCTCCTCTCTGGACTGTGGCCACCACCAGCGGGAAGTCTTTCCTGGAGTCTAGACTCCATCCATCACACTGCCAATGTGCTGGGAAGAGAAATGGGAAAGGGTAGGGGGAGTTGAAGGGGTTGCCTGTTAACCATCCTCTCCCTAGATAATGACGAGTGCGCGGATGAGGAGCCGGCCTGTGAGGGCGGCCGCTGCGTCAACACTGTGGGCTCTTACCACTGCACCTGCGAGCCCCCGCTGGTGCTGGATGGCTCCCAACGCCGCTGCGTCTCCAACGATAGCCAGAGCCTCGGTAACCCCCCCCCTCCCACGCCAAATCCCCGCCCACGCCCACGCCGTCCAGGCCCTCCTTCCCTCGGCTCAGCCTCACACCCGCACCCTGGCCACACTTTTGCGACGGCCACGCCCTTCAAAGGCCACGCCCTATGCTCCTGGCTCGGCCACGCCCCACTGAACCCCAGCTCAGTCCCTGTCCCAGTGCCTGTCCCAGTGCCAGCTCTCTGAGGCGAGCTGGCTGTGTGGTTAAAGGCAAAAGTTTTAGAGGCAACTTTTGCATGTTGCCTCTTGGACTCCAGCTTCCTTTCTGCACACTTAGCCCCTACCTTATAGGGTGGCTGTGAGGAGTTTTCTTTTCTTTTTTTTTTTGAGACAGAGTTTCGCTCTTGTTGCCCAGGCTGGAGTGCAGTGGCGCCATCTCAGCTCACCGCAGCCTCCGCCTCCGGGGTTCAAGCGATTCTCCTGCCTCAGCCTTCGGGGTGGCTGCGATTACAGGCATGTGCCACCACACCCAGCTCATTTTGTATCTTTTTCTTTAGTAGAGACAGGGTTTCTCCATGTTGGTCAGGCTGGTCTCGAACTCCTGACCTCAGGTGATCCACCTGCCGCAGCCTCCCAAAGTGCTGGGATTACAGGCGTGAGCCACCACGCCTGGCCGAGGAATTTTATTTTTATTTTGTATTTTTTCAAATGTTATTATTTTTTACTAAGTGTCACATGAGTGCTACCTATTATTATTTCTCTGCATCTCTAGGTCTCTGTCTCTTTCCAGGTGTTTGTGGATTTCTGTCTTTCGTGTTTTCTCTGAATTTCTGACGCCCTCTGGATCTTTGTTTTCCGGTCTCTTTCTCCCGCTTCTGGATCTTTGTTTTCCGGTCTCTTTCTCCCGCTTCTGGATCTTTGTTTTCCGGTCTCT
>NW_012116710.1:7668333-7682160 GCF_000951035.1 Colobus angolensis palliatus
TTTGTAAAGATGGGTTTTTGCTGTGTTGCCCGGGCTGGTCTTGAACTCCTGGGCTCAAGCAACGCCCCCACCTCAGCCTCCCAAAGTGGATTACAGGCTCCAACACTCTCTATGCATCTTGCCACCTCTCTTTTTGCCCACTGTCCCAACCACTCTTCTCTCATTTCCTGTGCCTTCAGCACTTGCCCCCATACACTGAGATGTCAGACAATGCTCAGAGAAGCAAAGCAACTGCCTTGAGGTCACACAGCCCTCCAGAAGCCAGACTTGGGTAGACCCCTCTCAGGCCCTACCTCCTAGTCATTAGACCCCCTTCTTCTGCCCTCTCCTCCTATATGACAGTCTCCTTGTTCCTCAATCCAGACCCTGGAGCGACCTCAGAGAACTTCCGGAGTTAGATCACAGCTGATGAGAAGGATTTGTTGATAGGCAGAGGGTGACTGGGCTGCTCAGCAGGGGAAGGGCCCAGCCCCTGGGAGGACCTGAGAGTGCCAGGCCCAGTCTGACCCATGCTGTCTCCACCTGCAGATGACAATCTGGGAGTGTGCTGGCAGGAAGTTGGGGCTGATCTCGTGTGCAGTCACCCTCGGCTGGACCGTCAGGCCACCTACACAGAGTGCTGCTGCCTGTATGGAGAGGCCTGGGGCATGGACTGTGCCCTTTGCCCTGCCCAGGACTCAGGTGCTGACGCTGGCCTAAGCTGAACTCAGAGGCCTTGCCCCATGGGCTTCCAATCTAGGCCCTCAGATCCCCAGTCTCAGAACCCCCAGACTCTACCCAAACTCTGTCCCCTAGACCAACCCCCAGGTCACAGCCCATCCCAAAATCTTGGTCCCCGAGTCACATTCCAAAGACTTCCAAGTCTCCGCCACAGATACACAGATATCCCAAGGCCTGGCCCAGCAGATCCCATGGTACCAGCCCCGCAGGTCCCTGAGGTCTGGTCTCTCATACCCTCCACTCCTGGTCTGTAGAACCACAAGACAGCCTATGAGATGTCCTCCCCTAGATCCTGGGCCCTTAGACCTGAAATACCAGTTGTTCAGACCTCACCATCCTGGCCCCAGACCCCGTGGTCACAGCCCCACAGAACTCCAATCCCATTGCCTTGGACACCACATCCGGGTGCCTAAGACCCCAGTATACAGCCCCAGAGATTCCCAAGTCTTGGTTCCTACAACCCCTGAGGTCCTCAATCCTCAGCCCTTAGGAGCCCAGTTCCAAAGACCCCAGTCCTGGGTCCTCAGACCTCCAGGTCCCAGTGGCTCAGACCCTCTCCCATGCATCCTGTCCCCTCGGGTCCCCAGCAGCAATTCCTAGGATTCCCCAGTCCTGGTCCACAGAACACCCTCATCTAATTTCTTCAGGTCCCTAGTCCTAGCTCCCATGGGTCCCTCCAATTCCAGCCTCAGGCCCTGATTTTTAGCAGGCTTCATTACCCTTGATCTCAGCATGTCGGAATCCCAGTCTTAGCTTTCAGATTCTCAGTGCTGGCTCCAGACACCCCAGGGCCATCCAGGACCTTCCCCATCCACTCCTCTGCCTCCTCTTCCCAAGGGAGGTACATGAGTGGTGGGTGTAGGGGCCAGCGGGGGCTGATTGTTTGCCTTGACTTCTGTTCCCAGATGACTTCGAGGCCCTGTGCAATGTGCTACGCCCCCCTGCATATAGCCCCCCGCGACCAGGTGGCTTTGGACTCCCCTACGAGTACGGCCCAGACTTAGGCCCACCTTACCAAGGCCTCCCGTATGGGCCTGAGTTGTACCCACCACCTGCGCTACCCTACGACCCCTACCCACCGCCACCTGGGCCCTTCGCCCGCCGGGAGGCGCCTTACGGGGCACCCCGCTTCGACATGCCAGACTTTGAGGACGATGGTGGCCCCTATGGCGAATCTGAGGCTCCTGCGCCACCCGGTCCGGGCACCCGCTGGCCCTATCGGTCCCGGGACACCCGCCGCTCCTTCCCAGAGCCCGAGGAGCTTCCTGAAGGTGGAAGTTACGCTGGTGAGCACCGCCAGCGGATGAGGAAACTGAAATGAGGGGTGAGGTGTGCACAGAGAGAGGAGGGAGGGAAACAGAGAAGGTGGGAGGAGAGACGGAACACAGATGCAACTGGAGAGAGCCACGTAGAGGGACAGAGAAGTGTCTGTAGCCCGGCAAAGAAAGAGAAAGCGGCAGAGGGAAAGCTGGCGAGAGAATGAGGTAAGCTTACTGGCCCCACAGCGTCCGCCGCAGCCCTGGAGCGGGATGGACAGTTTAGAGCAAGAAAGAGGGAGCCAAGGACGCGCACCCACCGTGGTGGGTAAGGGACTCAGGCAGGGACCTCAAGTCACAGGGTCCTCGCATTTCCCACAGGTTCCCTGGCTGAGCCCTACGAGGAGCTGGAGGCAGAGGAGTGCGGGATCCTGGACGGCTGCACCAACGGCCGCTGCGTGCGCGTCCCCGAAGGCTTCACCTGCCGCTGCTTCGATGGCTACCGCCTGGACATGACTCGCATGGCCTGCGTTGGTGAGGGCGGGCCCGGGGCCAGCATGCGTGGGGAGAGGCAAGGCTTGTCCAGGGAGGGTGGAAGCCCTGAGCAGGGGGTGCTGGTAAGGGACGGGAAACGACCTCACTACAGGGGACGGACCAGCCCAGAGGGGAGGAGTAATTCTTGCACCTGGGTGGGGCTTGACTGAAGAAGGCGGAGTCAGGGTGTCAGCAGGGCAGGGCTTGACACAGGGCTGGAACTGGGCCCTGAAGCAGGATAGAAGGATAGAATAGTGCTGGTGTGACTTGCAATGCTACCTTGGGCAATTTGCAGGACCTCTTTGGAGAGCCTCAGTCTTCCCACCTGTAAAATGAGAGTATTAATCAAGTCTGCCTAATTTGGATGGTAGTAAAGCCAAGTGATTAAAATCAAGAATTCAGCCAGGTGCGGTGGTTCACGCCTGTAATCCCAGCACTTTGGGAGGCGGAGGCGGGCGGATCAAGAGGTCAGGGGTTTGAGACCAGCCTGGCCAATATGGTGAAACCCCATCTCTAAAAATACAAAATTAGCTGGGTGTGGTGGTGCATGCCTGTAATCCCAGCTACTTGGGAGGAACCCAGGAGGCAGAGGTTGCAGTGAGCCGAGATCACGCCATTGCACTCCAGCCTGGGCAACAAGAGCGAAACTCTGTCTCAAAAAACAAACAAAAAAAACTCAAGGAGGTCACATAGACCTCAGGCCCAGTCCAGCAACTTGTTGTGTGACGCTGGACAGGTCGCTGCCCTTACCTAATTTTTCTCATCTGAAAAATGGCTATAGTCAAAGATCCCATTTCACAGAATTGTCTCACTCTGTCGCCCAGGCTGGAGTGCAGTGGCCTGATCTCGGCTTACAACAACCTCCGCCTCCCGGGTTCAAGTGATTCTAGTGCCTCAGCCTCTCGAGTCACTGGGATTACAGGCACCCGCCACCACGCCTGGCTAATTTTTCTATTTTTAGTAGAGACGGGGTTTCACCATGTTGGCCAGGTTCGTCTCGAACTCTGGCCTCAAGTGATCTGCCCGCCTCAGCCTCCCAAAGTGCTGGGATTACAGGCATGAGCCGTTACGCGCCCGGCCGTTATTATTTTCTTAACAAAATCCTAGTGCCGTATGGGCCACCATACCCATCTTACAGAACACGAAACAAGCACAGAGAGGTTAAGCCACCTGGCCGGGCTCACACAGCTAGCAGATGGCTGAGGTCAGATTGGACTCCAAACGAGGGGCTCAGCATCTGCTCCTCTGTTCCAAGAGCCTAAAGGGCCGAGGAGGCGAGCTTCTGGGGCCCCAGCCTTCAGCAGCGATCCTTGTCCCCTCTCCGCAGATATCAACGAGTGTGATGAGGCCGAGGCTGCCTCCCCGCTGTGCGTCAACGCGCGCTGCCTAAATACGGATGGCTCCTTCCGCTGTGTCTGCCGCCAGGGATTCGCACCCACGCACCAGCCGCACCACTGTGCGCCCGCGCGGCCCCGGGCCTGAGCCCTGGCACCTGCTGGCTGCCCATCCGCGCCTACCACACGGGGCCCCTGCAGCGCATCCTGCAGCCCCCTTATGCGTATGTGCACGGGGCGGCCCGTCCGGACCTGGAGAAGGGACCTAGGGACGCCTGGAAGCTGCGACGCCCTGCACTGCCCCGCCTCCCCCAGCGCTCCCACTGATGCGGTGGTCCCGGGCCTGGCCCAGGGGCCCCTTCACATGCCCTTTCCCTTTTATAGAATTCTCCATTAAAACCCACCTATTTTGTATCGTTTGCCTCCACCTGTCTTTGTTTCTCCAAATCTACATCCAGTTTGTGCTTTGAGTCACTAAATGACATTCCCTTCCCTTCTGACCCCTAGTTTCGTCTGTCTCTGCCTCTCTCGGTCTCTGCCTTCCTTCTCTGTCTCTGTCGTTCTGTCTCCTCTGTCTCTGTCTCTTTCTGATTTTGTTTTCTCTGCCTAACCTCTACATCCTGTCTTTTCATCTCTGTTTCTGCATGCGTCTTTCTCTTTTTCCTTTTTGTTTTGTTCTCTGTTTAAATCTCGAGAGCAATCTTGCCTCTGGATTTTTGTTTTTTTTTTGAGATGAAGTCTCGCTCTGTCACCCAGGCTGGAGTGCAGTGGTGCCATCTCCATTCACTGCAAACTCCGCCTCCCGGTTTCAAGCAATTCTCCTGCCTTAGCCTCCCAAGCAGCCGGGATTACAGGCGCGCACCACCACGCCTGGCTAACTTTTGTATTGTTAGGAGAGACAGGGTTTCACTATGTTGGCCAGGCTGGTCTCAAACTCCTGGCCTCAAGTGATCCACCCACCTTGGCCTCCCAAAGTGCTGGGATTACAGGTGTGAGCCACCACGCCCAGCTTTCATGTTTTAGAGATGAGGTCTCCCTGTGGTGCCCAGTCTGGTCTCAAACTCCTGGTCTCAAGTGATCCTGCCACCTCAGCCTCCCAAAGTCCTGAGATTATAAATATGAGCCACCGTGCCTGGCCTAGAAGTCTTAAGCTATCCTGGAACAAACGGGGCAAGAGCGGGGAGCAGGAGTACCTGGTGGGTCAAACCCAGACCTGAAGCTCCAGCTGGGAGTTGGCTGTGGATGGAGTATGGAGCGGCAGTCCTGGCAGCTGGAGGCTGGAATAAGCTGTGTGTGTGATGGTCGAGGACCCAGCACAGACCTCCTCCATGCGCCCTAACTACTTATTGGCCATGTTCCTAGTCCAGAATCTTCCTCCCTAAAAAACAAGAACATCTTAGATCAGCATAAACTTAGGGCAGGAGCAGGGACCAGGGATCGTGGGTGATCAGCTTGGCACTGGGACAAGCTGAAGAAAAAAAAAAAAAACTGTACCTTGGCGGGGCGTGATGGCTCATACGTGTAATCCCAGCACTTTGGGAGGCCGAGGCGGATGGATCACAAGGTCAAGAGATTCAGACCATCCTGGCCAACATGGTGAAACCCTGTCTACTAAAAATATAAAAATCAGCAGGGCGTGGTGGCATGCAACTGTAGTCCCAACTACTAAGGAGGCTGAGGAGAATCACTTGAACCCAGGAGGCAGAGGTTGCAGTGAGCTGAGATGATGCCACTGCACTCCAGCCTGGCGACAGAGCAAGACTGCATCTCAAAAACAACCAACCCCACAAAACTACCTGAGTCATTCTTCACCCCCCTGTCAATGCATGTGTACCCAGGGTTTCAAACTCACGTGCTGCAAAGACCAGACCCGGAATGTTAGCAGGAAGCAGGGAAAACTGAAGCACACGTTACTCCCAAGTGTGATCTGCCTAAGACTTGGGTAGACTGGGAAGGGGAACTCTCCCCAGTGTTAATACTGGTTTTGGCCTGGCGGGGTGTCTCGCGATTGTAATCCCAGCACTTTGGAGGCCAAGGCAGGATGATTACTTGAGCTCAGGAGTTTGAGACCAGCCTGGGCAACATGGTGAAACCTCATCTCTACTAAAAATATAAAAATTAGCAGGGCATAGTGGTGGATGCCTGTAGTCCCACCTACTCAGGAGGCTGAGGCAGGAGAATCGCTTGAAACCAGGAGCCGGAGGTTGCAGTGAGCCGAGATTGTGCCACTGCACTCCAGCCTGGGTGACAGAGCGAGACTCCGTCTCAAAAAAAAAAAAAAAAATGACTAATATAGTACTCTATGGAGCCTATTTGGCCTGTGAAGCTCCAGTTTTAATCTTCTAGGTAGGGCTAAAAATGCATAAATTGCAGATTGGAGGCTGCTTCTTGACCTGATCCCCAGCCCACCCGCTGAGTGTCACGAGGAGTCACATTCCCGGAAGCCTCCTGTGCTACGTCGGGGAATCATACTACAGGATTGGTGGTGGTAGTAAAATGAATTGTCATATATGTGCTTAGAATGGCATCTGGTACAGGGCAAGGGCCCAGTCATTGTTGGCGTAACCCTGGGCCTCCCACATGCTGAGCCCTGTGGCTGGGCAGATAGTAAGGTCTCATTCTTTTGTCTTTTTCTTTCCTTCTTCCCTTTTCTTTCTTTTCCTTTTTCTTTTTCTTTTTTTCTTTTTTTTGACATAGGGTCTTTCTCTGTTGCCCAGGCTGGAGTGCAGTGGTGCCACCATGGCTCACTGCAGCCTCAACCCCACCAAGGCTCAAGTGATCCATCTCAGCCTCCCAATTAGCTGGGACTGCAGGCATGTGCCACCATGCTCAGCTAATTTTTTAATTTTTATTTTTTGTAGAAAGGGGACCTTACTGTGTTGGACAGGCTGATCTCAAATTCCTACCAAAGGTGCTGGGATTACAAGTATGACCCACAGCACCCGGTCTGGCTAGGTCTTGTTCTTGACCAATTCTCTCTCCCAGAGTGGAGGAGGAGGCCATACCCCATCCCCCTCAACAGGACAGTGAGAAGCACCTAACACAGGGCCTTGGTGGGGAGGAGTGTCAGACAAGGAGGGCTCAAGGTTCCACAAAGGGGTGACAGTTGCACAAAACTGCCTGTACCAAAAATTATTGAATTGTACACTACACATGCGTGACTTGTGTGGTATGTGAATCATAACTCAATAAAGCCCTTCTTTAAAAACCCCAACTCTACAGAGGGTTTCAGGAAGTTACCCTCCAGCTGGCACAGGGAACCCGACCCAAACACTAACTCCTCACTCCTTCATTCAACAGATATTTTCCTGCTTTGCAGTAAGTGAATTAGAGGACCACAAGCTTTAACCTAGCCTTATGGGGTGGGAGGTAGGGAGGGCTCCTGGAGGAGGAGATGTTGGAGCTGAGAGTTGATCACTGTAGGGAAATGAGCAAGATGAAAGTGGTGGAGATGCCTATAATCCCAGCTACTCGGGAGGCTGAGGCAGGAGAATCTCTTGAACTCAGGAGGCGGAGGTTGCAGTGAGCCAAGATTGCACTGCTGCACTCCAGTCTGGGCAAAAGAGTGAGACTCTGTTGAAAGAAAGAAAGAAGAGGCCAGGTGCGGTGGCTCAAGCCTGTAATCCCAGCACTTTGGGAGGCCGAGACGGGCGGATCACGAGGTCAGGAGATCGAGACCATCCTGGCTAACACGGTGAAACCCCGTCTCTACTAAAAAATACAAAAAAAAAACGGGGGCGTGGTGGCAACACCTGTAGTCCCAGCTACTCGGGAGGCTGAGGCAGGAGAATGGCGTGAACCCGGGAGGCGGAGCTTGCAGTGAGCTGAGATCCGGCCACTGCACTCCAGCACGGGCGACAGAGCGAGACTCCGTCTCAAAAAAAAAAAAAAAAAAAAAAAAGAAAGAAAAAGGAAGGAAGGAGAAAGAAAGGAAGGAGAAAGAAAGAAAGAGAAAGAGGTGGAGAACCATGTTCCAGGTGGAGGGAACAGCACTTCCAAAGGCCTAGAAGTAAGAAAGCAAATATCTGTTAGATGTTTTTCCTTTGGTATGTAAGGCCTGTATTGTACAACAATGGTGACCTTCTTGGTGCCTGAGAAACCCCAGGCCCCTGCCTTCATGGGGACACTGACACATCACCACACATGACAGCCTGTGCTGTACAGGGGAGGCACAGGCAGGGGTGAGGCTGGGGTGGGGGAAGATCAGAGGGCATGGGTGCCCAGAGGAGACACTTGATCCAGTCTGAGAGATGATCAGGGAAGGCTTTCTGGAGAAAGAGAGCTCTGAACAGTCTCTGTTTGGGGGTCTAGATCCCTTTGAGAATCTGTCATTCACAGAAGAAAAACTCACACGAACAAAGGTTGCAGGCAATTTCCAAGTATTCTCATCCTCCCTCGGAATCTTCTGTGGGTATCCCATTCCCACCCCCGCCTCCACAACCACCTTGCTGCATAAATGTCCCAGGAATTGCGACAGGGCTGGCCGACAGTGCTGGAAAACTGCAATCGAATTTCAGCATCCTGGGAGTGGGATCTTTATTCTGAGATCTCACCCGCCGCCGGGCCTGGAGGGTGTGCCCCATGGATCTAATTGTTATCCTGCCTGCATCCCCTGCACTAACCCCTAGCCCTGGCGCTGGGGCTTCTGGCACTGGCCGGGACCGACGCGTTCTCCTCTGGAATGTTTAGAGGGAGGTAGTCCAGGCGGTCACCGCGCTCTCCAGACAAGCAACGCAGCGCCCCCCGATGGCCGCCGCGCACCGGCGCAGCCCAAGCCGGCTGCGCCCCTTAGTGGCCGATGCTCGTAAAGTCTTCAGCGAGCCCTGAGCTCCTTTTGTGAGCCAGCCTTGGTTTTGCAGGCTGGGGTCATTGTCGTTGTCATCGTTGTCATCATCATCATCATCATCATCATCATCATCAAGAGCTAATAGACGAGGCGTGGTGGCCCACACCTGAGACCCACACACTTCAGGCCATAAGTTCAAGATCAGCCTGGCCAACATGGTGAAACAATACAAAAAATCAACTGGGTGTGGTGGCCGGCACCTGTAATCTCAGCTACTCTGGAGGCTGAGGCATGAGAATAGCTTGAACCCGGGAGGCAGAGGTTACAGTGAGCTGAGATTGAACCACTGCACTCCAGCCTGGGTGACAGAGTGAGACTCTGTCTCAAAAAATAAATAAATAAAATAAAATAAAATAAAGCTATGATTGTCCAGGCGCAGTGGTTCATGTCTCTAATCCCAGGGCTTTGGGAGGTGAAGGCAGGAGGATCTCATGAGGCCACAAGTTCTAGACTAGCCTGGGCGACATAGCAAGAGTTGTCTCTACAAAACAAAACAAAATGCTATAGGCCGGATGCAGTAGCTCACACCTGTAATCCCACTACTTTGGGAGGCCAAGGCAGGCAGATCACCTGAGGTCAGGAGTTTGAGACCAGCCTGGCCAACATAGTGAAACCCCGTCTCTACACTTTGAAAACCACTGCTTCAGCTGTCTCTCCCACTGGGAGGAGAGCTGCCTCCTTCACTCTCAGCTCATGTGGTTCACATGTTGACCCTACTAGAAGACTCCAGACCTGGCCAATGACAGAATCTCTTCCCTTCAGCCTTTGCAACTGGCTCAGGGACAGGCATGTCCCTGAAGCCAGACTGATGAGCGCTGGCTCTGGGACTACTGCTCGTTGTTGAAGAAGGGGCTTCCTAGACATGCTGTGCTGAAAGGTTATAGGCCTGGAGCACTGGGGTCTTGCATGGGAGAAGAGCTGGCCTGAAAATGCAGCCAACACAAGGGGAAGCAGGGCTGGGAGAGGAACAGAGAGACTGGTGCCTGGCGCACGTCATCTGCACCTCTGTCTCACCCTTCTCCAGAACATTTCAGGAATGTGACATTTTTCTTTGCATCTTACATCAAATTTGTCAGCAAATTCTGTCAGCTCTAGTTAGAAAAGATGTCCCATCCTGTGTTGGAGGAAAAGCGATGCTATGTATCCAGGACATTACTGGGTCAGTTGACAGAACTGGAATACAAACAGTCGATTAGAAAATTTCATGTACTAATATTAAATTTACTAAAGTTGATCACTATATTGTGGTCATGTAAAAGAACATCCCTATTCTTTTGTTTTGTTTTGTTCTGTTTTTGAGATGGAGTCTCGCTCTGTCACCCAGGCTGGAGTGCAGAGTGCAGTTCAGCTCACTGAAATCTTGGCTCACTGCCGCCTCACCTCCCGAGTAGCCAGGACTACAGGCGTGTGCCACCACACCTGGATAATTTTTGTATTTTTAGTAGAGACGAGGTTTCTTCATGTTGGCCAGGCTGGTCTCAAACTCCTGACCTCAGGTGATTCGCCTGCCTTGGTCTCCCGAAGTGCTGGGATTATAGGCGTGAGCCACCGTGCCCGGCCCATTACAGAATCTTTTAGGGGTAGTATTGTTTATAACTTAGCCTTAAATATTTTTTAAAAAAAATCAGAAAAAGAAAATACACCCACATAACAGAGAAGAGAGCAAGCGATAAAGGAAATAAGATAGAAATGTTACCAATCCATGAACCCGCGTATGAAATACAGGAGAGTTCTTTGTCCTATTATTTGTCTTGCAATTTTTTGGTAAATTTGAAATTCTTTCTTTTTTTTTTTCTTTTGAGACGGAGTCTCACTCTGTCGCCCAGACTGGAGTGCAGTGGCCGGATCTTGGCTCACTGCAAGCTCCTGCTCCCGGGTTTACGCCATTCTTCTGCCTCAGCCTCCCGAGTAGCTGGGTCTACAGGTGCCCGCCACCTTGCCTGGCTAGTTTTTTTGTATTTTTTAGTAGAGACGGGGTTTCACCGTGTTAGCCAGGATGGTCTCGATCTCCTGACCTCGTGATCCGCCCGTCTCGGCCTCCCAAAGTGCTGGGATTACAGGCTTGAGCCACCGCGCCCAGCCTGAAATTATTTCTAAAGGAAAAGTTAAAACACTTTCTAAAAATGAGAGCTCTAAAATCTTAGGCCAGGCATGGTGGCTCACAACTGTAATCCCAGCACTTTGGGAGGCTGAGGCCGGTGGATCACCTGAGGTCAGCAGTTGGAGACCAGCCCGGCCAACATGGTGAAAACCTGTCTCTGCTAAAAATACAAAAATTAGCCGGGCATGATGGGAGGTGCCTGTAATCCCAGCTACTCAGGAACAAGAATCGCTTGAACCTGGGAGGCGGAGGTTGCAGTGAGCCAAGATGGCGCCACTGCACTCCACCCTGGGTAATAGAGCAAGACTCCAACTCAAAAATAATATAAAATAAAATAAAATCTTAGACAACACTATCATTATAAGTAGGATTAGGGAGATCAAAGACAACATGCTCTGTGCTGCAGGTACTATTTGGTATGATGTTGAAAATATCAGATTGTAGACTTGATTTTTTTTTTTTTTTTTTTTTTTGAGACAGAGTGTTGCTCTGTCGCCCAGGCTGGAGTGCAATGGTACGATCTTGGCTCACTGCAACCGCTGCCTCCCGGGTTCAAGCGATTCTTCTGCCTCAGCCTCCCAAGTAGCTGGGACTACAGGTGCGCGCCACCACACCTGGCTAATTTTTGTATTTTTAGTAGAGATGGGATTTCACCATATTGGCCAGGCTGGTCTAGAACTCTTGATTTCATGATCTGCCCTCCTTAGCCTCCTAAAGTGCTACAATAACAGGCGTGAGCCACTGCGCCTAGCCTAGACTTGATTTTTAAAATCGTTTTCCTCCAATAGAAATAGACCTGATTTTTAAAAATGTGCATGGCCAGGCACGGTAACTCATGCCTATAATCCCAGGGCTTTGGGAGGCCAATGTGGGACAATCACCTGAGCCCAGGAGTTGGAGGTCAACCTGGACAACATAGCAAAACCCTGTCTCTACAAAAATAAAAATATTAGGTGGGTGTGGTCATGTACACCTGTAATAGCAGCTACACAGGAGGTTAAGACAGGGGGATCCATTGAGACCAGGAGTTCCAGGCTGCAATGAGCTAAGATCACTGCACTGCAGCCTGGGCAACAGAGCGAGACCCTGCCTCAAAAAACAAACAAACAAGCAAACAAACAAAAAAAGCATGGTAAAATTTCAAAGATTGCTACTAAAAGAATAGAAATGGTGCATAGATTCCAAACTAGTAGAGGGAAAATAAAGAATAAGAAAACATAAGACAAAACTAAACAAAAAAATGCAGCCAATTCAAAGAAGCTTAAATGAGCATGGAAAAATAAATAAACGCAGAAAAATGAGGACACTAAAATCACAAAGCAAAATGGTAGAAGTAAACAAAATACATCACTAATCACACACACACAAAATGTATTCAGGACCAGGTATGGTGGCTCACACCTACAATCCCAGAACTTTGGGAGGCTGAGGCGGGCGGATCACTTGAGGTCACGAGTTTCAGACTAGCCTGGCCAATATGGTGAAACCCCATCTCTACTAAAAATACACATACAAAAAAAACAAGAAGTTAGCCAGGCATCGAGGTGCATGCCCATAATCCCAGCTACACGGGAGGCTGAGGCAGGAGAATTGCTTGAACCCAGAAAGCAGAGGTTACAGTGAGCTGAGATTGCATCACTGCACTCCAGCCTGGGCGACAGAGTGAGACTCCATCGGAAAAACAAACAAAGAAAAAATGTATTCAGAGGCCAAATACTTCTTACCACCTCCACAGCTGCTACCCATATCTCACCCTCCTTCTTAGGGTTTGGAGTTCCTACTCCTGTCCCCACAATCTCTCCCTGTTATGCAGCTAGAGGGGCTCTGAATACCCACGTCAAATCAAGTCCCTCTGCTGCTCAAAACCTTCCTGTGGCTCCATCTCACTCGAAGATATTTTTGCTCATTTGGTTTTTGTTGTTGTTGTTGTTGCTGTTATTGTTGAGACAGAATCTCACTCTGTTGCCCAGGCTGGAGTGCAACAGTGCAAATCACGACTCACTGTAGCCTAGACCTCCTCGGCTCAAGCCATCCTCCAGGCTCAGCCTCCTGAGCTGCTGGGACCTCAGGCACACACTACAACAACCCAACCAATTTTTTGATAGAGACGGGGTCTCCTTTGTTGCCCAAGCTGGTCTTGAACTCCTGGGCTCAACTTATCTACCCACCTCGGCCTCCCAAAGTGCTGGGATTCCAGGTCTGAGCCACTGTGTTCTGCCAATCTCATTCAAAGTAAGAGCCAAAGTCCTCACTGTGGTCCAGCAGACTCTGCACCATCTGCTTCTTGTTTCCTCTCTGACCTCATCTCCCTTCCACCTCCCACATACTCCTCTGCAGCCACACAGATCTCCTTGTTGTTTCTCTAAGATCCACACATGTTCCCACCTCAGGACCTTGGCACTGGCTGTTCCCTCTGCCTAGGGGTCTCTTTCCACTAGGCTCAGTCTCTCTTATATTTTTTTTAAATTTGAGATGGAGTTTTGTCACTTTTGTTGCCCAAACTGAAGCGCAGTGGGGCGATCTCGGCTCACTGCAACCTCCGCCTCTCGGGTTCAGGCAATTCTCCTGCCTCAGCCTCCCAAGTAGCTGGGACTACAGGCACCCGCCACCACTCCCAGCTAATTTTTGTATTATTAGTAGAGACGGAGTTTCACCATGTTGGCCAAGCTGGTCTCGAACTCCTGACCTCAAGTGATCCATCTACCTCAGTCTCCCAAAGTGCTGGGATTACAGGTGTGAGCCACTGCGCCCGGCCCCACTTGGCTCAGGCCCTCACCACCAGCAGGAGAATGGATAAACTGATTCCACAGTGACCCTGTGTGCTGCAATGAGAATAACCTGTAACTACACACGACAACCAGGATGAATTTTTTTCACGGTACTGAGTGAAAAAAGCCAGATGCTAAAAAGAACATATTTTCAGGTTGCATTTACACGAATTCAAAACAGGCACAACCAATCTATGCCGTCACAAGTCAGGGTGATAATGACCTTGGAGGGAGGGCAGGTGATAAGGGAGCGTCGAGCAGGCTTCTG
>NW_012116710.1:7682210-7684072 GCF_000951035.1 Colobus angolensis palliatus
CAGGTGTGTTCAATCGGTGATAATTCCTCCAGCGGTTATACTTATGGTTTGTACTTTGCTGAATGTGAGTCTACTTCAACAAACCACTGCCGAAAACAAGGAGCTGCACCCACCACCCAGTGTCTCCTCCACCCAGTTTAATCAACAGGACAGTCTCAGCCCCCCGGGGTCCCTCCCTCCCAGTGCAATGGGCTTTGATATCTTCAAGGCGCCTGGCTCTGCCACCCTGGTTCCTTTCCCCAGCTTGCTATGCATGTCACCCCACGCATGTTCCAGGCAGCTCCACAGAGGTCCCCAGAGAGAAGGCTGGCTGTGGGCGGGAGGAAGGGCAGGGGTGGGGGACATAGCTTCCCAGTGGAGCCTGGGCAGGGGAGGAAACATTTCTGCAACACCCCACACCAAGTCCTGACTTCCGGGGGAGCTTTGCAGGGTGAACTCTAAGTGCCCAGGGCCCCGTGTGAAGGGGTCAGCTGTGTCCCGCTCTGTGTCTGTCTCTGTCTGTCTCTCTTCCTGTTTCCCTCCCTCCCTCCCAATCTCTTTCTCCTCAAGATGAAAAAACTCACAATTATCTACATAACAATTTTATATCAGACTGTAACCCAAAAACCCAAGTTCCAACTTTGAATTTTTCAATAAACTTTGAATAAATAGTAGTGCTATTTTTCTTTCTTTTTTTTGGTACTGTAATGTTTACTTTTAAATTTAATTTTTACTGGCACGATTTTACATATATGAGGTTCAAGAAAAGAAAATCTCCACTGTTTACATTTCTTTTCTGGCTATTAATATTGTTCATTTCATTCCGTGATTATTACCGGAAATAATTTTGTCCTGTGTGGAAGGGAGGCGCTTGGCAGGCCTCGAGTTATTCTTCGAGACATGGGGGGCTGTGGTCAGATTTAGAAAGTGCTTGTGGGTGGCTGGGTGGGAGTGGGTCAAGGGAGACATAAGGGCCGGCTGGAGTCCAGGGAGGAGGCTGGCCCGGCAAGCACCCAGGCAGCGGAGATGGGCAGGGCCGCGGAGAGTCCAGGAGGGGCAGGCCCTGGGGACTGTGGGTTGGGGAAGGAGATTATTTTATTTTATTTTTTCTTTTTTGAGACAGAATCTCGTTCTGTCTCCAAGACTGTAGTGCAGTGGCACGATCTCTGCTCACTGCAACCTCTGCCTCCTGGGTTCAAGGGATTTTCCTTCATCAGCCTCCCAAGTAGCTGGGATTATAGGCACGCACCACTATACCCGGCTAATTTTTAATATTTTTGGTAGAGACAGAGTTTCACCATGTTGGCCAGGCTGGTCTCATCCTCCTGACCTCAAGTGATCCACCTGCCCCAGCCTCCCAAAATGGTGGGATTACTGGGGTGCGCCACCATGCCTGGCCTAATTTTTTGTATTTTTAGGAGAGACAGGGTTTTGCCATGTTGGCCAGGCTAGTCTTGAACTCCTGGCCTCAAGTGATGCGCACACCTCAACCTCCCAAAGTGCTGGGATTACAGGTGTGAGCCACCACGCCCCGCCAAGGGAAGGGGAGAATGTGAGTGCTATTGAAAGTAGAAAACACAGAGCATAGGCTGGGTGTGGTGGCTCACACCTCTAATCCCAGCACTTTGGAAGGCCAAAGTGGGAGGATGGCTTAAGCCATTCGAGATCAGCCTGGGCAACATAGTGAGACCCCTGTCTCTACAAAAAATAATAAAATTAGCCAGGCACGGTGGCACCCACCTGTACTCCCAAGGCTACTTGGGAGGCTGAGGTGGGAGGATCACTAGAGCCCAGGAGATCTGCGGTGAGCCGTGATCATGCTACTGCACTCCAGCCTGGGCAACAGAGTAAGACCCTGTCTCTAAAAATAAAAAATAATTTAA
>NW_012116710.1:7687927-7688276 GCF_000951035.1 Colobus angolensis palliatus
CTGGTCTGAAACTCCTGGGCTCAAGCGATCCTTCTGCCTCAGCCTCCTGAGTAGCTGGGACTACAGGGTGCGATTTTTTTTTCAAGTATTCAAAAAAAATGGGGAGGGGAAAGAAGATGCAATGGCAAAATATTGGTGGTTCTTGAACCTGGGTGATGAGTATATGTAAGCTTATTGTCTCTTGACTTTTTGTGTCTGTTTGAAAACTGTCATGATATAAGAGTTTAAAAATTGAAAACAAAATTTATAAAAGGAGCGTTTGGGCCGGGTGCAGTGGCTCACGCCTATAATCCCAGCACTTTGGGAGGCCAAGGCAGGTGGATCACCTGAGGTCAGAAGTTCAAGATCA
>NW_012116710.1:7688731-7692006 GCF_000951035.1 Colobus angolensis palliatus
AAAAAAAAAAAAAAAAGAGGAGAGTTTGGTGTTCATTAAGCAACATTTGGACTACGGAAAACTAGCAAGGCAAAGACGCCCCTCCCATCCCTAAGTCCTGTACCACTATGGTTGTTGACATTTTGATATATTTCCTTTCAGTCTTTTCTATTCTATGTGAGCTTTTTAAATGCGTGTGTGTGTGTGCACGTGTGTGTTTTACATAACTGTGTGAGCAAATTGTTTATACAGCCCTGTTTTTTCCCCTCTTAAAATGTAAGCTGTTCCCCTGTTAAAACATCTTTGGATAAACACAATCTCTAATGTTTGCACTATGTTTAGTCAAAAGGGCAGCATTGCCAGAGGTTGAAGCTGTTTCCAATTTCCTCCCATTATAAATAATGCCCCCATGGACCTCCTTGTGTGTCCCAGAGGAGGGATTCTTGGGCCAAAGGGTGCGGACCCTTTGGCAGAGCTCATGGTCAAAAATCTCGGCAGAGTTTCAGCCTGACCCGAAGCTAAGATGACCTCATACGGTTAAAGCGAGATTGGACTGCTATTTATTTCCTAAACGTTTGATTCATGACTCAAGCTTGTCAGGGGATCTGTTTTTTTTTTTTTTTTTCCCCTTCTTCTCTATGTGCTCGGTTGCAAGAAACAGAAATCCATTCACACTAGCTCATGTCAAAAGGGAGTTGTACTGAGGCAGGGTAATTGGTTGAACCAGGGAGGCAAAGGGTGCAGCGAGCCGAGATCGAGCCACTGCACTCCAGCCTGGGCAACAGTGAGAGACTCCGTCTCAAAAAATAAAATAAAATAAAATAAAGGCGGGGTGTTGTATCCATCAGCAAGTAAAGCTCATATTCAGCTTGGACAAGCTGTCTGCGAGGAATGTTGTTGGGGTATATCTAGGCTATGTTGATTGTTGAAATATTGAATTATTTCCCTATTGATTGGTAAATCATGCTGTCTCAAGTCGCTCCAGTGATGTCCCCCACCACGGCCACTCCAGCTGCCCTGGTCCCTCTCCCAGGACTTCCCAGACCGCTCCACAATGCAGGAAGTAAAAGGTCAATATCGGGCACTGAAGTGAACCACGCTTCTCGGTCAGTGCCCAAAGTATTGGTTGTGAACGTCATTTTTTCTTTTTTTTTTCTTTTTTCTTTTTTTTGGAGACGAAGTCTCACTATGTTGCCTAAGCAAGTCTTGAACTCCTGAACTCAAGCGATCCTCCTGCCTTGGCCTCTCAATGTGTTGGGATTAAGGTGTGAGCCACCGCACCTGGACTGGTTGTAAAATATTTGATGATTCGCCTAGATGCAAGTACCAGAACAGCTGACTCAAATGGCTTCAGCTGTAAGGGGAATTTGTGGCTGGAAAATCCACACTTGTGCTGGCTTCAGCCAAAGTTAACACAATGGCTCAGCCATGTCACCAAGGACCCCATTTTTTTCTGCCTTCCTCCTTTTTTACTTTTTATTTTTTTTGTGTGACGGAGTCTGGCTCTGTTGCCCAGACTAGAGTGCAGTGGCGCAATCTCAGCTCACTGTAACAGTCTCCAACTCCCTGGAATTCAAGTGATTCTCCTGCCTTAAGTAGCTAGGACTATAGGCATGTGCCACCATGCTCAGTTAATTTTTGTATTTTTAATAGAGACTTGGTTTTACCATGTTGGCCAGGCTGGTCTTGAACTTGTGACCTCAAGTGATCTGCCTGCCTTGGCCTCCCAAAGTGCTGGGATTACAGGCGTGAGCCACCATTCCCGCCGGGCCCTATTTCTTTTTATCTCTCTGCTTTCTCTTTTCCAGTGGAAGCTCTCAAGATGGCTGCCTCCAGCCTCTGGCCACAGGGAACCTTCTTCATATCCCACAAGCAAAGGAGAGCACCTTTGGCTCCGATTTCCTGCCAAAGTAATGAGGCTAACTCTGATTGGGCCAACCGAGGGCACATGTTCATGCAAGAGCCAATCACTGTGATCTGAGGGACAGAAGGAAAAACCATAATGGCCAGATTGGCTGAGCCAAGTCACATGTTCCTCAACTAGTAAGGTGAGTGGCTCACACTAGGGCTGTGGAAGCCACACCTGGGTTGAATTTCCATTCTGAGCCAATTACTGTCTTCTCTGCCCTGTTTCCCTTCAGTAACATAGAGATAATGAAGGCAATCATATGGTAAGAGTTCCGGTGAGGATTAAATGAGTTAGTTAATGCAAAGCACTGAGAATGGTGCCCATATACAGAAAGCGTTCAAATGTTAGCTTCTGTTATTGTCATTATACGCTCATTCTCACCTCTCAAGGCTGCTTTTCTTTGCACGCTCCTTATGCTCCACACTTTTCCCTCTTTCTAGTTACTATTGCTTGGTAACAAATCACTCCAAAACATGGTGGCCCAAAACAACAACAGTCATCCTATTATTTTTCACTGTGTCTGTGGTCAGAGTTTTGGGAATAACCCAACTGGGCAGTTCTGACTCGGAATTTCATATGGTTGCAGTCACTTGGCCGCTGAAACTGGAACAGGGAAGCAGCTGGGGGTGGGTGGATCTCTCTCTCTCTCTCTCTCTCTCTTTCTCTCTCTCTCTCTCTCTCTCTTTCTCTCTCTCTCTCTCTCTCTCTTTCTCTCTCTCTTTCTCTCTCTCTCTCTTACCTTCTCCTGGCTCCATGTTGTCTCAAGCCTTCTCCATGAGCTGGTTTGGGCTCCCTCACATCATGGCAGCCTCTGGGCAGTTGGACTCACATAGCAGCTTCGGGCTCCAGTACAAGCGTTTTTATGCAAGTGGCAGCCTCGACCAGGTGCGGTTACTTACGCCTGTAATCCCAGCATTTTGGGAGTTTGAGGCAGGCGGATCACCTGAGTTCGGAAGTTCAAGACCTAGATGTAAGGGGAGCTTACACAAATTCCACTTCCCAGTGAAAGGGGTATCAAGGTTCTAGAGGAATATATGGGCTGGCAAACATTGTTGCAACCATCTTTGGAAGTTACATCCGGCTTTTCCTGGTACTGATTTAAGACCCACCTCTATACAACCTGTGCCCAATAACATCCACCTGGAGACAACTCCAACTCCCTGTTCTAAACAGAAATAGTTAATTGAGAAATCTCAATCCCTTTGGATCAAAAACATGATGGTTTCCGTTTGTTTTGCAGTGACTGCTCTCTACCTGCTATCTATTGTTTTCCAAGACTGTGATCCAAAATCACAGCATCCAAGACTATGTCTTTTTTTATTTATTTATTGTTTTCGAGACAGGGTCTCACTCTGTCGCCCAGACTGGAGTGCCGTGGTGCGATCTC
>NW_012116710.1:7693116-7695956 GCF_000951035.1 Colobus angolensis palliatus
AAAAAAAAAGCTCCCCCACTGAGCACCTTGTGACCCCCTACTCCTGCCTGCCAGAGAATAAGCCCCCTTTGACTGTAATTTTCCTTTACCTATCCAAATCCTATAAAACGGCTCCACCCTTATCTCCCTTCCCTGACTCTTTTCGGACTCAGCCCGCCTACACTCAGGTGATTAAAAAGCTTTATTGCTCACACAAAGCCTGTTTGGTGGTCTCGTCACACGGACACGCATGACAATAATAACATACTATGGATATGGATTCACTAAGTTTTTGTGGTTTTTTGTTTGTCTGTTTTTGTTTTGAGACGGAGTCTTGCTCCGTCGCCCAGGCTGGAGTGCAATGGTGCGATCTCACTGCAACCTCTGCCTCCCAGGTTCAAGCAATTCTCCCTGCTTCAGCCTCCCAAGTAGCTGGGATTACAGGCACCCACCACCATGCCCGGCTAATTTTTGTATTTTTCAGTAGAGATAGGGTTTTGTCATGTTGGCCAGCTGGTCTTGACCTCCTGAGCTCAGATGATCTGCCAGCTTTGGCCTCCCAAAGTGCTGGGATTATAGGCGTGGACCACCACACCTGGCCTTTTGTGTTTTTGTGTGTGTTGTGTGTGTGTGTGTGTGTGTTTATGAGACGGGGTTTCACTCTGTTGCCCAGGCTGGAGTGCAGTGGTGTAATCACAGCTCACTACAGCTTCAACCTGCGAGGCTCAAGTGATACTCCCACCTAAGCCTCTTGAGTAGCTGAGACTACAGGCACCCACCACCACACCTAACTAATTTTTGAAGAGATGGGTTTTCACCATGTTGCCCAGGCTGGTCTCAAACTCCTGGGCTCAAGTGATTCCCCCCATCTTGGCCTCCCAAAGTGCTGGGATTACAAACATGAGCCACTGTACTGGGCGTATTTCTTTGTGTCTTAAGAGGCAGGGTCTTTCTCTGTTGCCCAAGCTGGAGTACAATGATTCTATCATAGCTCACTGCAGCCTCAAACTCCTAGGCACGGGAGATCCTCCTGCATCAGCCTCCCGAGTAGCCCAGACTATAGGTGTGTGCCACTATACCTAGTTAATGAAAATAATTTTTTTGTAGATATGAGTTCTTGCTATGGTGCCTAGGCTGGTCTGGAACCTCCAGCCTCAGGTGATCCCCTTGCTTCAGCCTTCCAAAGCAGTGGGGTTATAGGCATGAACCATCTGGCCTGGTCTCACTCTTTCTCTTTCTACATCTACATTGAGCTGTAGATATCTACATACTATAGATATCTAAAAGTTATGTAAATGTCTACTTAAGCTTATAGGCATGAGTTACAAATTGCTATTGTATTATGAGGGGAATTCAAAAAGTTCATGGAGAATGGAATTAAAAGATAAAAATTTAAAAAAGATTTATTTCTCACCATAAACTCCATCAACGTCAAAGTCAAGACACTTTTGTAAACCATTATACCAGCCATTTAGTCTATCCCTAAATAACTGAGGGTCCCAGGAATTTAACCACATCAGTGCAGCCTTTTTTACCCTTTTCTTTTCTTTTTTTTTGAGATGGAATGTCACTCTGTTGCCCGGGCTGGAGTGCAGTGGTGCGATCTCGGCCCATTACGACCTCCGCCTCCCAGGTTCAAGCCCTTCTCCTGCCTCAGCCTTCTGAGTAGCTGGGACTACAGGCACCTGCAACTGCACCCGGCTAGTTTTTTGTATTTTTGAGTAGAGACGGGGTTTCACCGTCCTAGCCAGGATGGTCTCGATCTCCTGACCTCGTGATCCGCCCGTCTTGGCCTCCCAAAGTGCTGGGATTACAGGCTTGAGCCCCTTCAAAGATTTTAAGATTAGGAAACAAAAATTCAGAAGGAGCCAGATCGGGACTGCCAAGTGGATGTCTAATAATTTGCCGTCAAAACTTGTAAAATGGCTCGTTTGATGAGTGGAATGAGCAGGAGCGTAGTCATGCTGGAGAAGAACTCTCTGGTGAAGCTTCCCAGGCTTATTTCTGCTAAAGCTTTGGCTTTCTCAAAACACTCTCATAATAAGGAGATCTTATTGTTCTTGGACGCTCCAGAAAGTCAACAAGCAAAATGCCTTGAGCATCCCTGAAAACTGTTGCCATGACCTTTGCTCTTGACCAATGTGCTTTTGCCTTGGCTGGATCACTTCCCCCTCTTGACAGCCATTCTTTGATTAGGATTTGTCTTCAGGATTGCACCAGTGAAACCATGTATCATTTCCTGTTACAATCGTTCAAAGAAATGCATTAAGATCTGGATCTCACTTGTTTAGCATGTCCATGGAAAGCTCTGCTCTTCTCTGCAGCTGACCTGGGTGCGACCGTTTTGGCACCCATCCGAGTGGAAAGTTTGTTCAGCTTTAATTTCAGTCAGAATTGTATAAGCTGAGGCCAGGCGAGGTGGCTCAAGCCAGTAATTCCAGCACTTCGGGAGAATGAGGCAGGAGGATCACTTGCATCCAGGAGTTCAAGACTGGCCTGGGCAACCTAATGAGACCCTCATCTCTACAAAAAAATACAAAACCTTAGCTGAGCGTGGTGGTGCGCAACTGTAGTTCTAGCTACTTCGGAGGCTGAGGTGGGAGGATTGCTGAAACCCAGGAGGTTGAGGCTGCAGTGAGCCACAATCTTGCCACCGTACTCAGCCTGGGCAACAGTGCAAGAACCCTGTCAGAAAGAAAAGAAAAGAAAAGAAAAGGAGGGAGAAAGAAAGAGAAAGAGAGAAAGAAAGAGAGAGAGAGAGAAAGAGACAGAGAGAGAGAGACAGAGAGAAAGAAAGAAAGAAAGAAAGAAAGAAAGAAAGAAAGAAAGAAAGAAAGAAAGAAAGAAAGAAAGAAAAGAAA
>NW_012116710.1:7696006-7696350 GCF_000951035.1 Colobus angolensis palliatus
CCTCTTTAATTAGGGCATGAACAAATTTAATTTTTTTCCAGAAAAATTGATGTGGATGGTACGCCACGGTGGATTTCATCTTCAGCATGACCCAGGCTGGAGTGCAGTGGTACAGTCACGGCTCACTGCAGCCTCTACCTCCCAGACTCAAGTGATCCTCCCACCTCAGCCTCCTGAGTAGCTGGAACTACAAGTGTGCACCACCATGCCCAGATAATTTATCTATTTTTTGTACAGATGGGGTTTCACGTTGCTCAGGCTGGTTTCACATTCCTGAGCTCCAATGATCTGCTGGCCTCAGCCTCCTATAGTGTTGGGATTACAGGCGCGAACCACCACGCCTG
>NW_012116710.1:7696710-7712148 GCF_000951035.1 Colobus angolensis palliatus
GCCAGGATGGTCTCGATCTCCTGACCTCGTGATCCGCCCGTCTCGGCCTCCCAAAGTGCTGGGATTACAGGCTTGAGCCACCGCGCCCAGCCTAGGAGCTCTTTTCAATCTGATGTTTTATTTTAGTGTCTCAAACTAGATCATGTTCAGACAAGTTATAACAAGTTAGTACGAGTTTATTTTGGTGCAAAAAAGAAATTGAACTCCATGCATAGTTTTCATAATCCACATTTTCCATGAATATTTGGAAGACCCCTCTTTCTCTCTCTCTCTCTCTCTCTTTTTTTCTGTAGAGATGGTCTTGCTCTGTCATCCAGGCTGGAGTGCAGCGGCACAATCATGGCTCACTGAAGCCTTGACTTCCTCGGCTCAAGCAATCCTCCCACCTCAGCTTCCTGAGTTACTGGGACTACAGTGTGCACCACCACACCTTCATAATTATAATAACAATAATAATTATTATTTTTGGTAGAGATGGGGCGGTCTCACTATATTGTCCAGGCTGGTCTTGAACTCCTGGCCTCAAGTGATCCTCCCCAAACAGCCTCCCAAAGTAGTGCTGGGATTACAGGCATGAGCCACAGTGTCTGGCCAATAAATGTTTTTTGAATGAATGAAGAAATTAGTGCGTGGACATATTTTCCCATCAGCTATCACAACCAGACTCTGAGTTCCCCGAAGGTAGGGCCTGTGAGTATCATTGTGTACCCTCAGCCCTCAATAGCTGATAAAAATAAGTATTCAGAAAATGCTTGTAAAATGAAGAAGAGAATATGTATGGGACAGGAAGTAGACCAGTGGTTGCCTGGGGCTGGGACAGGGAATAGGGAGCAACTGCAAATGGGCAGAAGGGACATTTTTAGAATGATGGGACTGTTTTTGAAGTGGCTGTGATGGCTGCAGAACTGTAAAATCACCCAAAATCAGTAAATCACTTACAACAGGTGAACTTTATGACAGGTAGATTATACCTCAGTAAAGCTGTTAAAACAAAACCAGTGTTGAGGGAGGAAATAAATGCTACCTTGGTAATACTGAGGACTCAGTGATTATCAAGACAGCTCTCTTCCCTGCCCTCATAAGGCTTTCTGTGCAGGGCAGGGAAGCCCACCCATTGTAGACAGTGACAGCCTAGAGCCATCGCGGCAGGAGGGTGGGGAGGGGACAGGCAGACAAGTGGGAGGCCAGGATGGGGGAAGCTGGGGCAGAGAAGTTGGGCTGGGATGGGGGCACAGGCAGAGGGGTCTGGGCAGTGACTGGGGAGGTGCAGGTGGAGGGCAAAGGGGTCAGGGTCCAGATGGGAGAGGCACAGGCAGACGGATCCGGGCCAGGGCAGGGAGATACAGGCCGAGTTGAGGAGCATAAGGAACATAGGAGCCCAAAGAAGGCGCCCGACCAGTCAGGGAGGAATTCCCAGAAGGGGAAGGGCTGAGCCAGGGCCTGAAGTATAATGTTCATGAATGCGACAGCAATTTTTCTTTTTCTTTCTTTCTTTTTCTTTTTTTTTTGGGGGGGGGGACCGAGTCTCCCTCTATCACTGGAGTGCAGTGGCTCGATATTAGCTACCTGCAACTTCCACCTCCCGGGTTCAAGCGATTCTCCTGCCTCAGCCTCCCAAGTAGCTGGGACTACAGGCGCCCGCCAACACGCCTGGCTAATTTTCACATTTTTAGTCGACACGGGGTTTCGCCATGTTGGCCAGGCTGGTCTTGAACCCCTGACCTCAGGTGATGCACCTGCCTCGGCCTCCCAAACTGCTGGGATTACAGGCATGGGAGCCACCGCGCCCAGCCCAATTAGAATTTTTCTTAAACACTTTTCCTGCCTTAGCAAAGTCTTGGCGGGGCTGCCGTCCAGGCGCCGCGAGCGCAGGGCCACGAGGGGGCGCTGCTCCACCACGCTAGGGGAACGTCCCCGGCAACCACGTGGCCCCGCAGGTGCTGTAGGTCGGCGAGCGCGCCTCGAGGGTGGATGGGGTAGGTTACAGCCAGGGAGCCCCGGGTGGCGCGTGGCCCTGCGCAGGGCAGTGGAAGCGGCGGGCCCCAGGGAGCATGAGACGCTGCGCTCCTTGGGGTGGTCCCAGCGCTGTGCAGCGAGGGGCCAGGGCTGTCCTCGGTCCCGCGCGGGCGGCTCCCGGAGACACTGCGGTCTCCTGGTGGGGGGGAGCTTTAAAAAAAAAAAAAAAAACCCAACAGGAAGCGTGGTGGGGGCGCCCGGCTCTGTCACCCACGGAATGCATCAAAATAGCCCGCTGTTGGCCGGGCGCGGTGGCTCAAGCCTGTAATCCCAGCACTTTGGGAGGCCGAGACGGGCGGATCACGAGGTCAGGAGATCGAGACCGTCCTGGCTAACACGGTGAAACCCCGTCTCTACTAAAAAATACAAAAAACTAGCCGGGCGAGGTGGCGGGCGCCTGTAGTCCCAGCTACTCGGGAGGCTGAGGCAGGAGAATGGCGTAAACCCAGGAGGCGGAGCTTGCAGTGAGCTGAGATCCGGCCACTGCACTCCAGCCTGGGCGGCAGAGCGAGACTCCGTCTCAAAAAAAAAAAAAAAAAAAAAAAAAAAAAAAAAAAAAAAAAAAAAAAAAAAAAAAAAAAAAAAAAAAAAAAAAAAAAAAAAAAAAATAGCCCGCGCGGCCGAGGGCGGTTCCGGGAGAGGGGGCGGCCGCACGGGGCGGGGCTTCACCGGAGGGCGGAGCTTCCCAAAGAACGGAAGAGAGGAGTGCAGAACCGGCCCCAGGGGGACGTCCTCCTGTTCCCCCAAAATGACCTAGATAGGCGTTTGTGTGGGATGGGGTTCCCGGGTAGGATGGGGCTTTCAGTGCGGTGTCCCGGGTCTATTCTGAGCGGGCCGAAACCTGAGGAAGTGGGAGTGGGCCGTTGATCCGGGTTCCAGGGCCTCTTTGGCGTGAAAAGCTCCATGGAGAGCCAGAATCTCCAGCCTGCGCGTGGGAGGGAAGATGGGAAATGGGCCAAGAGGAGCCTGTGGGAGGTCCTCCCCGGGACGGCCCTCTTCCATCTACATCCGCGGGGACCGTTGTGGGGGCAGCTCTGAGAAAGGCTGCTCTGGGCGCAGGGAAGGGTGGTTGAATGAAGAGATCAGTCAGGGATGGGGTGGGGGTGCCTTGACTGTGTCCCAGATTTGCGGCGTGCTTCTGACCTCAGTTCCCCATCCTTCCAGTTGCTCAAATCCTCTCTGTCCCAGTCCTAGGCCGTTTCTGTCCCTCTCATTTCCTAGTGGTTTGCAGAGGGGAACCACTAAGGCTGCCTCTTCTATGCCTGGCCCTGTGTTGGCACGGGGAAGTGACTGAGACGCCCCAGACCCCCTTCTACCTCACAGACCAGTGAGGCAGATAGACCTGACACCAGTAGTGAAAGCCCGAATGCGTCATTGAGAGGACGGGGGGGGGGGGGGGGGGGGAAGGCACAGGCAGATGGGTCAGGGCTGGGATAGGGGTGGACAGGGGCCTGTAGGATCCAATCCAAGGGAAGAGTGGGTACTGCTGACTCAGTCTGCGGGGGTTGAAGAGCTGTCTAAACTTAGACCAAAAAGATAGGATGGGGCCCGGACACCTGGCTCCTGCCTGTAATCCCAGCACTTCGGGAGGCAGAGACAGGAGGATCACTTGAGGCCAGGAGTTCCAGACCAGATTGGACAACATGGCGAGACCCGCATCTCTACAAAATAATTTAAAAATCAGTTGGGCATAGTGGTGCAGGCCTGTAGTCCCAGCTACTCAGGAGGCTGAGGTGGGAAGATTGGTTGAGCCCAGGAATTCAAGGCTGCAATGAGCTATGATTGCCCCACTGCACTCCAGCCTGGGTGATAGAGTGAGACCCCGTCTTTAAAATAATAATAGCAAAAATACTGGGCTGGGTGCAATGGCTCACGCCTGTAATCCCAACACTTTCGGAAGCCGAGGTGGGCAAATCGCTGAGGTCAGGAGTTCTAGACCAGCCTGGCCAACATGGTGAAACCCAGTCTCCACTAAAAATACAAAAATTAGCTGGGTGTGGTGGCAGGCGCCTGTAGTTCCAGCTGCTTGGGAGGCTGAGGCAGGAGAATCGCTTGAGCCCAGGAGGTGGAGGCTGCAATGAGATTGCACCACTGCCCTCCAGCCCAGGTGACAGAGTGAGACTCTGTCTCAAAAAATAAATAAATCCTTCACGCCTGTAATCCCAGCACTTTGGGAGGCCGAGACGGGCGGATCACGAGGTCAGGAGATCAAGACCATCCTGGCTAACACGGTGAAACCCTGTCTCTACTAAAAATACAAAAAAAAAAAAAAATTAGCTGGGCGCGGTGGCGGGCGCCTGTAGTCCAGCTACTCGGGAGGCTGAGACAGGAGAATGGCGTGAACCCGGGGGGCGGAGCTTGCAGTAAGCCAAGATGGCGCCACTGCACTCCAGCCTGGGCGACAGAGCGAGACTCCATCTCAAAAAAATAAATAAATAAATAAATAAAATTAAAAATAAATAAATAAATCCATCCTAATGAAAGGATAGAATGGGGCTCAGGGCCTTGGAAGAGGGTCAGCTTCTAACAAGAGGTATTTGAACTGAGTCCTAAAGCATCGGTAGCATTCTTCTGGGAAGTGCTGTGTCACCCTGAAGGAAAGGGTGTTCTAGGCAGAGAGAATGACAAATGCAAAAGCTTGGAGGTGACAGTGTGGCTCATCTCTGGCAGGGTCCTCTACTCCCTGCCCCGGGAATTCCCCCAACATCATACCCTGACAGAGCTCTTAGGTCTCCTAGTCCTGGAGTCCGCAACAGGTTAATGGGCTGTAATGGTAACGCTATAGAGGGCAGGCCCTAGGCTTGTTCCCTCACAGCCTGATGCTTTTTTGTTTGTTTTGAGACAGTCTCGCTCTGTTGCCCAGGCTGGTGTGCAGTGGTGTGATCTTGGCTCACTGCAACCTTGGCCACCTGGGTTCAAGCGATTCTCCTGCCTTAGCTTCCCAAGTAGCTGAGATGACAGGCACCCACAACCATGCCTGGCTAATTTTTGTATTTTTAGTACAGATGGAGTCTCACCATGTTGGCCAGGTTAGTCTCTAACTCCCAACCTGAGGTAATCCACCTGCCTGGGCCTCCCAAAGTACTGGGATTAAAGGCATGAGCCACCACGCCCAGCCTTTTGTTTTGTTTGCTTTTTTAGACAGGGTCTCGTGCTCACGCTGTCACCCAGGCTGGAGTGCATGACTGCATCACGGACCACTGCAGCCTGGACCTCCCAGGTTCAAGCAATCCTCCCATCTCAACCTCTCGAGTAGCCGGGACTACAGGCGTGTGCCACCGCGCCCGCCTAATTTTAAATTACTTTGTAGAGACAGGGTCTCATTACGTTGCCCAGGCTGGCCTTGAACTCCTAGGCTCAAGCGATCCTCCCACCTTGGTCTCCGAAGAGATGGGCTGACAGGCGAGAGCCACCCTGCCGGACTCCGCCTGACGGTTTCACGACTGTCTTTGACTTTGGCCCACACGAGTCAAATGTATCACCGTGGGCCACTGACTCAACTTCCCCATCTATCCAGTGGGAACAGAATATTGGATTGCACATAATCAATCATCTCATTTTAAAGAACTATAATGAAACAAAATTTATATATTATATAGCTTTAAAAATACATCTTGTAGATTAAAGGACTCAAGAAACAATAGCAAGACTGCAGGCCGGGCGCGGTGGCTCAAGCCTGTAATCCCAGCACTTTGGGAGGCCGAGACGGGCGGATCACGAGGTCAGGAGATCGAGACCATCCTGGCTAACACGGTGAAACCCCATCTCTACTAAAAAATACAAAAAAAACTAGCCGGGCGAGGTGGCGGGCGCCTGTAGTCCCAGCTACCCGGGAGGCTGAGGCAGGAGAATGGCATGAACCTGGGAGGCAGAGCTTGCAGTGAGTTGAGGTCAGGCCACTGCACTCCAGCCCAGGCGACAGAGCGAGACTCCGGCTCAAAAAAAAAAAAAAAAAAAAGACTGCAAAACGCTGCCACGTCAGGTGACACTTTGGCTAGTTTTGGAAAATGCTGACAAAACAAGAATTTGCCAGCATGGGCTAAGAGATACTATTACCAACCCCACTCATTAAAATAGTAATATTGAACTAATTCAAAGTAGTTTGTTTTTTGTTTTTGAGACAGAGTCTCGCTCTGTTGCCCAGGCAGGAGTGCAGTGGTACGACCTCAGGTCACTGCAACCTCCGCTGCGCGGGCTCAAGCGATTCTTGTGCCTCAGCCTCCTGAGTAGCTGGAATTACAGGTGCCTGCCACCACACCTGGCTAAGTTTTGTATTTTTGGTAGAGACGGGGTTTCTCCGTGTCGGTCAGGCTGGTCTTGAACTCCTGACCTCAAGTGATCTGCCTGCGTCGGCCTCCCAAAGTGCTGGGATTACAGGCGTGAGCCGCCGCGCCCGGCCAGCAGTTTATAATGTTTTTTATTCCTCGGTTCTAAATCTGTAAGGAACATAAATGGGGTGATTAATTTTGGCTCCTTGAATACCTGCCTGGCAGGTGCTGAGTCAGTGGTACCACGCGATGACTCGGAGGTTCTCACTCAGGGACACCCTTCTGACTCCGTTTCAGTCCATGACTCAGGAGGAAAGGTTCTGGGACCTCACCAGCGCCCTACACACACCCTCGTTTCCCGAGGGGCACCATTATAGTCTTCCTTTATTGGCTGTCCTTGTATAATACAAATCTTCAAGTTTAGATACAAAAAAAATCTGGAAATAAAAGATAGAAAAGTACCCGCCAGGCACCCCTTCCCCTTCTTCCCGGACCCCTCCCCAGCGGGCACGGACATGAGGTAACTGCGCATCTTCTCCTCCTCCCCCCTCCCCGCCTCCTGGGCCCCCAACTTGGCCCCCATGAGACCTTGGCTTAAGGAACACATGGGCCCCAGAGTTGGAGGGTGATGGGGGCGAGTACAGCATTGGCAGTGAACGCAGCGTGTGGGCAGAGGGCAGCCCTTAGCTTGTGCTGTGTGTGGGGGGAGGAGACTACCAGATTTGGGGTGGGCACTGGTGTGGGGCCCAGGAGAGCCCCTAAGCAAGTGTCCCCCCCATCCTGTCCAACACTGGAAGGTGGGAGGTCAACAGAAACTGGGAAATGGAGCGTGAACCAAGGGCATTCAGTGGGACTGTGGCAACCCCTGTGTCTGGGGTGGGGGAAGGGGGCATTGCCAGCCTAAGTCCGGCAGTGAAATGGTTCCCTTAGCCAGGCTGGGTCCATCCCTGAATTCCATCCTGTTCCAACCTGGGTGTCACAATGTTGGTTCTGTAGTGGTTGTTGGGGTGGTTGAGAGAGGGGGGTGTTAAGAGGGTGCTGAGGGGCGCAGCCCCAGAGAGCAGGGTTAGGGGAGAGGTTGTGCCTCCACCCCCAGGCGTGGGGCACCTGGAGATGATGGAGTGGGCGGGGCGGCTCGGGCTACAGTTCAATCTCGAATGTCTTCTGCAGGTCACCAGAAAAGGGGTTGGAGGGTTTCTCTACAGTGGGTTTGCCTTCTAATGCCGCCCACTGGGCCTCAAAGGGGTCCAACTCTGGAGCTGGGGCAGGCGCTGGCTCCGGGGGCCAGGGGGCCCCATTGGGGCGAGGGCGGGTCTGGCTCCCAGGGGCACTGGGTATGGCAGGGGGTGGGAAGGCCCCAGCTTTCCCAAGCAGGGTGGCGGGCTGAGGCTGGAGCTGGGCAGCTGAGCAGAAGGCGTTGGCCACCATCTGTGAGGGTGTGATGCCCACCACAGGCACCCGGGGCATCGGTGGATAGCCCAAGCCCGGGTAGGTGGGCACAAAAGGGGGCTGCATGTGCGGGGGTGGCAGGAACACGGCCACTTGGGCAGATGCCGCGTCAAAAGGCCCCACAGGGGCAGGGAAAGGCTGCAGGGCAGGAGGCATGGTGGGCACCGGGGCCACAGAGGCTGTTTGCTGCTGTTGCTGCTGCTGCTGCTGCTGCTGCTGTTGCTGCTGCTGCTGGGCCTTGGCCACCTGTGACACCTCCTCCAGCCATCGCTCAGCCTCTGAAGGTGTCCGCTTGTGCCCAGGCTGGAAGGCAGCTGCAGGGGGCACGGAGGGCTCACCCCAGGCAGAAGTCCCTGGAGAGAGGAGAGGGACAGGTGAGGGGGCAAGGGCTTCAGCAAAAGAACCTCAGGCTGGGAACTGGCATGGTGTGGGGATCAGAGCACAGACTATGGAGCCAGGCCGCCTGCCTCTGAATCCCAGCTCTGCACCTCCCTAGCTGGCTGACTTCAGGCAAGTGACTTCACCATTCTGGACCACATAATGGCTCTGGAGTGCTAAGAACATACAATTCTGAGCTTCTAAGGTCCTATGATGGGAAAGTCTAAGTAGGACTGACATCCTCCTAGCTCCACTGCCCTTCTGACTGGTCAGTGCCAAACCTGGGATTCACTATTTTGTTTTGTTTGTCTGTTTTGAGAGTTTCACTCTGTCGCCCAGGCTGGGATACAGTGGCCCTATCTCGGCTCACTGCAACCTCCGCCTCCCAGGTTCAAGCAATTCTCATGCCTCAGCCTCCTGAGTAGCTGGGATTACAGGCGCGCACCATCACACCCAGCTGATTTTTTGTACGTTTATAGTAGAGGCGAGGTTTCAACATGTTGCCCAGGCTGGACTCAAACTCCTATCTCAAGTGATCCCCCCACCTCGGTCACCCAAAGTACTAGGATTACAAGCATGAGCCACCACACCCAGCCGGTATTCACTATTTTGAATATCACCCTTGATTCTCTAATACTTTCAGAATGTATTGTTTTAGGAGTTAAGATTCTAAGATTGCATGGATCTTTCTCCACATGTATAATATTATCCTAACATAGTAAGGTCCGACAGTTTAGGGTGGGGCTTTCTAAGATTCTCGAGTTCTGCATTTACAGCGTTTGAGATTCTAAGGTGCTCCTGTGGTTCTAGGATAAGCCCATGGCTCTAAGATGATACACGGTTCTCAAGGATTCCATGGTTCCAAAACGATCTCTGGGATCTAAGGTCATCCCAAGATTCTAGGATGAGCCCATGCCTCTGAGATGACCCCATGGCTCTAAGATGATCCTGTATCTCTACGATAAATCATGGTTCTAAGGTGATCACTTGATTCTCAGGTAATCCCATGGCTCTAAGATGATCCATGGTTCTAGGATGATCCTTTGGCTCTAAGATGATCTGTGTTTCTAAGGTGATCCTATGGCTCTAAGATAATCCATAGTTCTAGGATGATCCCTTGGTTCTAAGGGGATCCCATGGTTCTATGGGGATTCCATGGCTCTAAAATGATCAAGGGCTCTGAGATGATCCATGGCTCTAGGATAATCCCCTGGCTCTAAGATGATCCATGATTCTAGGACAATCCCCTGGCTCTAAGATGATCCCTGGGTCTAAGGTGATCGCATGATTCTCAGGTGATCCCATGGCTGTAAGATGATCCACAGATCTAGGATAATCCCCCAGCTCTAAGATGATCCATGACTCTAAGATGATCACATGATTCTCAGATAATCCCATGGTTCTAGGCTGATCCCCTGGCTCTAAGATGATCCCTGGGCCTAAGGTGATCACAGGATTCTGAGGTAATCCCATGGCTCTAAGATCATCCATGGATCTAGGATAATCCCCTGACTCTAAGATAATCCATGGTTCTAAAGCGATCGCGTGATTCTCAGGTAATCCCATGGCTCTAAGATGAACCATGGATCTAGGATAATCCCCTGGCTCTAAGATGATCCATGGCTCTAAGATGATCACATGATTCTCAGATAATCCCATGGTTCTGGTTCTAGGCCGATCCCCTGGCTCTAAGATGATCTCTGGTTCTAAGGTGATTGCATGATTCTGAGGTAATCCCATGACTCTAAGATCCACGGATCTAGGATGATCCCCTGGCTCTGAGATGGTCCATGGTTCTAAAATAATCACATGATTCTCAGGTAATCCCATGGCTCTAAGATGATCCATGGTTCTAGGATGATCCCCTGGCTCTGAGGTGATCCATGATTCTAAGCCTGTAGGATCCCAAGACCCCTGGAGTGTCTGGGTAGCCCTGGATAGAGGAGGGGGTATGGGAAGGACATGCAGGGTGTTTGCCCAGTAGAAAGCCTGGCTTTACCTGTTGTGGCAGGTGGTGGCCCTGGTGCTGGCGCTCCAGCACTGGCAAAAGATGAACTGATCTGTGTGCACAGAGCGTTGATGCTGTCACTGTCGCTGGTGCCAGGAGGCTCCATCTCAGGCACTGGGAAGCAGGGCAGGACGGAGGTCAGCAAACAGGCCCAGGCCCTGCCACAGCCCCGCCCTTTACCCCACGCCCTTGGTGGCCTCTCTTGTGACCTGTATCCTTTCCTGCTGTAGTAACTAAGTGGCCATGACCACCAAATAACTGCGCACATGTGTGTGTCACATCTGAGTGGCAGAACGATCAACTTAGTGTGTGACATTTGATGGTTGACAGAAGCAGGGACCCCAAACCAAGGACCTCAAGATTTGTGTGTGGCCACAAACCAGAAGAGATGTCTAAAATATTTAGCAACATATATTAGTTTAAAAATATGCCCAACCACGTGCATGGCAAGGACATGGGCCCAGTCTGAATGGATTGTGGCATGGCCGCTCACTGGCTAGGGACCATTTGTCCAGCTTTGGGCAGAGAAGTGGGGCCCTGTCCACCCCACCCAGCCTGACCTATGGCAAATATCATGAGAGCAGAGATGCGCCTGTGCCAGCAAGGCAGGAGACACTGAGCAGGCATGGCGGCCCCGCGAGGGCTTGGGATGAGCAAAGGTACCATCCAAATAAACAATTAAGGACTGCCATGTGTGGTGTGTGACACACGTCTGTGACGTTTTAGCCAATGGCTGTCTCCAAGGGGCCATGTAGATGCTCCAGTGAACATCAGAACTGGCCGTAGGAGTCTGCAGGTGTGCTGTGGGGGCGCCCAGGTGGGACAGCCAATGTCAACAATGACTGTGCATGTTCATCCAAACAGGCATGCAGCTTCTGAGGTTGTGGCATCTGAGTGTGACTGGAGTCCAGGTGTGTGGCATCCTGATGCGTGACTCCCAGGTGTGAGTGCATCTGCCGTGTGATGTACGAGTGTGTTTGCAGGTGTGCATGAATCTGCACATGTGGCTTTGGAGTTTGCATAAATCTGGGTGTGTGATCTGTGAAGGTGTGTAAATCTGAGTGTGTTTCTTTTTTTAAAATATTTATTTATTTTTGACACAGGGTCTCATTCTGTTGCCTAGGCTGGAGTGTAGTGGTACAATCTTGGCTCACTGCAACCTCTGCCTCCCAGGCTCAAGCAATCTTCCTGAGTAGCTGTGACTACAGGTGCATGCCACTGCACCTGGTTAACAATAAAGGTTAATTTTTTAAATTTTTTTGTAGAGATGAAACCTTGCTGTGCTGCCCAGGCTGGTCTCAAACTCCTGAGCTCAAGTGATCCTCCCTCCTTGGCCTCCCAAAGTGTTGGGATTACAGGTGTGAGTCACTACGTCTGGCCATGTGTGACTTCTGACTCTGTGATTTTGGAGTGTGTGTGACTTGAGAGTATACCTGACTCTGAGTTTGTGACTTCTAAGCATGTGTGACATGTGTGTGAGGGTACGATGTCTATGTATGTGAAATTTCTGTGTGGCAAGTCACATCCAAGTGAGCGTGCAGCTGGCCACAGGAGTGTGAGGCTTCTAAATAAAACCTGGAGCTCCTGCCACCTCTCAGGAGCATGTGTGACAGCCTGGGGAGTGTGCCTGATGTCAGGCTGCGTAAGGACAGCAAATGTGAGGGTGTGTGATGGCCCAGGAGTGCTGCAGGCATGGAGTGAGTGTGCGTCACTCTCAACAAGGGTGGGCACCTGCTCACCGGTTACCTTTTAGAGCAGCCCAGCCTCCTGGATACAGCTCAACACCCTCCCACACCAATCCCCAAGGCCATAACGGGTAGGCGATGCAGATTTGGCATCCAGGAACAAGAGAGTGGGCCAGACCACATGGCTTCACTGGCTGCTGGTGGGGAAGACAGCCCTTCTGCCTGCCTCCCTCAGGCAAAACTCAGTAGCATGCCACTTCTATCTTCTTCCTTTCTCATGGCAGACATTGTTCTTAATTTTTTTTTTTTTTTTTTTTTTGAGACAGGATCTCACTCTGTTGCCCAGGCTGGAGTGAAGTGGTGCAATCTGAGCTCACTGCAGCCTCAATCTGCTGGGCTCAAGCAATTCTCCTTTCTCAGCCTCCTGAGTAGCTGAGACTACAGGCATGCACCACCACACTAGACTAGTTTTTGTATTTTTTTGTAGAGACAGGGTTTAGCCAAGTGATCTGCTTCAAGGGATCCTTGAACCCCTCGAACCCCTCTTGGGCTCAAGTGATCTGCCTGCCTTGGCCTCCCAAAGTGCTGGGACTACAAGCATGAGCCATTGCACCTGGCTAGACATCGCTTTTAGATCATGACGTATACCACCTGTCTCCTTTCCCTGGCCCACGACAGACATTAGTAATGAAACACAATTTTTTCCTCCACGGAGCTCTTTGCTCACCGTACCCATCACCTGTCCAGACTTCATGGCTCCCCTGGCCAAGTGCTAGAAGAAACAGATCCTTGTAACTCCATCTTCCCTTCAAGTAAAACAGGACCTTTATATCTCCTCTCTCCTACCACCAGCCATGGCAGACAATGCCAATCAATTATGATGTGCTGCTCCTTTTCGTGATGGGTACTGCCTCTGCTCAACTCTGTGCCCACAACAAATATCCCTGATCCATCACTATGCCCCCTGACCCCTAGGATCTCTGAGCTCACTGGTGTCCTGCATGTCATGTTTCTACTGACCAAATTCTGGGAGTCTCCCCTTTGGGTAAAAACATAACACTTTTGCTACTCTCTCTTCTCCCTTGCCCATGACACACACTATAAGGAGATCACGATTGCTAACCAATCATGATGTGCACCATCTTTCTTGTTTTCCTTAACCACAGCAGACATTGCTAATTGATCATGATTTGTGATGCCTTTTTTGCCATCCCTTGATGCTCTCTGCCCTAGGCAGACATTGCTAATCCATCGCAATCCTCCTTTCCTTAGAGCCTGAGGAATACCTGTATCCTTCACCTAGCCAGATTTCATAGGCAAATGCTTGGAGGGAGAGAGCACGCATTAACTTATAGTGCTTCAGTCTACTTCTGAGCAAAAACAGGCCAACAGTGTTGCTTCTCTTCTTTCCCTGGCCCATGGCAAACTTCCTTATCCATACCCGACTTCTTTGTCCATAGCGGACTTTGCTAACTAATCATGACATGGGTCATCTTTCTCCTTTTCCTTAACCACACCAGACATTGCTAATTGATCATAACTTGTGATGCCTTTCTGCTATCCCTTACTCAGAGCAGACATGGTTTATCAATCCTGATTTGTGCTGTCTCTTTCCTCTCCCTTGCCCACTGCTAATCGATCATGACATGTTCCACCTCTCTCTCCTTTGCCCATGGCAGACAGTGCAAATCAATCACAGTGTGAACCATCTCGCCTCTATCCCTTGCCCACATCAGATAGTGCCAATTGATTCCAGTGCCCTTTCCCACTGGGCCCAGGGCTCACCTGTGCCCTTCACCTGGAAGTCAGTGCGGCGCTGCAGCGTGGATGGCAGCTCATTCAGCCGTAGGCTCAGCTGCCGTTTGAAAGGTGAGTTCTTCTGGCTGAGTGCTGGGAACCCACGGAAGGAGCCCTGGCGAACCAACTGCTCCAGGGGGGCATGGCGCCGGGGGATGGCGGCCGCAGTGGTGCCTGCAGCCACGGGGGTGCCTGCCTCACCCTTCTCACCAGGGGATGTGGTGGCTGGTGTTGGGGACACGTGCCCAGGCTGGGCAGGGCCAGGAGCCACAGTGGGGGCAGCTGCTGCCTCTGCTGAAGACATGGGGGAGATGGATGGTTAGATATCTCACCATGGCATTCAAGGCCTCTCCCACCTGGTTCTCTGGGTCATTCTCCAAGGCTGCCTTCCTTGTCAGTGAGTCCTGCCCTTAAGACGAGCTAGTCAAAGCCTTGAGATATCCCTCACTCCCACCCAAGTCAAGATCCCCTTCCCCAGTGGCCCTTGGAAAACCGTCCCCCAGGCTCACCCTCTGTGTCTCTCCAGCTTCCTGCCCCTTTCTGTCTTGCCCTGCTGCTCTCACCGTTCTTCCCTCAAATACCCTCTATCTCCCTTTCCGATCATTTAACAAACATTTATTTGGTGCCGGAATAACGTATCAGGCATTGTTCCAGATGCTTTGCAAGTATTAACTCATTCAATCCACACGACTACGCATGGGGTTGATACGATCCTCATTTTACAGATGTGGAAACTGAGACCCAGCAAACGCCCAGTGTGATATGCCCAAATGACACTGCTAGGAAAGGACAGGCTGACTCTGGAGCCCATGCTCCAAATGACTGCTCGCCCTGTCTCCCTCTGGCCTGTGTCTCCGTATCATCTTTCTCTGTCACTGTCTGTTCCCCCCTCTGTCTCACACCTCCCAGCCTTCTTCCCACCTCAAGGAGCTCCTCCCTTCCTCCAGTCATTCTAGACATGGCTTAGATGCTTCACCCTCTGAGAAGCTTTCCAGATTGTTCTGGTCTCTCAGCCTGGCTCCCTCCACTCTGAGACTGTTCTCTGTCTTCTGGGAGGAAGCCTGACCTCCAGACTCAGCAGGAGAGGCAGGCTCTTCAAGGGCAGGGCTCCCCTCACCCCTGCCAAACTACAAACACACACCTACCCTCCTACCAGGGCCTCCCCGAGCTGTGGCTTGAATACCATGGAGATTAAACTCAGGCCCAGAGAGACCCTCCCAGAAGGATGTCGCCCAGTGCTGCTTCTCCCATCGTGACACAATGGGGCACCCATGCAGGTCTGGCCCAGGGCAGTGGAAACAGCCCAGGACAAGTTGGAACCAGGAAACCACCTCTGGCCCCACTCACTGTGTGACCTCAGGAAGTCCCCTCCCCTCTCTGGGCTCCAGTTTGCCAACTAGAAACCTGAGATAAGCATCTCAATGCTACTTCCCAAACCACCGAGAGGGTCAGTTTAGGTGGTGAATGTTATGTTTTGGAATCCAACAAAAGCCTGCCTGGACACAGTGGCTCACGCCTACAATTCCAGCACTTTGAGAGGCCGAGGTGGGAGGATCACTTGAGGCCAGGAGTTCAAGACCAGCCTTGCCAACATGGTGTAATACCATCTCTACTAAAAATACAAAAAAAGATTAGTTGGGTGTGGTGGCACATGCCTGGGATTACAGCTACTCCAGAGGCTGAGGCAGGAGAATTGCTTGAACCCGGGAGGCAGAGGTTGCAGTGAGCCAAGATCGCACCACTGCACTCCAGCCTGGGCAACAGAGCGAGACTGTCTCCAAAAAAGAAAAAAAACAAACAAACAAGCTTAGCTGGGTGTGGTGGTGGGCACCTGTAA
>NW_012116710.1:7714063-7720986 GCF_000951035.1 Colobus angolensis palliatus
GTGATCCGCCCGCCTCGGCCTCCCAAAGTGCTGGGATTACAGGCGTGAGCCACCGCGCCCGGCCAATTTTTATACTTTTAGTAGAGACGAGGTTTCACCATGTTGCCCAGGCTGGTCTCGAACTTCTGACCTCAAGTGATCTGCCCACCTTGGCCTCTCAAAGTGCTGGGATTACAGGCGTGAGCCATGGCGCCTGGCCCGAAGCATCCCCTGCTTTGTAAACTGTTGAGTCCCTGTACCTCTGAAGACCCCCGCCCCCTGACCTTGAGTACCCTGTGCCCACTCTGTGCCCTGCTGGCGCTCGGGGCAACACCCACCTTTCTTCTTGTCCGAGGCCTCTCGCTCAGCAGGCCGCCCACCCCCAGACAGGCGGAAGGAACCCTCGCGGGCGAAGCTGGTGCGGCTGGCATCAAAGGCGGCCGTGACCCCGCATTCCTTCTCCCGTCGCTGTTTTCGCTCCAGGCAGGCGGCAAAAGCACAGCCCACAGCGTGGCTCAGCCTCTCGCCCTGTGGGGAGAGGATGGGCAGGGGTTAGAGGTGCTGAGCAGTGTGGACAGGGGCCAGGGGCACTGGGTTACAGCCGCTAGGTACTGGATCGCGCTGGGTACTGGATCTCAGCCGCTAGGTACTCAGCCGCTAGGTACTGGATCTCATCTGCATCACAAGGAAGGGCTGGAAATGAGCTCCAAGTGAGAGAAGCCAGAAACCAATGAGCCTGTTGTGTGGCTCTTAACGGAAATTCCAGAAGAGGCAAAACTAATCTATGGTGAAAAAAGTCAGAACAGGCCAGGAGTGGTGGCCCTCGCCTGTAATCCTAGCACTTTGGGAGGCTGAGGCGGGAGGTTCCCTTGAGCCCAGGAGGTCAAGGTTGCAGGGAGCTATGATCGCGCCACTGCACTCCAGCTTGGGTGACAGAGCGAGATTCTGTCTCAAAAAAAGAAAGTCAGAATAGTGGTAGTTTCCTACGGGGTGGGGAATGACTGGAAAGGGTATGAAGGGATGATTGGGTGGTGGCAATGTTCTAGATATTGATAGGGGTTTGGTTACATCGGTGTATGCAGTTGTCAAAATTCGTTGACTGTACACTGAAGGCTTGTGCATTGCTATGGACTAAACGTGTGCGTCTCTCCCAATTCAAACACTGAAGCCCTCATTCACAGTGTGCTGGTATTTGGGGGTAGGCCTTTGGGAGACAATGAGAGTTATGTTAGATCATGAGGTGGGATCCTCATGATGGAATTAATGCCCTTATTTATTTATTTTTTTTCTGGGACAGGGTCTCACTCTGACGCTCATGCTGGAGTGCAGCGGCACAACCTCAGCTCACTGTAACCTCCACCTCCCGGCTTCAAGCGATTCCCCTGCCTCAGCCTCCCAGTAGCTGGGATTATAGGCATGCACCACCACGCCTGGCTAAGTTTTGTATTTTTAGTAGAGATGGGATTTCACGATGTTGGCGAGGCTGGACTCGAACTCCTGACCTCAAGTGATCTGTCCACCTGCGCCTCCCAGTGTTGAGATTACAGGCGTAGGCCACTGTGCCCAGCCAGGATTAATGCCCTTAAAAAGGAGAAAAAGAGGCCGGGCACGGTGGCTCAAGCCTATAATCCCAGCACTTTGGGAGGCCGAGACGGACGCATCACGAGGTCAGGAGATCGAGACCACTCTGGCTAATACGGTGAAACCCCGTCTCTACTAAAAAATACAAAAAACTAGCCGGGCGAGGTGGTGGGCGCCTGTAGTCCCAGCTACTCGGGAGGCTGAGGCAGGAGAATGGTGTGAACCCGGGAGGCGGAGCTTGCAGTGAACTGAGATCTGGCCACTGCGCTCCAGCCTGGGCGACAGAGCAAGACTCCGTCTCAAAAAAAAAAAAAAAAAGAAAGGAGAAAAAGATATGAGATCTCCCTTCCACCTTGCCAGGTGAAGATACAGAAAGCAGACATCCATCTGCAAACCAGGAAAAGTCCTCACCAAGAAATGAGCCATTTGACACCCTGACCTCAGGCCTCTAGAAGTGCAAGAAACAAATGTTTGTCATTTAAGCCACACAGTCTACACTATTTGGTTACAGCAGCCTGAGCTAAGACAATTATATCTTTCGCTTTGAAGAAAAAAAAATCTGGAAACAAATACAAATTCTACTTAATGGTGTGCATGCTGAAATATGGAGCAGGAAGTAGTCCGATGCCTACAAATTTGACATACAGAAATTATCAGATGGTCCAAGCACAGGGGCTCACACCTGTAATCCCAGCACTTCAGGAGGCTGAGGCAGGAATCACTTGAGGCCAGGAGTTCGAGACCAGACTGGCCAACATGGTGGAACCCCGTCTCTACTAAAAATACAAAAATTAGCCGGGCATGGTGGCACGCACCTATAATCCCAGCTACTATGGAGGCTGAGGCAAGAGAATTGCTTGAACCCGGGAGGTGGAGGTTTCAGCGAGCCAAGATCATGCCACTGTACTCCAGTCTCGCTCTGTCTCAAAAAAAAAAAAGGAATGAACTGCTGATCCAAGCGGCTCACGCCTGTAATCCAAGCACTTTGAGAGGCCAAGGTGAGTGGATCACTTGAGTCCAGGAGTTCCAGACAAGCCTGGGCAACATGGTGAAACCCCGTCTCTACAAAAAATACAGAAAATTAGCTGGGCATGATGGCATGTGCCTGTAGTCCCAGCTACTCAGGAAGCTGAGGTGGGAGAATCGCTTGAACCCAGGTTGCAGTGAGGTGAGATTGCACCACTGCACGCCAGCCTGGGTGACAGAGACCTTGTCTTATTAAATTAATTAATTAAATTAAAAATATTGCCGGGTGAGCCACCGCACCCAGCCAATACTCCTTTTTTTTATTTTTTTTTTGAGATGGAGTCTCACTCTGTCACCCAAGCTGGAGTGCAGTGGTGCAATTCTGGCTCACTGCAACCTCCACCTCCTGGGCTCAAGTGATTCTCCTGCCTCAGCCTCCTGAGTAGCTAGGACTACAGGTGTGCACCACCACACCTGGCTAATTTTTTGTATTTCAGTGGAGATAGGGTTTTACCATGTTGTTCAGGGTGGTCTTGAATGCCTGAGCTCAGGCAATCCACCTGCCCCAGCATCCCAAAGTCCTGGGATTACAGGCATGAGCCACTGCACCCGGCCCTCACGTGAATACTCTGAATTGGGAACTGAGTATGCCCTCTTCTCCAGATGAGGAAACTGGGCACACAGAGGTGAGTGACGTGCCTGAATGGAGGAAGCTTGTCAGGGTGGGGCTGGGATGCCAGGGCATGGGAGGGAAGAGTCAGCCAGCTGTGGCAATACTCACGGAGTCCTTGAGTGCCAGAAAACAGTGGCAAATCCAGCGGCGGGTGGTCCCATCACGGCAGATATAGGAGAAAGCCTTGTCCAGGTTGCGGTCAGGAGCACAAAAGGAGACCTTTTCGATGGTCTGGTCGACCAGAAGATCCTAGGAGGGGCCGGGGAGGCCAGGAGAAGAGTGTGAACTGTCTTTCAAGTATTCACTCAACATTCTCTCCGTGTCTGCTGAAATCCCGTCCTGAACAGGGTAGGGACCCAGCAGTCACTGAGACACCCTGTGCCCTGCCTGCAGAGGGCTCCCAGGTCAGAGGGAAGATCAGACCCATCACGAGATGGGCAGCCCAGAGTACAGCCAGGATGTGATGAAGGAAGCCCAGGCAGAGGGGTCAGGGCCAGGACCAGGGAGGCACAGGCAGAGGGGTCAGGGCCAGCATGGCAGAAGCCAGCTTGGGGTTAGTCAGACAGGGCTTCCTGAAGCAGGTATTAACTAGGAAAAAAAGTCAAGGAACAGTATTTTGGGCTGAGGGAACTGCCTTGCAAAGGTGGTGGTCTTGTTCTGTCATTAACCCAACTCTCAGCATGTCCTGGGCACCTCCTAGGGCAGTCTCTGGGCTGGGGGCAGGGGATTCAAGGTGAGCAAACAGATACCTAGATCGTGGCCTCATAGTGCTTCCTTCTGGCCGGGCAGAGTGACAACAAACACTTAATGGCTAACATTCATTGTTCTGAGCAGTTATGTATGATGTACCAGACCCTATTTAAATAATTTTTTTTTCCCAGAAGAAGTCTTGCTCTGTCACCCAGGCTACAGCGCAGTGGTGTGATCTTGGCTTACTGAAACCTCTGGGTTCTGGGTTCAAGCGATTCTCCTGTCTCAGCCTCCCAAGTAGCTGGGATTACAGGCACGCATCACCATATCTGGCTAATTTTTGTATTTTTAGTAGAGGTGGGGTTTCACCATCTTGGTCAAGCTAGTCCTGAACTCTTGACCTCAGGTGATCCACCCGCCTCGGCCTCCCAAAGTGCTGGGATTATAGGTATGAGCCACCGTGCCCAGCCCACATTAAAAAACTTTTTAAAAATTATTTTGTATACATAGAACCTTACTCCTTTTCACAGGCTGATCTTGAACTCCTGGCTTCAAGGGGCCCTCCCAGCCAGGCACCATTTCAAATAACTTGCATATGCTTTCTCACTTAATGGTAGGGTCTATGATAATCCCACCCCTCCCCCCCTTTTTTTTGAGATGGAGTTTCACTGTTGTTGCCCAGGCTGGAGTAAAATGGCATGATCTCAGCTCACTGCAACCTCCACCTCTCAGGTTCAAGCGATTCTCCTGCCTCAGCCTTCCAAGTGGCTGGGATTACAGACATGCACCACCACATCTGGCTAATTTTTGTATTTTTAGTAGAGATGAGATTTCACCATATTGTCAGGCTGGTCTTAAACTCCTGACCTCAGGTGATCCTCCCTCCTTGGCCTCCCAAAGTACTGGGATTACAGGCATGAGCCACTGCTCCTGGCCTATAATCCCCATTTTTTAGATGACACAACTGAGACCCAGAGAGGTTAAATCTCATGCCCGGGGGCCCTAAGCTGGGATCAGAGTGGAGGCAGCTGCTCCAGTCTCTCTCACCCACAGCCTATGCCAGTTCCCAAATAATCACAGCATTTATTCCTGAGTTATGATGACTGAGGGAGCACACGGCATCGTCTAGAAGGTCCCTGAGGGAGGGATGTGCAGAGGAGGTGGGAAGGCGTCCTCCGCCCTGATTCCAGCAGGGTGAGCAGACAGGCCCCCTGGCACCCACCCCCACAGGCCTCCTACCTTGGTTTTGTCATCCACCACTCGGAGCCCATCGGCTGACACCCACAGGACAGACTTCACGGACTTTCGGCCCATCTGGGGGGAGGCAAGGGGACAAAGGAGCCGGGTCAGGGTGCCTCTCCCTGTCTGACCTTGCCTCCTCCCTTGTGCCAGCCCCCTCACTCACCGCCTTCAGCTTCTTCACCGCGTCTTCACACACGTGCATTCCCCGGGACTCCTCCACCTCCACGTGGCCCAGGTACTTGGGTTGGAGGGAATGGAAGGATATGAAACAGCACAGTAATCACTCATTCTCAGTGTCCACTGAGCATCTGCCACGCAGCAGACAATATTCTAAGCACATGACATGTATGCAATCATTTATTCTGCATCTCAACTCTACAAGGTGGAGACCCCATTCCTAGTGTAGACATGCAGATGGGGAAACTGAAGCACAGCATGGAGTAGTGATTCAGGTCTAGCTATATCCCTGGGCCCTAACCTGGCACCATGGTCCTCCCGAGAGCCATTATTTGCATCTCTGTGCGTGAGGACTGGCCCCAGGCCATGCAAAGCTGCTCTGCCCACCCTAAAGCAGCTAAAAAGAGCCCGAGCCAGTCCCCGCAATAATTGACGGGAGTTAGGGTACCTGAGCCCCAGCTCCCTCACCTGCAAGTGGGATGACCATTGCCTCGAGTTTCCCAGGGGAAAGCTCAGTTGCACACAGCTGCAGTTTTAATAACACACCCTTTACTGACTGCCTTACTTTCCTCACTCCCAACACCATTTCCTGCACCTCCCAAATGAAGCCGTCACACTCAGAGTCCGTTTCCGGGGGAAGGGAACATAAGGTAGTGGAGGGGCTGTGACCATGGTCAGTCATCACTCAGCCAGGAAGGGGCTGAGCTCCACAGTCCATGCCATGATTCCTGCTCTCCCCCTCATAGGAATGTAAAGGTGTAGGGTATGACTAAACCAGAACGCCCTTAACGGTAGAGTGCTTTGCAAATGCTACACATGACATGATGGTTTCCAGGTGATAGTTTGCTGGTACAAGAAAACGCGTTTTGGTTGGTTGGTTGTTTTCAAGATTGGGTATCACTCCGTTGCCTAGGCTGGAGTGCAACAGCACAATTAAGGCTCACTGCAGCCTCGACCTTCCTGGACTCAAGTGAGCCTCCCACCTCAGCCTTGCGAATATCTGGGACTACTGGTGCGTGCCACTGTGCCTGACTATTTTTTGTAGAGACAGGGCCTCTCTGTGTTTGCCCAGGCTGGTCTTGAACTCCTTGGCTCAAGCAATCCTCCCACCACAGCCTCCCAGTGTCCTGGAATTACAGGTGTGAGCCGCCACCACGCTTCACGCTTTTTTTTTTTTTTTTTTTTTTTTTTTTTAAGACAGAGTCTGCTCTGTCGCCCAGGCTGGAGTGCAGTGGTGCTATCTCGGCTCACTGCAACCTCCACCTCCTGGGTTCAAGCGATTCTCCTGTCTCAGCCTCCCCAGTAGCTACAGGCGCTCTGCACCACACCCGGCTAATTTTTGTATTTTTAGTAGAGATGGCAAGATGGCACCATGCCCAGCTAAGTTTTGTATTCTTAGTAGAGACGGGGTTTCACCATATTGGTCAGGCTGGTCTCGAACTCTTCACCTCAGGTGATCTACCTGCCTCAGCCTCCCAAAGTGCTGGGATTACAGGCATGAGCCACCCAGCCGGCCTCACGCTTTTTAATACCAACTTCAAATGACTTGAGCTCGTGTCCCAGTCAGGCCGTGCATGCGCACAGCACAGCACCCCCCGTCCCCGCCCCCGCCACG
>NW_012116710.1:7722891-7727063 GCF_000951035.1 Colobus angolensis palliatus
GGATTACAGGCTTGAGCCACCGCGCCCGGCCAATTTTGTATTTTTAATAGAGACAGAGTTTCTCCATGTTGGTCCGGCTGGTCTCGAACTCCCGACCTCAGGTGATCCGCCTGCCTCAGCCTCCTGAAGTGCTGGGATTACAGGCATTGAGCCACCGCGCCCAGCCAACAGTGTGTCTCTTGAGAGTATGTATCTCAGAGTCTGTATCCAGCGAGCGTCTGTGGTCACCTGTGAATCTGGGTGTTGTCTGGGAATGTGTCTGTGTGTCTATGTATGTGTATATATGTTTGTGTGTGTATTAGTGTGATGAACATCTACTTAAGCACGTGTTTGAGTGTGTCACTGCATTAGCAAGTGTGTGTGTGTGATCTGAAAGAGATCTGTGTTTGTGTGTGTGTGTGTCTAACTGTATGTCTACAGATGTGAGTGTCTGAGTGTGGCCCTGCACTTGAGGCTGTAAGGGTGTCAGGGTGTGGGTCTGTGCATGAGTGGGACTCTGGCAGTCGCTGAGGAAGATGCCTGAGGGGGTCCACTCATGAATGTGATTAAGCCCATGTGACCGCAGGGACAGCTCCTCTGGTCGTGCTAGGCAAGACCACATACCCATTCAGCCCTGCCGTGTCCCAGGCTGGTCACTCACCTGGCTCCGTCCTGCAGGTTTCTGGGGGCCCCGGGGCCCCACACGGGGCTGGGGGCAGGTGCCGCTCAGGCCTCCGGGGTCCACCCTGCCCGAGTAGGGGAGGACAAGGTGAGAAGTTTGTCTGGGGTGGGGCAAGTCCGATACCTCACCCCAACTTGGGACTTCAGTCAGCCCCCTCCATCTTGGGCTCCCTGATGACAGTCCTAGTTGTCCTAGCAACTGTTACCAGGGAGATCAGCCACCTGGTTCCAAGGGCCCAGAAAGAAGTAGGTATGTTTGGGGGGCATATGTTGGGGATGTGCTGGCCTCAGGAGAGCCTCACTGCCCAAGGGGATGCTATGAGAGTGGCCTTGCCCTCTAGATGCATGTCCAGGGCTATACACGTATGCAGCCAGCTCTATGTATCTATGCATCTACAGGTGTCCCTAGCATCCGGCAACAGCCCTACACACTTGGTTACACAGAGATGCAATCACAGCTACATACCTTAGACCGCAGATACAGAGAAACACTCACAACCCCAGAAAGCTGCCACCGTAAACATCTGGTCACATATTCATGTTCAGACACACATAGTCTCTACTACAGACATCTGTCCACATACATGTAGCACGTCCCAGCCCACTTAGTCCCCACCACAGACACCTGCTCACACCACCCACTGAAATCTGGTCACTTCCATCCACATTCTCAGCCACATACAAATAACGGGGCCCAGACACACCCACTAGAGCCGCACATGCACGGCCACACCCAGTGACAGCTATGTTTCCTCAGGCACCCGTCCAAGATACTGACATCACAGGCCCACCCGGATAGAATCACACCCAGAGTCCACCCATTTGGTGACCCAGTCCCACACAACACAATCGCAGCTATACACACTTGTCACATGTATCTCCACTGCTGCACACTGACATCTGGTCACAGATGCACACGGACAGGCACACATTTGGTCCCACGGAGACCACATGCAGGCACAGCTGCACGTGGACATGCAGCCTCAACCAGACCAGTCACACCAGCACACTGATTTTGGTCACACACTGTCACATGATCACACATACCCAGTCATAGGTGCTCACATCTGGTCACAGCATCAGTCACACAGTCTACTGTGATAGCCATACTCATAGGGACAGTCCTCTATACACAACCTCTATACACGGAGGTACTGATGGCCACAGCACGCAACCACCCACAAACAACTATCCCCAAGGATGGCCACCCTCAAGACACAGCCATGGTGGTCCTGTAGGCATGGCCACAACATCAATGTCCACATGACCCAGCCACCTATCATGGTCATAATCCCGTCACCCAGTGTCCCATACACAGCTGTACCATGTCACTCCAACACAGTGAAACATATAGCCTTTCTTCATGAAGGCACACAAGTCACACAGACAAGTATGTGGCCACACAGAATCACAGCCCCGTGTGGACAGGTGCACCAAGTCATAAGCCCCACCTATACACATATCTCACACATAGAGACAAAAGCACACAGTTTTAGTTTCCCACGTCACAAGTACACAGTCCAGCGTATGCACAGAAATGCAGTGACCAGGACGTGGCATTTATAGTTGGGTTTACACAGAAGACACAGGTCCTGATGGAGCCATGTGCACAGTCAGGGGCCAATCTCATCACCAAATCATACATTCAAACACAGGTAGTCCAGCACATACACACAGAGACAAAAACAGGCACACAACTACAGACCCCAAACTCTCACAGATGATGACATAGACACAAACATCTATAGTCACCCAGGGTCACAGACAGGCAGGTCATACACAGTAATATGGAAGCCATAGTCACATAAACACCCCTACAAACATAATTTCCTGGCACCAACACGGAGACACATCCATAGCTTTAGTCACACACAAATAACCCCTTTAAATAGCCAGGGTTTCAGACACCTAGACAAATACATAACCCAAATCACACATACAAGGCTAGAAATACACATAATCACTCATTATCACACACACAGCCAGATACAGTCATTTATATTAATACAACCCCAGTCACATACTCAGACATGGTTCTGCATATGCAACCACTGTCATACACAATACTGTCACACAACCCCAGGCACATAGACACAATGTGACTTCAGATACAATGGCAGTCACACAGGCAGAGTTGCACAGACAGGTGTGTGTCACTCATGTATATAAAATCAGGTAGAGACACAACTATAAACATTGTCAGTCATTGGGAGGGTCACACATGCACATGGAGCCATAGACAACTCCACTCACACAGTCACAACTCCACCCACATCCTGTCAGTCACACGCATGCCCACCCCCAGACTCAACACATACTGTCACATACCCAGTTATAGTTACCGAGGCATACAAACACAGGGTCACAAAAGACATAATCACAGACAACCACAGTCACAACCATGCACACCTCCAAACACAGTCAGACTAAAAAGTACAGGATTCTGCATAGTAAGCAGCTGTCACACACACATACACAAATACTAGGGTCACACACAGACACAATCATAGACACCACCACAAGCACACATACAGGATTCCTCAGTCACCAGCCGCAGCGTACGCGTGCACACACACACACACATACACAGCCACAGCCACACAAACACAGGGCACACTCCTAGCCACCTCCCCATTGCTTGCTTCCCCCCTTCCCCCCAGGTACCACACACAAAGCCGCCGTCACCGTCACTGCAGACGCTGCAGACAGACAGGGCTGCACCGGGTCCCTGGGGAGCCGCCCCCAGCCCAGCCTGTATGCTGGAGCCTGAGGGGCCCGGTCCAGGAGGGGGAGGCGGTGCATTGTCTGCGGGTGGGGCCACTCTTGGACAGCTGGGCAGCCCTGGGGACAAAGGGGGTGGCCCAGGGGTTCTGTGCCCTGGGACTCTTGACCAAGCCAGGGGGTGGAGGGATTGGGGGTTGCCTGAAATTGTCCTTATTTTATTCAGGCTGGGGTGGGGTGGAGTCCCAGGCATGGGACCTTGTTTTGAGAAGGGGCTGTGCCTGGGACACCGCCCAAGGATTGGGGGGATGCTGTGCCCAGGGTGCCTCTGAGGCCTGGGGGCAGGCTGTGTTTGGGGTGCCCCCCCGCCTTGGCGTGGTGGGAAAGCTGTACCCAGTGACCCCATCCTTGAGACCGTGCCTAGGGAGTTGTTGTGCTGAGACCCCCTTAGGCAGGGAAAGGTAGGGATTGTGTCTGGAATCACCTCCTGGAGGCCTTGGTTTGATACGGGGGCTGTATCCCCGACCCCATCTCCATCCCCATCTAGTTCTAGGAGTTGTACCTAGAATCTCTGTACCCCTGTCCTTGATTTTGTGGGGGGTCTGTGTCCAGGATCCCTATTTCCAGGGCCTTGGCAAAAGATGGCCCAGGGGTCTGTGCCCAAGACCCTGGTCTCCTGGGCTTTGGCTTATTGGGCCTGTTCCTGGACCCCCACCCAGGACCACCCTCTCCAGCCTTGGCACCCTCTCTCCATCCGGGCGCCGCGGCCGCCTCCCACCCTCCGCCACATC
>NW_012116710.1:7727513-7734098 GCF_000951035.1 Colobus angolensis palliatus
CCCACGCAGACACCACCCCGCCTTCCCCGGCGCGGCCACCGCCCCGCCACGCCCATTGGCCAGTCCCGGGCTGAGCATGCCAATGAACATCTCCGAGTCGTTCCCCCGGTCCATCCTGGCCTGGACTCCTTCCCCTCCGTGACCCCTGACCTCAGATCCCCTCCAGCTCCGCGTCCGAAAGAGTTGCTTCTGGAGGCGCCTTGCCGCCCCACACCCCCAAATCTTCCCGCTAACCCCATGGTTCCCCAGCCCGGCGGAGGCGGGCAGAAGCGGTGACGAGGCACTTTTTGCGAGCAAGGGGAGGGGGTGTGAACAGACCAAGGCGTCCTGGTGCGCGATCGGTTCGGCTTTGGGAACGGGGGCGCCGGGCTGGGACCAGGGCGCGGTTCTGGCCGCTGCGGCGCCCCCGCCGCCCCCTACGCCAATCCTGTGGGTTTGGCAAAGCAGCTGGCAGTGACATTAGAGCCCCTTAGTAAAGGCGAGGTTGCCGGGAGCGAGGGGAGGGAGCCTCCAGCCAAGAGGCACTGTGTGTGGGGGAGGCCTCAGCTGCCACAGCCCTTAGAGCAGGTGGTCAGCACGTGGGGGGGTGGGGAAGGCGAGAAGGAGGTTCCCGGCAACAGATGGCACAGGCAGGGCTGGGGCTTTCAGACAAGGGGGTGGGGGGGCGCTGGCCATCTGCACCTGGAGGCCGCTGGCGAGCTCCTCCCCCTCTCTCCGGAACCCTAGCGCAGAGAAAAGAGCTGGGGGAAGGGGAGGGTTGCTTTTATTCCGATTGAAGGTTCAGCTCCCCCCTCCCCCCGCACCCCTACCTCTCTAACACACTGAGAGGCTGGAACCCGGGAGAAGGCAGCTGTTGGAGGAGCGAGGGAGGCAGAGGTGAGGACTGCCTCCAGGACCACCATCGCGCCTTCTACGGGAGACTTGAGGCAGAGGTGAGGGCTCCCCCTGATGAGTCCGGATCTGAAAACGGCATGCAGGGGCCCAAGGCTCCCTCAAATGTTGGCACAGATAAGTTAACTGCTTCCCTGGCTTAAAGTTCCCGGATGCCCACTTTGGAGTGGGGAGGTGCAGGATCTAGGGCACGAAGTTGGGAGTTCCCCAGCCCCAAGAATCCTCAGCTCCTGGGCCAAGGAGGAGAGCCAGGCAAGACTGGGAAGCCCAGGGGGCTCCCCTGACCCAGGGCAGAGGGGGAAGGGCTAAGAGGCACTACAGCAGGGTATGGCCTGCTTTGGGGACTGAATCCCCCATGGAGGCTGTCATGAGGGATCCGCCCAGGAGTCTCCTTTGGTAGGGAGGCTGCTGGCAGTGGCTGCGTCTGTCTGGCGACTGGCCCAGTAGCGGTGGTAGGTGTCCTGGAAGAGGTCCCTGCAGGCGATGTGGGCTTGGAGGCGGGCACAGGCCAGGAAAGCCCCTGCCAGCTTGCGGTGCAGGGCATAGGTCTCCTCGGGTGGGGGGCGCAGCCGGTGCCGCAGTAGCACCGGGATGAGGTCCTGGATGCGGCGGGCAGTTTCCCCCGACCCAAAGTCATAAGGGCCCTCGGTGGCGAAGGGCTCCCCCAGGATCATCACTGCCTCCACGTGGGCGTCAGAGAATGCCTGGGGGTGGGATGGGGGGGACAGCAAAGGCAGCCAGTGTGGACATAAGAGCCCTCTGCATAACCCAGAAGCAACATGTAGCCTCCACTCCTTCCAGTCTCCACCATCAACACAAGCCCGGATACCCCCAAGAGTGAGCAGCTTCCGCTCCTTCCAGAACCTGGACTAGACAAGCAGCTCCCTATTCCCCGAGTAAGCACCCCTTGCTTCCCCGCAGAGCCTCCAACAGACAAGTAGCCCTCTACTCTCTCTACAATAGAGAAGTGGCCCCCGCCCCTCCTGAACAGATCCACAGTGCCCATGTTCCCAGGGTTCCTGAGGAGTCAGGCAGCCACCTCCCCTCACTACTCCCACTCCTCCCCAAAGCCCCCAGCATGAATAAGCATCCATCCTAGAGTCCCCCACTCCCCGGGTATAGACACAGAGCCTCCATTCTCCCTAGTAGAGACAAAAGCCCCTCCTAAAGCCCCCAGTCCCCAGGTAGAGACATGTTCCATACCCCACTCAAGTTCCTCAGTGGAGATAAGCAGCCCCGCACTGTACCCCACCAATAGACACCCGTCCCTTTCTCCTGCAGTGTCTCCCCACCTTGGTTTCAAAGCCTGTGAGGAATTTGAGGTCTCTGGACTTCTGTAGGACATGGTTTCTGTCTCCGTCAGCTGCAGCCTTCACCACCTGGGGAGACGGGTGGGGGTTAGAGGGACAAAGGCCGGGGCTCAAGGGGGCTCTGAAGAAGAGGAGCTGGAAGCCTGGGCCTCCCGTGTACCCACCTCCATTCTCATCTGCCTGGGCCCTCCCTCACCTGGAAGCTTCCTGCTCCCTACTCTGCCGGTCTGTGACTCCCTTAAAGACTGTTCCAGAGCCTGGAGAGGAGGCGGGCAGGGATCCTGCCCACCTAGCTGGCAATGTGGGGCCTGCCCGGGAACTGCCACAGTGAAACAGTGCAAGGAACAAGTGTCAGGGCTGCTGGTGGGTCCAAACACTCAACTGGACAGGTGTGAGCGTGACCCAGAACTGCATCCAAAGTTGCCAGGGACCACCTCTCTGTCTCCCGCACTGGACTTTAAGCCCTGTGAGAGCGAGGATCCCAGTTGGGTATAGTCGCATGGGGCACAGGGTCTGGTGCTCAGGAGGTCCTGGGTGAACCTTGCTTTAGCAAATGAGTGTGTGGAGCTGAGCAGCTCTCCAGCCATAAGCTCATACACACAGGGCAGGAGTTGTGGGCATGGACAGACACCCAGCTGGGGCCAGCTGGCTAGGGCTCCATCCCAGCTCTGCCACCTGCCGGCCTGTTGGGCCTCCACTTTCTCATCTGTGAAGTGGGGATGCTAAAAGTGCCTTCCTCATGGGGCTGTTGGGAGGATAGAGAAGGTGATGCCTGTGGCATGCCTGGCGCTGTGTCTCATGCAGGAAGCACTGAAAATATTATAATCTACCATTATTAAGAGGTGGGCACGTGGGTCCCAATTTCACAGAAGGGAAAGCAGACCCGGAGTAGGGACTGGAACCTGGGTCACACCCCTGGGTTGCCCGTTTTTGTGAGGAGAGGGGTTCGGGATTAATTCCATTCCCTCGCTGCTCCCCCTGCCCGAGCCTGTCTGGCCATCTGTCAGGCCTGTGGTCCTCAGAAGCTGGTGTGATGGGGCTTTTATAAACTGGCAAAGGCTGAAGGCCTGGGTAGGAGGGGAGGGTATCAGTGGGGAGCAAAATGTCCCAGCTACCCGAAGGGCCTCGGCTTTGTGCCTCAGTGGCCTGCGGAGAGGTCCCCAACGGGCCTGTGTGTAAGGGGTTATCACCTCCTCTTCCTGTTCCCATCTCAGAGGTGGCCCCACCAGTCCCCAGGCCAAATCCCTGGACACCTCCATCGCTGACTTCCAGCCTGTCTGCTCCCATGGATTACCAGCTGGGCATCTCCCAGCCACCCCTCTGCCCCTCTCCACAGCTGCCCCGGGCTCCCAGCCCCCAGGTTTAGAGACCACTTCTTATTCAGAGGGAGTTTTCAAATTCTAACTGCATCCTTTCCCTGCTCAAATCTTTTTCCATGGCTCTGCAGGGCACCTGGATACAGTACGAGCTGCCACAGTGATTTGCTGCAGCCTCCTCACTGGCTCCTGTGCTGCTCCCCTACCTGCCCTCCCAGTCAGAATGGGAGCTTCCTTTGGGTCCTCTAGGGCCTTACTACTACAAGTGTGGTCCCCGTACGGGTAGCCTTGGCATCACGTGGGTGCGTGTCAGAACACAGCATCTTACACCCGCCTCCAGACCAGAATCTACACCTGCACAGGATCGCCCGGCTTCACATGCACATCCAAGTCTGAGAAGTGCTGCTGTAATGGGAATATCCCTTATCACCGCCTGGCCTTGGCACATGTTGTCTATCTGGAATACCCTCTGAGCCTTTTCCCAATTGGCCCCCCTCATCCCTCAGGTCTGGACGCTGACAATCCCTCCTCCAGGAAGCCCTCCCTGGCTCCCCAGGCTGGGTCAGGCTCCTCCTCTGGGTTCACGGTCCCTTGTGCTTCCCCCACCCCAGCCCTATCCACGTTGGGTCCTCACTGTCCCCTCACTGGACTATGAGTTCTGTGAGGAGGGGCCTAGGCTGGGCCCAGGTCACTGCTGTGTCTCCAGCTTTGCCTAGAATACAGCTGGGCACAGAGAGGGGTCAGAAAACATTTAGATTGGCTGGGCAGGGGGGCTCATGCCTGTAATCCCAGCACTGTGGGAGGCCAAGGCAGGAGGATCACCTGAGGTCAGGAGTTCGAGACCAGCCTGGCCAACATGGTGAAACTTCATCTCTACTAAAAATACAAAAACTAGCCGGGTGTGGTGCCACGTGCCTGTAATCCCAGCTACTCGAGAAGCTGAGGCAGGAGAATTGCTTGAACACAGGAGGTGGAGGTTGTGGTGAGCCAAGATCGCGCCAATGCACTCCAGCCTGGGTGACAGAGCAAGACTCTGTCTCGATTAAAAAAAAGAAAAAAAAAGGCCGGGCGCGGTGGCTCATGCCTGCAATCCCAGCACTCTGGGAGGCCGAGGCGGGCGGATCACGAGGTCAGGAGATTGAGACCATCCTGGCTAACACAGTGAAACCCCCTCTCTACTAAAAAATACAAAAAATTAGCCGGGCGTGGTGGTGGGCGCCTGTAGTCCCAGCTACTCGGGAGGCTGAGGCAGGAGAATGGCGTGAACCCGGGAGGCGGAGCTTGCAGTGAGCCGAGATTGCGCCACTGCACTCCAGCCTGGGTGACAGAGCAAGGCTCCATCTCAAAAACAAAAAAAGAAAAAAGAAAAGAAAAGAAAACATTTAGATTGATGGCTACATGATTAGAGGACCCAGGGCAAATGTCTAATTTCAACAATTAATGAAATGGTGTTCTCTGCAGCCTCCAAGACAAACTGACCCCAGTCGGTGGGAGAGACAAGCAAAGTACGTGAGGAAGCACCTCCTGTAGACGGAGTTGCCCCCAGGGACACACACCTGGGCTGGACACCAGGGCCCTGCACAGCGTGGAGTCTGGAGGTGACAAGATGGTCACTGTGGGCCTTTCTCTTAGGAGGGAGCTGGGCAGTGGTTAGAAGCTTGGACTCTGGACCTGGACTACCTGAATTTGAATCCCAAGTCTGCTGTGATCTTGGGCAGGTGACTTAACCTCTCTAGAACCCAGTTACTTCATCTGTAAAATGGGCCTAAAAATGGTCCTTACCGCATTGTGTTGCTGTGTGGTTTAAATTGGTTACTATACGCTATACGTAAGCACTAAAGATGGAGCCTGACATATTAAGTGCTTGGTGTGTGCTAGTTGCTACGAGTATTACTATTATTTATTAATTCCAGAAGCTGCATTTCTCCTTCTTACTCCTCTGCCTCAGTATATGGCCTGAGCCTCAGCCTTTCAGAGGCTCTGGGGTCTGGGGGAGACTCACCTCGATGTAATGGTCTGTGAACTCTGTCCCAAACTCCCGGCTTGCACCAAAGTCCAGCAGGGTCACCTGGAAGCAAGGAATGGTGAAAGGAATGCTGGGATCCCAGTCACACCCCCACTGTCTATTGGGGCAGGCAGGATCTGTCTTCCTCCCCATGACCCTGCCAGAGTCCCTGCCTGGCTGCCTGACTGGGCTCCTGGCCTCATCTCCACATTTCCAACTCACCCCCAGAAGGTAGCTGAAGGCTTTTATTTTTTTTAGTTCTAATTGTTTATGCAATAACAAATTTTAGACCCAGAAAAAAAAAATCGAGAGCATAACAAAATATACAGAAAAGTAAAATGAATACCCACAAATCCCACCACCCAGCACCTAGCCTAAAATATAAAATACTCCCCATCCGTCCGGGCATGGTGGCTCACGCCTGTAATCCCAGCACTTTGGGAGGCTGAGGTGGGTGGATCATGAAGTCAGGAAGTTCAAGACCAGCCTGGCTAACATGGTGAAACCCTGTCTCTATTAAAAATATAAAAATTAGCTGGGTGTGGTGGTGCGTGCCTGTAATCCCAGCTACTCGAGAGGCTGCGGCAGGAGAATCACTTGAACCTGGGAGGTGGAGGTTGCGGTGAGCCCAGATTGCACCGCTGCATTCCAGCCTGGGTGACAGAGTGAGACCCCATCTCAAAAAAAAAAACAAAACTCCCCATCCACGTGAAGCCTCCTGTGTATCCTGCCCTGATCACACCTCCCCCAGGTCCCCAGGGTCACCACTTTCCTGCAATCACTATTTCCTGAAATTCTCATTTATGCATTTCTGTATTTTCTATGTATGTGTACAGCCGTGAACAATCTACAGTAATGGTGTGCATATTTTCAAACTTCACCAAAGTGATATTTACTATTGTTCTCCTGCAACTTGTGCTTTTTGCCCAGCATGGTTTTGCGATTTATCCTTGTTGCCATGTGTCACTCCAGCTCAGTCACTCATTTCACATTGCTGTGTAAGGACTTCATTGTGTGAATCTATCACAGTGCATTTATCTGGCTGAGGAATACTGTGGCTGTT
>NW_012116710.1:7742908-7743345 GCF_000951035.1 Colobus angolensis palliatus
GAAAACCAGTAAGTTGATGTCAGGTCTCCTATCACTTGGAGTTGGGTAAACATATCTCTGGGGTATGAGCCTAGGAGGGGACACGGTGTATGCACATTGTGGAGAAAGAAGGGGCAAAGGCCTGGGGCTGGAGAGTCAGTGGAGCCACAAGATGCTCGGCAAAGGGTTCAGACTTGATTCGGAGGGGGCTGTGAAGCTGTGGGAGGGATTTCTTGACCAGATTTGTGCTTTAGAAAGACCCCTCTTGGGGGGGGGCCGAGACGGGCGGATCACGAGGTCAGGAGATCGAGACCATCCTGACTAACCGGGTGAAACCCCGTTTCTACTAAAAAATAAAAAAGTTAGCCGGGCGAGGTAGCGGGCGCCTGTAGTCCCAGCTACTCGGGAGGCTGAGGCAGGAGAATGGCGTAAACCCGGGAGGCGGAGCTTGCAGTGAG
>NW_012116710.1:7744150-7752149 GCF_000951035.1 Colobus angolensis palliatus
GTGGTCCCAGCTTTCATGGCACTTGCTTTAAGAAGCCTCCCTTAATCCCTGCTCACCCCACAGTGAGTCTGGCACGTTCCCTGGGATCCTATAGCTTGCTGTGCCTCCCCCAACTCCAGCCCCCACCCCTCTGCCTGTGCCTCCCCCATCCGGGTCCTGACCCATCTGGCCTGTGCTCCTCATTGTGGTTTGTACGAACCACTCTAGGTCATCACTGTGTGGTGTCAGGGCCCCCCCACTGGACTGGGCACTCTGAGAAGGCAAGGGTCAGGGATGTCTTTTTACTGCTACCAAGAGGCAGGGGCAGGTGATGGTGTGTTCTGTATGGATGAGGAGTGTGGTAGTGATGGCTGACTGCCTTCCAAAAGCTGTACTTCCCCTCTGTGCTGTCACATTGCCACCGGGAACCACTGCCTAGCCAGGGACTGCATTTTCTAGCACGCCTTGCACCTAGGCAGGCCATGTGACTAGCTCTCACTGATGGAATGGCAACAGAAGTGGCATGTCCATTACCCTAGGATGAGCTTAGTGTATTCAGCCTGGGCATTACTTTTTCCACTTCTGGCCAAAGCAGTAAGGCAGGGGCTACCCTCTGAATCTCTCTTACCCTTTCCTTGGGAAGCAGAGCATTGCGAGGCTCCAGGGATCGCAAAACCACAAAAGGGAAGGAGCCGGGTCCCTGAATCGCCACTTGGAAAAGGGCCACCCCTGCCTGTTGTCGGGGTAATCATCTGCTATTGTGTTAAGCTACCGAAATATCAAGGAATATTCGTTACAACAGCAAATGTACCCTGACACACATCACTAGGAACCAACCTGGTGGCTGGAGGCGTCATACAGGAAGTTGGCCCAGTTGGGGTCTGTCTGCATGAATCGGAACTCAAACAGCTCCCGCAAACACAGCGTCAGGAGCTGGAAGCAAATCTGGGGTGGGGAGGAGTAGCAGGCATCTTAGTGTGATCTGCCCTGTGGCACCCTCGCTGGCCTGGAGAGGGACCATGAGCCTGGCCCACCCGCTGTGGGGCCATGCCCTTCCCACTGTAATACCAGATGGCATACCTGGTTCCGCAGGTCCTGGCTCAGGCCCTGGCACTGGTCCAGGGGGACTCCTCCGGCCAGCTCCATGCCCAGCACCCGTGTCGTGCACAGCTCCTTAACCACAGCTGGCACCCGGAAGAAGGGGTCATTTGCCAGCAGCTGCCTGGGGCAGGAGGGAAGGGAAGGAAGGGAACTTCGTGCTTCAGGCTTGTGACTCAGCTTGAGGCCTCCTCCTTGTGTTCTCAGAAGTTCTCCATGAACAGTAGGTGCCATGCCCTCCCTCCTGCCCATCTCTTGCTGCTGTCTGCCCTGGGTGATGACCAACACCTGGCTGGACTGAGATTTAACAAGTATCTCCAAGGTACCTACTCTGCACCTGTCCCTAAACTGGGTGCTGTTGAAAACTCAGTTACCACTTCCCTACCTGAAACCCTTGTATGACTTCTGGTTGCCCCAGAAGGATGAGTTCAGGTGTATTTCAGCCTTTGCATTACTTTTTTCATTAATTTATTCATTCATTCATCCCAAAAGTAGCCACTGGTATCAAAATCTGTGAAGTCTATAGTGATACCCATGGGTCACTCCTTGCAATCACTACTCTGAACACAGGTAAATAACAGGAAAGCATCCTCTGTGTCCGTCCCTGTGCTCAATGATGCTGGGGACAGAGCAGTGAATGAACCAGTCCCTGGACCTGGCCCCCAACCCCGAGACTCTCACAAACAGACGGATTATAGATTGAGGTAAGTGTGTTAGCCGGGTGCGGTGGCTTACACCTGTAATCCCAGCAGTTTCAGACACCTGGGTGGGAAAATCGCTTGAGCCCAGGATTTAAGATCAGCCTGGGCAACATGGTGAAACCACGTCTTTACAAAAAACTACAAAAATCAGCTGGGCATGGTGGCCTGCACTTGTGGTCCCAGCTACTCAGGAGGCTGAGGCAGGAGAATCACTTGAGCCTGGAAGGTCGAGGCTGGAGTGAGCTGTGATCTCACCACTATATTCCAGCCTGGAAAACACAGCGAGACTCTGTCTCAAGAGAAATAAAAGAAGTATGTCCATGTAAGATTTGGGAGGCAGAGAATATGAGAGAGGCCTCTGGGTGACGACCCATGGGATGGCTGGAGGAAAGTGAGGGGGAACAGGAGGGTGGTGTGGGGTTTTACCCTCAGGGCACCGGGGAATCCTGTGGGGACAGGGGGTCTCTGGCCCATCACCCCACTTCACACTCTCCTCCTCAAGCTCCTCCTTTGGGGTTTGTATTTTTGTCCTTGTTGATACAAATCTCTGAACTGCTCCTCATGAACCAGAGCCGTGCTGGGCATTTAATCGGCACACTCCCCTTTCATCCTCACTCCACAGTGAGTGGATGCTCTCTGGAGACTACTGTACAGATTGTATGGATGCAGGCCATGCAACCCAGTAAGGGCTGACCCAGGATTTCATTCCGCATCTGAGTCTAGAGTATGTGCTTCTGACCACTGCCTTCTACTGATCTTTCACTCTCTGTCTACAGAGCTTGGCACGTTTTAGGCTGTCAATAAATGTGTGAGCCACACTGTGGAGGATCCCACTGAGGTGCCATTAATTGCTACACATCAGGATGTCGCCAAGATATAACCACATTATTCCACATAGCCATGGTTCATGCATTTTCACTGCTATGAAATATTCCACAGATGAATATAGCATTGCTTATTTGTCCACCCTGCTGGATAAACTTGATGGATATGGGTTGCTTCCAGTTTGGGGCTGTTGCAGACAGAGCTGCTGTGAGCATTCTAGAATAGTCTGATGGTGTATACTGGCATAAGGGTCCCTAGAGTGTTCAGCAGGGAGGGCAATCGTTGGCTTGCAGAGTTCGTGAATATAAGGGCTTATGTGATGATGCCAACCTATTCTCAAAATGCTTCTACCACCTTCTCCCCCAACCCGCGGTGCAGAAGGGATGCTGTGGAGCCCACTCTCTCCATCTCCCAGTGCTATGGGCACCTTGGTCTCCATCAGTCCAGCGGAGGTAAGAGTGTGTCATTGCATAATTAAGTGCCTGTGTCGGACCACGGGGGATATGTGGTCCATCTCACAGAGAAGAAGACTGCCGCTTGGGAAGTGACCTGCCCAAGCTCACAGAGGACAAAGGGAGTAAGCTAAGTGATGGATGAGTGGACGGATGGATGAACAATGATTGAAAGAGAGTCTGCCCCACCCCACAGCTCCAGCTGCCAGAAGCTGAGGGGACAGCTACTTCCCAACCAGCCTGGGAGGGAAGTAAGGAGGGAAGCCCAGGGGACTCAGCTCACCTGAAATTCTGGGCACAAGCTGCCTCACGACGGTAGTCACACTCCCAAGCCAGCTCCTGCTGCAAGGCCTGCAGGCTCTGCTCGGCAAATAGGCCTGTGGGGGAGGCGTGTCAGCCGGGGAAGGGCCCGGGGCGCACCCACTGGTGGATGCCTTCTCCTGCCAACTCTCCCTTTCCTGCCTCCCGCGCCGTCCCTCGCAGCTCCTGCTCCAGACCTGTAACCCACATCTGTCCCTCTCCTGTCTCCCGTGCAGCTCCTGCTCCAGGCCTCTGACCTGCATCTGTCCCTCTCCTGTCTCCCCCGCTGTCCCTTGCAGCTCCTGCTCCAGGCCTCTGACCTGCATCGTATCATCTGTCTACACATTTCCCTCATCCTTCACAGCACCGCGGGGTTCCTGGGGTCTTCTGACGCCTTTCCTGGGCTCTGTCTCTTGCGTGTGCCTGCACCCCAGTCCCTGGCAGCTCTTTCAGAGTCACGCTCACCCCTATTCTGTCTCCTTTTCATACTCACTCTCACGTTGCTCACTGCCTTTGAATCTCACTTCTGGGCCTGGCTTTCCCTGTCCCTCTCCATCTCTTACACAGACACAACCCGCCCTCCTTTCTTCAGGCGCCTCCTCACGTGCCATCCCCAGGACTGTCCTTTTCTGCTCTGCTGCACCTACAATCCCGCTCGCTGCATGCACACCCTCTGCGAGTCTGCTGCTGGATCTTGGCCCTGGGCTCCCGTCTCTCTGAGGCTCTGTTAGAATCCGTGAGGCTTTTCTCACACCTGCTCATGTTCCCTGGGCTCTCCCTGCCTTGGTGTCTTTTCTGTCTCTCACACCCCCGCTCACGACGCCAGCACACCCTGCCCGTGCTGTCCTCTGGGCTCCCCCTCCTGCTTGCTCTCTGTGGGCATAGCCCCTTCGGGAGGTCAGCAGAGGAGTGGGTGGGTGCCTCACCCGCGGGCAGGGCTGTGCTCATCTTGAGTACCGCCAGAAGGTTCTGGACATCGCTGTGAATGCTCTGGGCTACGCCGGGGTACTGTAAAGGGAGAGGGGAGGGAAGGAAGGTGGAAGTCACTCCTCTGGGCTAGCAGGGTGCCCGCCTCGACCGTGCCCGGCCTCCCCTCTCACCTGGATCTTCACGGCCACCTCCGTCCCGTCCTTCAGCAGGCCCTGGTGCACCTGCCCAATTGAGGCAGCAGCAAAGGGCACCTCCTCCAAGAAGGCCACCTTGGCCTGCCAGTCCCTGCCAAGCTCCTCTTCAAGAACTCTCTGCGGGGAGTGGTCACAGCCGTCATCATCGCGGCAGAGTTCATTCCCCAGGCTGAGTGCTTTACATGTTGATAACCCCAGCACTCACCACATGCAGGGCCCTGGGCTAAGCTCTTAGCTGCCACCCCCTTTACAGATGAGGAAACTGAGGCTCAGAGAGAATTCCCTTGTGCAAGCGACTAGGCCCACACTGGCAGACTGTGAGGCTTAGCCCAGCCTGTGTCCCCTGAACCTGGACTCCCTGAGCTGTTGTGGGGATTGCTATTATTTATAGTTAAGACGCATAACAATCCTTTTTTTTTTTTTCTTTCTTGAGACAGGGTCTCACTCTGTAGCCCAGGCTGGAGTGCAGTGGCACCCTCATGGCTCACTGCAGCATCAACTTCCCCAGCTCAAGTCATCTTCCTGCCTCCTGAGTAGCTGGGACTACAGATACGTGCCACTGTGCCCAGTTAATTATTACTGTTATTATATTTAGTAGAGACAAGGTCTCACTGTGTTGCCCAGGGTGGTCTGGAAGTCCTGAGCTCAAGCAATCCTCCAACCTCAGCCTCCCAAAGTGCTGGGATTACAGGCATGAGCCATCACACATGGTCAACCATCCTTTATTATGCTCTTATGTAGTATTATTAACTCACAGTTAATGTGATCAAGAAGAGCTAAAATTCACAGTGGGCTTCCTGTGGGCCAGATCCTATTCAAAGTGGCCCAGAGAGAGTCAGTACCTGCCTGGGGCCACATGGTGAGTAAGCAGAACAGGGATGAGAGGGCAGGTGGGTGGCAGAATCCTGGATTCCATGCCTTACTCAGTTATTAGAACAGCTCATGTCCTGGGCACTTGGTGCCAGGCACCGTGCCAACCTATTTACAGACACAATCTCCTTTAATTAAAAAAACAGTAATAATCACAGCTAACACCTGCATGTCACTCATGGTGAATCGGGCCGTTCTCAGCGCTCTGTGTAAACTGATTTATGTGACCCTATGATGTGCGTGTGGTTGTCACTATCACCATTTCCCAGGGAAGGGAACTGATGCCGAGAGGTCAGGCTGCTGTTCTCTCCTTTAATCACCACAGCAATGCTAGAAGGTGTGTACTTTGGTTATCCCCATTTTACAGTTGGAGAAAGTGAGGCTCAGAGGGAGGGAGTGAGGCAGTGAAGCCAGGAGGGTCAGGCAGGTCGGAGGAGATGGAGCCTGCCTCCCTCACCGCCCTCCCCCACCAGGCACTCACCAGCATCTGCCAGCGGGGCATGAAGTCGGCGCTCTGGCGGACCCGCTCGAAGATGCGCTGCAGCTGAGGGCTGATGAAGCTGTTGTCTTGGGAGACAGTGGAACAAGGAGGGCAGTAAGCGAAGAGGTGAGGAGGGACCCTCATGTGAGTATCTGAAGTTGGGGCCTGTCGGTGGGTAGGGCTGGGGTGGAAGTGAGGTCAGGGGTCAGGGGTCGACGATCATGCTGTACCCTGGATGCTGAGCATCTGGCCAACCTTGAGGGCAGCCCCTCGAACTGTACATAAGGTCTGCACAATCCGCTCGGCATTGGCCTCCGACAGGAAGGGGCTGGAGTCCGGCCCAGAACCACCCTCTGGGGAGAGAACAACCATTAGAATTACAACCACAAATATCATCACTGCGGCCCACGCCTGTAGTCCCAGCACATTGGGAGACTGAGGCAGGATGAATGCAGGAGTTTGAGACCAGCTTGGGCAATAATGACATCCTTTTTCTATTAAAAATATATATATATCATCTGCACACCAACAGGAATGGCTAAAATGAAATAGAGGCCAGGCTTGTTGGCTCATACCTATAATCCCAACACTTTGGAAGGCCAACGCAGGAAGATAGCTTGAGTCCAGGAGTTCCAGACCAGCCTGGACAACAAAGCAAGACCCTGTCTCTGGGTGTATGGTGGCATGTGCCTGTAGTCCCAGCTACTCAGGAGGCTGAGGCAGGAGGATTGCTTGAGCCCAGGAGTTCCAGACCAGCCTGGATAACAAAGCAAGACCCTGTCTCTGGGTGTATGGTGGCATGTGCCTGTAGTTCCAGCTACTCAGGAGGCTGAGGCAGGAGGATTGCTTGAGCCCAGGAGGTTGAGGCTGCAGTCAGCTGTGATCCCACCACTGCACTCCAGCCTGAGCAACCAAGCAAGACCCTGTCTCGAAAAAATAAAAGAAAGAGAAATAAACATAAATTAAATTGCAGGAGAGTCAAAGAGTAACTACTACAGTATTGAATCAGTGAGCTACCACTACATGCAACAGCCCAGGCGGGTCTCAAAAATGTAATGCTGAGTGAAAGCAGCTGGGTGCGTGAAATCATCACCCAGTTAGGCTGATATAAAGAGCAAAACAAGGCCAAACAAATCCAGGGTCCAGGAACCAAGACAGAGGTCACCCTTGGTGAGGGGAGTGACCAGGTAGGGATGTGAGAAGGGCAACGATTCTCAAAATGTGGGCCGGGGGCTCCTGAGGGTCCCCGAGACTGTTCAGAGGGGTCTGAGAGATCAAACTATTTTCATCATAACATTAAGATGTTATATTCCCTTTTCTGCTCTCATGTCTCTAAGAACATTCACTGGAGTTCTCCAGAGGCTCCAGGACATGTGAGGACATCATCAGGCTGACAGCTGATGGAATGTGTACGTGTGTACTCTTGTATTTTAAAAATATCTCTGTATTTTTTTGTGTTTTTGAGACAGTGTCTCATGCTATCACCCAGGCTGGAGTGCAGCGGTGCAATCATGGCTCATTGCAACCTCCTGGGCCCAAGTGATCCTCCTGCCTCAACCTCTTGAGTAGCTGGGACTATAGGTGTGCACCACCATGCCTGGCTAATATTTTTACTTTCTGTAAAAATGGGGCCTCGCTATGTCACTCAGATTGGTCTCAAATTCCTGACCTCAAGAGATCCTCCTGCCCCAGCTTCCCAAAGTGTTGGGATTACAGGCGTAATCCACCGCACTTGACCTAAAAATTTCTCAGTTTTAATCTCTAATATGGTAAACATCAATAACTATAACCCACATAAACAAGCTCTTTGGGGGCTCATTCTAATTTTAACAGTTTTATTGAGAAATAATTCACATACTGTATAATTTATCATTTAAATTATATAATTCAATGATTAGTAGTATATTCACAGAGTTGTGCAAGCATCACCAGAATCAATTTTAGGACAGTTACACCACCCAAAAAAGAAACCTGGCTGGGCGTGGTGGCTCATGCCTGTAATCCCAGCACTTTGGGATGTCGAAGCAGGAAGATCACTTGAGCTCATGAGTTTGAGACCAGCCTGGGCAAAGTGGTAAAACTCTGTCTCTATAAAAAATACAAAAATTAGCCGGACATGGTGGTGCACGCCTATAGTCCCAGCTACTCAGGAGGCTGAGGCAGGAGGAT
>NW_012116710.1:7753214-7753823 GCF_000951035.1 Colobus angolensis palliatus
TCGTGATCCGCCCGTCTCGGCCTCCCAAAGTGCTGGGATTACAGGCTTGAGCCACCGCGCCCGGCCCAGTTTTTCTTTTTTTTAATATGAACACTTTATGAACTTGTGTGTCATCTTTGCACAGAGGCCATGCTAATCTTCTCTGTCTCATTTCAATTTTTATTTATATGTGATGCTGAAGCAAGCACAGCACCACAAAGCAATTCTTAGGCTTTTATTAATTTTGAAGGCCAGTTGTGGTGGCTCACAGCTGTAATCCCAGCACTTTAGGAGGCCAAGGTAAGAGGATCTCTTGAGCCCAGAAGTTCAAAGCTTCAGTGAGCCATGATTGCACCACTGCACTCCAGCCTGGGTGACAGCAAGACTCTATCTCTTAAAATTTGAAATAAAATAAAATTTTATTGAGGTCATTATTGAGCTGTTCCAGGCAGAATCCTAAGTATCTTTGTGGATTCTCTGTCTGAATGCCCACAGTCACACCAGAAAGTAAGAACTATCAATCCTTTAATTTTCCTTTTTTTTTTTTTTTGAGACGGAGTCTCGCTCTGTCGCCCAGGCTGGAGTGCAGTGGCCGGATCTCAGCTCACTGCAAGCTCCGCCTCCCAGGCT
>NW_012116710.1:7754715-7756028 GCF_000951035.1 Colobus angolensis palliatus
AAAAGTCACATGTATGATATCGTGAACACCTGCACACCCGCACACCCTCCACCTCGATTCAACATGGTACCATTCTGCTTCGTCTGCTTTATCTGTGCATGTACCCACACACTTACTATTATTATTTTTTGCTGACCCACTTACACGTAGTTGCACTTAAGCTTTGCTAAGAATAAGGATACTCCCCTACACAATCACAGTACCATAATCACATGTAAGAAAATTAACACCAATTCCCTAAAATTTGCCATCCAGTCCATATTCAGATTTTCCATTTGTCCCCAAAAAGTCTTTCATGGCTGTATTTTCCAAAATGATATCTAATCATGGTTCAGACGCTCCATTTGTCAAATAATGTCTCCTTCGTCTCTTTTTAATCTAGCATATCCACCCCCACTTATTTCAAGACATTGACTTGTTGAGGGATCCTCCACCTACCCTCAGCTTTTTATTTTATTTTTTATAACCGCAAATGCTACACATCTAATTCCATCTCTGAAGTACACAGACCCTTGCTGACACTTCTATTTTCAGCTTTCCGCTCCTGCTCTGAGTTAGGAACTCCCAATGGCTTAAATTTTTTCTCAGATAATCTAATTTATGGCCAGGCACAGTGGCTCATGCAATAATCCCAGCACTTTGGGAGGCTGAGGTGGGTGGACCACGAGGTCAGGAGTTTGAGACCAGCCTGGCCAACATGTCGAAACCGTCTCTACTAAAAATACAAAAATTAACCAGGCGTGGTGGCATGGGCCTATAATCCCAGCTACTTGGGAGGCTGAGGCAGGAGAATCACTTGAACCCAGGAGGTGGAGGTAGCAGTGAGCTGAGACTGTGCCATCACACTCCAGCCTGAGTGACAGAGCGAGACTCTGTCTCAAAAAATAAAAAATAAAAATAAAAATAAAAGAAATGTAATATGCTTCTCTTAATCATGACCCTGATAGTGGTTTAGGGTTGTTCAAAGCACTTCACGATGACTCTAAGAGGTGGGTAAATTCTCATCACTTCCATCTTCCAGATGAGGAAACTGGAGCTCAGAGGGGTGAAGTCACTTGCCCCAGGTCACACAGCAAAGCCCGGATCTGAACCCAGGCAGTGTGGCTCACTCACCTGATTGCAGACGACCTCCTGGCAGGGACTTCTTAGCCATCTCGGCCAGCACTCCCAGCCCCAAGCCCACAGCCAGTCCTGGAGGGAAAGAGAAAAACATGAGAGACCGTTTGCCTGGGCTGTCCCCCACCTAACCCACTCTCCTTTCCCAGTTTTTCTCCAAGAATGCTTGTCTTCCAACTCTTTTTTTTTTTTTTTTT
>NW_012116710.1:7756228-7771173 GCF_000951035.1 Colobus angolensis palliatus
GGCGGGCCCTGGGCCGGGACAGAGGGGTCCAACCTCCACAGCGAGCCTGAGAGGGCCGGCCTCGGGCCTGCGCCGGGGACAGAGAGTTCGCAGACAGAATTCTGGACAGACGGACAGACTGAGCCCTGGGCAGCTAGCCTTGGAGTAGAGACCGAGAGGCCCAAGCGAAAGACGGAGCCAGACAGGTCCAGCCTCCGGACGCATCCAGAAAGGAGCTGGTCAGAGCTGGAGACGACCTGTCCTTGGACGGAGACTGGGACAGATGGCCTTTGGACTGATCCGCGCAGGTCCGACCTCCAGTTTCAGCCCGAGGAGGCCAGCCCCTGGACACAGCCAGGGATTGATAGGCCCTGGACAGAGCTGGAAACACATGGGTCACAGACTCAACCAGAGAGGGTCAAGTCCTGGGCTGATAACCTCTGGACCCATCAGAACAGTTCCAACCTCCAGACTCACCCAGAAGGAGCCTGTCCCTCAAAGGAGCCAAGTGCTGATGGCTCCCGGAAAGAATTGTACACTGATGGCTCCAGGACACAACAGGATATTGAAGGTCCCTGGACAGAGCCATACACTGATGGCTCCCAGAAAAAACAGGATACTGAAACAGCCAGGAAACAGCCTGGCACTGGTGGTTTCCAAACACAACAGGATACTGATGGCTCCTGGACACAACCTAGCACTGATGGTTCCCAGACAGCACCTGGGACAGACTGCCTCTTGGGAGAGCCTGAGGATGGCCCATTAGAGGAACCAGAACCTGGGAAATTGGTGACTCACCTGTACTCTCACCTGAAGTGTAGCCCTCTGTGCCCTGTGCCCCGCCTCATCATCACCCCTGAGACCCCAGAGCCTGAGGCCCAATCAGTGGGACCCCCCTCCCGGGTTGAGGGGGGCAGTGGCGGCTTCTCCTCTGCCTCTTCTTTCGACGAGTCTGAGGATGACGTGGTGGCCGGGGGCGGAGGTGCCAGCGATCCCGAGGACAGGTCTGGGGTGAGTGGGACCCATCCTGCCCGTGAACCACATCCCCCAAAACTCCTTATTCCCCTGCCTTTGCTTAGGAAGTTCTCTACCCATTTACTCTTAGTTGCCCACCAGCAATTTCATCTCCAGGAACCTCTTCCATCCACTGACCTCCTCTCTCTGACAGCCAGGTTACTAATTCACTACAGGCACCCCCTCTTCATTCTCTCCTTTCCTCTGCCTGTACTGTCTCCACTCCTGGGGGTCTACAATGGAGGGCCACTGACCGACTTCATGGGGCCCACGAGCCCCTGAAATTATAGGACTAAGGAGACTGCTGTGCGTGTTCACATATATTGTTGCAGCGAGGGTCTGACATCTGTCTCATCCTCTGGAATCTGAAGAACACTGGAATACGGAGACAGGCAGGGTGCACTTTCTACCCCACATTTCTTCATCTGGGGCCTGTGGCTGCCTTAAAGGGTCACAGACCTTCACCACCCCTTAGCCCATTTGTATGTACAACGGGAGCAAAGCGATTCCCCCAGCTTTCATCAGCTTAGCAAAAGGGCTGTGTGAACTGCAAACGCCAAAGGATCCTTGGCCTAGCCGGAAGCTCACCTGGTTTCCCCTGTGACCCTAGGTCCGCAAGGAGCCCCCTGCACACTCTTGTTTACTTCATCCACCCTCGCCCCCAGCTTGGGTGTGGCTCTCCCCTGGTGAATCAGGAGGGCTGGCTGAGCAGGTTGAGGGAGGGCAGGACAGAGCAGAGGCCGGTGTGAAACTGGAGAGCCTCCTGTGGGGCTGGGAGCGGCGTCGGGAGCCCATCAGCTTGCCAGCTGAAGCCTCTCATTGCTCTGGGGCCCCTGGCTGGAGTCTGCTCTGAGCCCCCCTCACCCCACATGCCTTCCTTGGGGACGTGTTCACACATGTGGCCCTAGCTGTGAGAGACAGACCTGCCTTAACCTGCCTGTGCCCGTGCGCAGGGGCTGACGCTCCTGGGCCCCATTGCTTTTTTCTCTCTGCCTGTCCTCTCACTTCCTTGGCATCTCAGAACAGCTGGGCTGGAAGTGGGTGAATAATAATAATAACAACTAGTACTCACTCATGTTTAGCCCTGTGCTAAGTGTTGTGCTTTTATTAACTCACTCACTCCTCACAGCAGCGGTACTTTTTTTTTTTTAATCTGAGACAGTCTCCCTATGTTGCCCAGGCTGGAGTGCAGTGGTGCGATCCCGGCTCACTGCAGCCTTTGCTTCCCAGGTTCAAGTGATTCTCCTGCCTCAGCCTCCTGAGTAGCTGAGACACCAGGCACCTGCCATCACTCCTGGCTCATTTCTGTATTTTGAGTAGAGACGGGGTTTCATTATGTTGGCCAGGCTGGCCTCAAAACTCCTGACCTCAAGTTATCCACCTGCCCCAGCCTCCCGAAGTGCTGGAATTACTGGCATGAGCCACTGCGCCTGGCTGAGGTAGATACTATTGTTATCACCTTTTACGGATGAGGAAACTGAGGCACAGAGAGGTCAAGTCACTTGTCCAAGGATATACACCTTGGAAAATGCAGATTGGATTCTAATCCTTACTGTACACCAGGCACTGTTTTTTTTTTCTTTTTCTTTCTTTTTTTTTTTTTTTTTTGGTCTTTTTTGTTGTTAAACTTGTTTTCTGTCTTTTTTATCTCAAAATAGCATCTGTCTTAATTAAGGGCTTTGTATGTGTTAACTTTGAATCCTTACGACAGCAGTGAGATCGTCTCCATTCAACAGATGGCGGCCAGGCTCAGTGGCCCAAACCTGTAATCCCAGCACTTTGGGAGGCCGAGGCAGGGGGATCACCTAAGGTCAGGAGTTCAAGACCAGCCTGGCCAACATGGTAAACCCTGTCTCTACTAAAATACAAAAATTAGCCAGGTGTGTGATGGTGGGCACCTGTAATCCCAGCTACTCGGAGGCTGAGGCAGGATAATCGCTTGAATGTGGGAGGCGGAGGTTGCAGTAGCCGAGATTGCACCACTGCCCTCCAACCTGGGTGACAGAGCAAGACTCAGTCTCAAAAAAAACAGATGGGGAAGCTGAGGCATAGAGAGGTGAGATTCTTTTTGCTTAGGGTTGCCCACATCAAGTCAGAGCCAGGATTCTAACTCGGTTCTGACTGAGTTTCAAACCCGTCATTTAAACTCTGCAGTATGTGGCTCTGTTCCTAACTTATCTCCCTCCCAGGCCTCCCTATCTTCAGTTTTTTTCTCATCCTTCCAGAATCTGCCTCTATGGCCCAGCTCTGTCTGCTCAGGTGCCCTCTCTGAGAGCAGTCAGGGGCTCAGTGCTGCGTTCAGAACCTCCGGTCTCGAGGTGCCTTCCCAGAATCAGCTTCCTTCCCTCCTCCTGACCCCCTCTGCCGTAACTAGGCCTGAGTACACGCTGTTCCTTGAACACCCTGCTGTCATCCTGCCTCCATGCATTGCTCAAGCCGTTCCCACTGCCCAGCATACCCTTGCTTCCTTCTCCCTTAATTTTGAAATCCCATCTGACCGTAAAGGCTCAGCTTCCTTTCTCTCTTTCCTCCTTCCTTCCTTCTCACCATGGTGTCCTTTTTTTTTTTATTGTGTTCCTTTTCTTTTTCTTTTTTTTGCTAGGGATGGGGTCTCGCTATCTTGCCCAGGCTGGCCTTGAACTCCTGGGCTCAACCGATCCTCCTGCCTTGGCCTCCCAAAGCGCTAGAATTACAGGTGTGCTATCTTGTTCTTCTACTCAGACAAAAATCATTCCCTAAGCCCCTACTATGTGTTTTGTCCTATGTTAACTTTGCTGGGGAAACAGCAGTGGCCAAGACACTCATGGAGCTCCCAGGCCCATGAGAGACAGACCTATCAGCAGACAGTCACAGTTCAGAGTGATCAGGAGGATGTGGAGCCCAGAGGAGGTCACTGGCCAGACATAGGGTATCAGAGAGGGCTTCCTGGAGGAAGAGGCATATAAGCTGAGGTCATTGTGAAAAAAGTGTGAGAAAGCCCAGATAAGCCATCAGATCTAACTCTTTTTTTTTTTTGTGGGGATGGTGGTGAGGGACCGGAGTTTCGCTCTGTTGCCCAGGCTGGAGTGCAATGGCACGATCTCAACTCACCGCAATGTCTATCTCCTGGGTTCAAGTGAGTGAATCTATATTTTTAAAACCTGAACCAGGCCGGCCGCGGTAGCTCACACCTGTACTCCCAGCACTTTGGGAGGCTTAGGCAGGTGGATCACGAGATCAAGAGTTTGAGACCAGCCTGACCAACATGGTGAAACCCCGTCTCTACTAAAAATACAAAAGTTAGCAGCCAGGTGCAGTGGCTCATGTCTGTAATCCTGGCACTTTGGGAGGCCAAGGCGGGCAGATCACGAGCTCAGGAGATCGAGAACATCCTGGCCAACATGGTGAAACCCCATCTCTACTAAATACAAAAAAAAAATACACACAAAAAAAACAAACAAGTTGGGAGTGGTGGCATGCACCTGTAACCCCCACTACTTGGGAGCCTGAGCCAGGAGAATTGCTTGAACCCAGAAGGTGGAGGTTGCAGTGAGCTGAGATCGCACCACTGCACTCCAGCCTGGGTGACAGAGCAAGACTGTCTCAAAAAACAAAAACTTGAACCATGATCAGCAGTAAAGAAGACATTTACATTATAACCAGTGCAGACCAAGGTATATGTTTCATGAAACAAGCCTTTCCCCTGCTCTACAGGTGCACGCATATTTTCTGTCCTATTCTTCTTTTTAAATGCTGGTTGCAACCCACTAACTTATTTCATGTGACCTGCATGACATCCGGCTCTGTAACCCAAAGTCAAGTTACCTCCCCTCTGTTAGCCTCAATGTCCTCATCTACAGAATAGAAATAAACACTCATTGATTCAGTGCAGCATGTGTGTATATGGGGCACTGCACTTTACAGGTTCTCAGTAAATGTTATTATGGCCAGGAGCAGTGGTTCATGCATAGAACCCCAGCACCTGGGGAGGCCGAGGCAGGAGGATCGCTTGAGACCAGGAGTTTGAGACCAACTTGGGCAACATCGGGAGACCCAATCTCTACAAAAAAAAATTTTTTTTTAATTACCCGGGCCAGGCACAGTGGCTTGCCGGGCAGGGTGGCTCATGCCTGTAATCCCAACACTTTGGAAGGCTGAGGTGGGTGGATCACTTGAGGTCAGGAGTTCGAGACCAGCCTGGCCAACACGGTGAAATCCCATCTCTACTAAAAGTACAAAAATTAGGCGGCCGGGTGTGGTGGCTCACGCCTGTAATCCCAGCACCTGGGGAGGCCGAGGCAGGCAGATCACAAAGGGAGGACCTAGCAGAGTCATCCCTTGATCCCTGGGCAGCCTGGTGCCAAAGCTCTACCACTGCCTGACGAACATGGTGAAACCCCGTCTCTACTAAAAATACAAAAATTAGCGGGGCGTGGTGGACGTGTGCCTGTAATCCCAGCTATTCAGGAGGCTGAGGCAAGAGAATCGGCTTGAACCTGGGAGGTGAGCCGAGATGGTGCCACTGCACTCCAGCCTGGGTGACAGAGGGAGACTCCGTCTCAAAAAAAGAACAAATAACAAAAAACAAATAACCAGGCATGGTGGCAGACACCTGTAATTCCAGCTACTCAGGAGGCTGTGGCAGGAGAATTGGTTGAATGTGGGAGGCAGAGGTTGCAGTGAGCCAAGATGGTGCCACTGCACTCCAGCCTGGGCAACAGAGCGAGATTGTCTCAAAGAAAAAAAAAAGTCCCCGGGCATGATGGTGCACAAGTGTGGTCCCAGCTACTCAGGAGGCTGAGGCGAGATAATTGCTTGAACCCAGGAGTTTGAGGCTGCAGTGGTTGCGCCACTGCACTCCAGCTTGGGTGACAAAATGAGACTCTGTCTCAGAAAAAAAAGGAAATCATCATTTACGTTCCTCTCAATTTCTCTTGGCTTTGCAGGCCCCTGTCTTTGTCTCTCTTTCCTGTCTCTGATTCATCCTCTCCCTTGCTTCAATCTGTAAATGTTGCCTCTTCTAATTGAGGTCACACAAAGATCCCCCAAAGTCACACCTACCCCCAAAGTTGGCCAAGCGGCTGATGCGGGAGGCAGGCACCTTGCGTTCTCGAGAGCGGTCACTCAGCTGGGAAATGGGGACAAGGTCTGAATGCGGGAAAGTGGACATCCTCCCCAGAGAGTGCAGCCACCCTCCCACCACACCCTTCCCCAAGCTCACGGGGCCAGCAGTTTTCGTGGGGTGTTGCTGGGTGGGTGGGGGTAATGATACCTGGAGCCGGGGTGTCTTCCTGGGACGGGCCTCCCGTGCCCTGCGAATGTCCTCCTCACCCAGGCCTCTCCCAGGCCCACCCTGGTAAAACTTTTGGGCCCAAGAACCTCCACATGGCCCCTGCAAGAGACATACTTTGATTAGGAGGGGAGGACATGGGATCACCTGGCCCTTCTGGGTCCCTCCTGTCCTTTTACTCTACGAAGTCTCCCTCAGCCTCTTCCCCTTGGGGACCTGCTCCCCAGCCTCTTACCCAGTGGTGGGGCCCAGGCCCCAGGGCCCCACAAGGCCGACCAACAGTCTGGCCCAGCTGTCCACCGGTCCCCCGAAGTAGGCCCCCCACCTTCAGCCACATTGCCTGGAGGAGAAGAGGAGGGATTATTCAGGTGGGAGTTGCCTGGCTTCTTGGCCAGGCCCCCATGTTCCTCTGTGTCCACCCTCTCTGATTTCCACCCACCAAATACTTCCTCCACTATTAATAGATTCCCACAGTTTCTCCTGGTTCTCCCCTGGTTGCTAAGAACCCTTAGCTCTTCCTGCGCGCCTCCCAAAACCCACTTTCCCCCTCTCCCAACCCTCGCCGTTGCTAGGGTCCTCCCCCGTTTCTAGACACCCACAGTTCCTCAGGAGCTACCTCTCCACTTCTCTGAAACCCCCTTCGTTGCTATGCACTGCCTTCCCCTCTGTTGGCCCTATAGGCACCCGCAATTCCTCCGGTGTCCCCCCGCCCGATCCCCACCCCGTTACTGGGCACCTCCCCCAGTTGCTAAGCACCCACTGCTGTCAGCCTCGGATTCCGCAACTTGCTGGGGGCCTCCTGTGCTTCCGGGAGCCTCAGCATGCCCGCCCCCTTCGGCCAGCCAACCAACGGCGCGGCAGCAACTCACTGACTGGCACGGAGTTTCCCCATCTGTGCGCAGGGGAATGGGCCAGGAGCGAGGCCCGAGCGTTGGAGTCGGGAATTAGGGTGGGCGTCCGGGGGCCCACCTTTGGGGATTGCTGAGGCATCGCGGGAGCCCAAGAATGCCCTGTCTGCCCTTCCACTCACCCCAAAGTGCCTTGTACGCGACAGACCCTTCTGTTCCCTACACTATCTTTCCTGCAAAGTCTCCCTTACAAACCTGACGCCTCTCTTCTGCACGAATATCTTGCCAACCTCCCTTCTTATTTTTACCCCTGGCAGGCTCAACACATCTCCTATGAATACACATTCTTCCCAGCAAACATTTCCCTTGCACATGGAGCCCCTCCACTTTGCACAAACACCCACATTCTGGCACCCAACCTCCTTCCTAGCGCATATAAACCCCTTGCCTTGCTTGCCAACTGTTTCCCGCTCACGCCTTCAACTCTTTCGTGTACATACCCCCCCCACACACACTTGCACACTGAGTCTCTGTTCCCTCACACAGCCTGCTCTCTCTGCTCCCCGCCCACCTGCGGGATGGTGCGACTGGGAGCCCTCTGCTTCCTGTAGGCTTGACATTTCCCAGAACACACTCAGCCAAGATTCCCAGTGCTGAGTCAGGAACCTTGGCATCCCAGAAAACCAGCTCCCATCCTATGTGTGTGTGTGTGTGTGTGTGTGTGCGCGCGCGCGCCTTGGAAAGCCTGCTCTCCCCACAACAGGCTGACTCACCCACTTCTCTCGGTCTGGAATAGAAGCAGCTGGTTGGGGCATCTTTCCCACCACTGGGAGAGGTAGGGATGCCGATGCTTCCCCCACAGAACCCAGCTGTCCCAACCCCTCTTGTCGGGAATCAGGCCTCTTTGTCTCTATTCCCGTACTGTGTAACCTCAGAAAAGCCCTCATCCCTCTCTGAACTTCTCCTTCCCAACCTGTATGATGTATTGGGTGGGCTCCTGCCTTTGACTTCTCATTGGTCTGTGAAGAGGTGACCCATTTTAGAGCCTTGGACCTGTACCCAGTGTCTCCCCCAGCTGATTCAATTTCAAGACAATCCACCTCCTGTCCCCCTTCAGACATGAAGGGCTGACTCAGGAGCTGGGTGGCAGCTCAGCCTCAGGGGCGAAATATATCAAAATCACCTAGGACAATAAATAATACCACTGGGCTACAACTGACAGTGCCAGGCCTGGGGCCACATGCTTCACATATATGAGATCATATAGCCCCGTATCTGCAAACAAAGGGTAGAGGCCGGCGGATCTCTGAGCCTCCATCCTCGTGTAAAATGGAGCCGTGGCATCCCTATTGTTCAGTCTTGGAGAATGACCTGAAATCGTGTCAGGGTCTGATACAGAACAAGTGCTCTATACATGAGAGAGATTTCTCACGGAAAATTAAATGGAGCGTAAGTCATTTGCTCAGGGTAGCGGAGCTGGGAACTGGCAGAGGAAGGTCTCGAACCCACACCCGTGGGATCTCCAAGTCTTTGAAAGTTTGTCCTGCCCCTGCGTGAAGAATGGGCGCAGGGCTGAACTCGTCACCGGGGGTTTTAGGGAAGGTTGAACTTGTCATTCAACCGTGTACAGAGGGTGGATTAGTCACAGGGGTGGAGGGAAGGGGCCCACTGGCGCGCCACCAAGACCCCAGTGCCCTAGATGCATACCTGGTCGCGCTTCGGACGCTCAGAGGTAAACCCCCTCCCCTTGGGAGGCGGAGTCAGACGAGGCTCCGTCTCGTTCCGTTGCGCCACGTCCGGTGGGGCGGGGCTTCGGGGCTTTCCCCTGTAAGGGGAGTATCGGTTAACCCTTGCGCAGCGGGGCGGGCTGGAGCTCCGCGGGCCGGAACCCGAGAGTCGGGGCTCCCCAGCCACACCCCTCGCGGGATTTAAAGGGATAGGAGTGGCCGGGTCGGCCGAAGCCCGAACCGAAGGAGCGGGCATGAGGCGCTGCCCGTGCCGTGGGAGCCTGAGCGAGGCGGAGGCCGGGGCGCTGCCCGTGGCGGCCCGCGTGGGACTAGAGGCGCCGCGAGGAGGACGGCGGCGGCAGCCGGGACAGCAGCGACCTGGGCCCGGCGCAGGGGCCCCGGCGGGGCGGCCGGAGGGGGGCGGGCCCTGGGCCGGGACAGAGGGGTCCAACCTCCACAGCGAGCCTGAGAGGGCCGGCCTCGGGCCTGCGCCGGGGACAGAGAGTTCGCAGACAGAATTCTGGACAGACGGACAGACTGAGCCCTGGGCAGCTAGCCTTGGAGTAGAGACCGAGAGGCCCAAGCGAAAGACGGAGCCAGACAGGTCCAGCCTCCGGACGCATCCAGAAAGGAGCTGGTCAGAGCTGGAGACGACCTGTCCTTGGACGGAGACTGGGACAGATGGCCTTTGGACTGATCCGCGCAGGTCCGACCTCCAGTTTCAGCCCGAGGAGGCCAGCCCCTGGACACAGCCAGGGATTGATAGGCCCTGGACAGAGCTGGAAACACATGGGTCACAGACTCAACCAGAGAGGGTCAAGTCCTGGGCTGATAACCTCTGGACCCATCAGAACAGTTCCAACCTCCAGACTCACCCAGAAGGAGCCTGTCCCTCAAAGGAGCCAAGTGCTGATGGCTCCCGGAAAGAATTGTACACTGATGGCTCCAGGACACAACAGGATATTGAAGGTCCCTGGACAGAGCCATACACTGATGGCTCCCAGAAAAAACAGGATACTGAAACAGCCAGGAAACAGCCTGGCACTGGTGGTTTCCAAACACAACAGGATACTGATGGCTCCTGGACACAACCTAGCACTGATGGTTCCCAGACAGCACCTGGGACAGACTGCCTCTTGGGAGAGCCTGAGGATGGCCCATTAGAGGAACCAGAACCTGGGAAATTGGTGACTCACCTGTACTCTCACCTGAAGTGTAGCCCTCTGTGCCCTGTGCCCCGCCTCATCATCACCCCTGAGACCCCAGAGCCTGAGGCCCAATCAGTGGGACCCCCCTCCCGGGTTGAGGGGGGCAGTGGCGGCTTCTCCTCTGCCTCTTCTTTCGACGAGTCTGAGGATGACGTGGTGGCCGGGGGCGGAGGTGCCAGCGATCCCGAGGACAGGTCTGGGGTGAGTGGGACCCATCCTGCCCGTGAACCACATCCCCCAAAACTCCTTATTCCCCTGCCTTTGCTTAGGAAGTTCTCTACCCATTTACTCTTAGTTGCCCACCAGCAATTTCATCTCCAGGAACCTCTTCCATCCACTGACCTCCTCTCTCTGACAGCCAGGTTACTAATTCACTACAGGCACCCCCTCTTCATTCTCTCCTTTCCTCTGCCTGTACTGTCTCCACTCCTGGGGGTCTACAATGGAGGGCCACTGACCGACTTCATGGGGCCCACGAGCCCCTGAAATTATAGGACTAAGGAGACTGCTGTGCGTGTTCACATATATTGTTGCAGCGAGGGTCTGACATCTGTCTCATCCTCTGGAATCTGAAGAACACTGGAATACGGAGACAGGCAGGGTGCACTTTCTACCCCACATTTCTTCATCTGGGGCCTGTGGCTGCCTTAAAGGGTCACAGACCTTCACCACCCCTTAGCCCATTTGTATGTACAACGGGAGCAAAGCGATTCCCCCAGCTTTCATCAGCTTAGCAAAAGGGCTGTGTGAACTGCAAACGCCAAAGGATCCTTGGCCTAGCCGGAAGCTCACCTGGTTTCCCCTGTGACCCTAGGTCCGCAAGGAGCCCCCTGCACACTCTTGTTTACTTCATCCACCCTCGCCCCCAGCTTGGGTGTGGCTCTCCCCTGGTGAATCAGGAGGGCTGGCTGAGCAGGTTGAGGGAGGGCAGGACAGAGCAGAGGCCGGTGTGAAACTGGAGAGCCTCCTGTGGGGCTGGGAGCGGCGTCGGGAGCCCATCAGCTTGCCAGCTGAAGCCTCTCATTGCTCTGGGGCCCCTGGCTGGAGTCTGCTCTGAGCCCCCCTCACCCCACATGCCTTCCTTGGGGACGTGTTCACACATGTGGCCCTAGCTGTGAGAGACAGACCTGCCTTAACCTGCCTGTGCCCGTGCGCAGGGGCTGACGCTCCTGGGCCCCATTGCTTTTTTCTCTCTGCCTGTCCTCTCACTTCCTTGGCATCTCAGAACAGCTGGGCTGGAAGTGGGTGAATAATAATAATAACAACTAGTACTCACTCATGTTTAGCCCTGTGCTAAGTGTTGTGCTTTTATTAACTCACTCACTCCTCACAGCAGCGGTACTTTTTTTTTTTTAATCTGAGACAGTCTCCCTATGTTGCCCAGGCTGGAGTGCAGTGGTGCGATCCCGGCTCACTGCAGCCTTTGCTTCCCAGGTTCAAGTGATTCTCCTGCCTCAGCCTCCTGAGTAGCTGAGACACCAGGCACCTGCCATCACTCCTGGCTCATTTCTGTATTTTGAGTAGAGACGGGGTTTCATTATGTTGGCCAGGCTGGCCTCAAAACTCCTGACCTCAAGTTATCCACCTGCCCCAGCCTCCCGAAGTGCTGGAATTACTGGCATGAGCCACTGCGCCTGGCTGAGGTAGATACTATTGTTATCACCTTTTACGGATGAGGAAACTGAGGCACAGAGAGGTCAAGTCACTTGTCCAAGGATATACACCTTGGAAAATGCAGATTGGATTCTAATCCTTACTGTACACCAGGCACTGTTTTTTTTTTCTTTTTCTTTCTTTTTTTTTTTTTTTTTTGGTCTTTTTTGTTGTTAAACTTGTTTTCTGTCTTTTTTATCTCAAAATAGCATCTGTCTTAATTAAGGGCTTTGTATGTGTTAACTTTGAATCCTTACGACAGCAGTGAGATCGTCTCCATTCAACAGATGGCGGCCAGGCTCAGTGGCCCAAACCTGTAATCCCAGCACTTTGGGAGGCCGAGGCAGGGGGATCACCTAAGGTCAGGAGTTCAAGACCAGCCTGGCCAACATGGTAAACCCTGTCTCTACTAAAATACAAAAATTAGCCAGGTGTGTGATGGTGGGCACCTGTAATCCCAGCTACTCGGAGGCTGAGGCAGGATAATCGCTTGAATGTGGGAGGCGGAGGTTGCAGTAGCCGAGATTGCACCACTGCCCTCCAACCTGGGTGACAGAGCAAGACTCAGTCTCAAAAAAAACAGATGGGGAAGCTGAGGCATAGAGAGGTGAGATTCTTTTTGCTTAGGGTTGCCCACATCAAGTCAGAGCCAGGATTCTAACTCGGTTCTGACTGAGTTTCAAACCCGTCATTTAAACTCTGCAGTATGTGGCTCTGTTCCTAACTTATCTCCCTCCCAGGCCTCCCTATCTTCAGTTTTTTTCTCATCCTTCCAGAATCTGCCTCTATGGCCCAGCTCTGTCTGCTCAGGTGCCCTCTCTGAGAGCAGTCAGGGGCTCAGTGCTGCGTTCAGAACCTCCGGTCTCGAGGTGCCTTCCCAGAATCAGCTTCCTTCCCTCCTCCTGACCCCCTCTGCCGTAACTAGGCCTGAGTACACGCTGTTCCTTGAACACCCTGCTGTCATCCTGCCTCCATGCATTGCTCAAGCCGTTCCCACTGCCCAGCATACCCTTGCTTCCTTCTCCCTTAATTTTGAAATCCCATCTGACCGTAAAGGCTCAGCTTCCTTTCTCTCTTTCCTCCTTCCTTCCTTCTCACCATGGTGTCCTTTTTTTTTTTATTGTGTTCCTTTTCTTTTTCTTTTTTTTGCTAGGGATGGGGTCTCGCTATCTTGCCCAGGCTGGCCTTGAACTCCTGGGCTCAACCGATCCTCCTGCCTTGGCCTCCCAAAGCGCTAGAATTACAGGTGTGCTATCTTGTTCTTCTACTCAGACAAAAATCATTCCCTAAGCCCCTACTATGTGTTTTGTCCTATGTTAACTTTGCTGGGGAAACAGCAGTGGCCAAGACACTCATGGAGCTCCCAGGCCCATGAGAGACAGACCTATCAGCAGACAGTCACAGTTCAGAGTGATCAGGAGGATGTGGAGCCCAGAGGAGGTCACTGGCCAGACATAGGGTATCAGAGAGGGCTTCCTGGAGGAAGGGGCATATAAGCTGAGGTCATTGTGAAAAAAGTGTGAGAAAGCCCAGATAAGCCATCAGATCTAACTCTTTTTTTTTTTTGTGGGGATGGTGGTGAGGGACCGGAGTTTCGCTCTGTTGCCCAGGCTGGAGTGCAGTGGCGAGATCTTGGCTCACTGCAGCCTCGGCCTCCTATATTCAAGTGATTCTCCTGCCTCAGCCTCCCAAGTAGCTGGGACTACAAGCGCACACCACCACACCTGGCTAATTTTTGTATTTTTAGTAGAGACAAGGTTTCACTATGTTGGCCAGGCTGGTTCTGAGCTCCTGACCTGAGGTGATCTGCTCACTTCAGCCTCCCAAAGTGCTGGGATTACAAGCATGAGCCACTGTGCCTGGCCCAGAGCTAGCATAAAACAGAGAGAGAAGATATTAAATTTATGACTAAGGGGCCAGGTTCACTGCAGCCTTTGCTTCCTGGGTTCAAGTGATTCTCCTGCCTCAGCTTCCTGAGTAGCTGAGACACCAGGTGCCCGCCACCACGCCTGGCTCATTTCTGTATTTTAAGTAGATTATAGGCTCATGCCTATAATCCCAGCACTTGGGGAGGCTGAGGCGGGAAGATTGCTTGAGCCCAGAAATTTGAGACCACCCTGGGCAACATAGTGAGACCTCGTCTCTACTAAAAGGAAAAACGAATTAGCCAGGTGTGGTGGTATATGCCTATTTTCCAGCTATTCGGGAGGCTAAAGCAGGAGGATCACTTGAGCCTGGAAGGCAGAGGTGGCCGTGAGCCACGATCACACCTCTGCACTCCAGCCTGGGCAAGAGTGAGATCCTGTCTCAAAAAAAAAAAAAAAAAAAATTTCGATTAAAAAAATCTCAACTAACATCCTTCAGTCCAAGCATCAAAGAATGTTTCTGGAGCATCTTTTGTGTGCCAGGCCATGTGCTGGGGACATAATCATAACCATGGCAACCCCAGTCTCTGCCCTCATGAGCTTGTAGTGCAGCAAGAGTATAGGGGATAAGCTCCAAGGCACTGGGATCCAACCAGAGCTAGAACCCCAGCGCTGTGTGGGGTGATGCTAGGTAAGTGGCTTCACCTCTAAGACCCTCTGTTTCCTCCTCTGTAACACTGAGACCATAATCTCCCTGGGGTTGTGTTTTTAGAAATTAAGTAGGTTGTGGCACACTAAGTCTTTGTCATTGTGCCTGGAATGTTCCAGGTACTTAGTAAACAGGAACCTTTATTAATCATCTTTTCCCGAGGGCTGGCAGCTGGATTGGGGAGGGACTAGCCCTTCCTGAACCCTGAAGTCCAACACCCTGACTCCCTCTTAAGCTTCCCACTGTCCCAGAGATGTCTGCGAGGTGGCTGGGCCCTGAGGGGGCTGGAGAGATGAACACGCCCCTGATCCTGGGGTAGGAGGGGGATGAGCCATACAACTTCCTTCTCTGGAGGTGACCTACTCTCCCAGTACTTGCTAAGGGACTTGATGTGCTTGTGGGGCGCAGAAGGTATTCCTGTGTGTGTATGTGTTCATGAATCAGACACTACCCCATCTCAAAAAGCTCATAGTGGCCGGGCGTGGTGGCTCACGCCTGTAATCCCAGCACTTTGGGAGGCTGAGGTGGGTGGATCACAAGGTCAGGAGATCGAGACCATCCTGGCAAACATGGTGAAACTCCGTCTCTACTAAAAATACAAAAAAAAATTAGCCGGTGTGGTGGCAGGTGTCTGTAGTCCCAGCTTCTCAGGAGGCTGAGGCAGGAGAATGGC
>NW_012116710.1:7772268-7776639 GCF_000951035.1 Colobus angolensis palliatus
TTGTGTTTTTAGTAGAGATGGGGTTTCACCATGTTGGCCAGGCAGGTCTCAAACTCCTGACCTCAGGTGATCTGCCCGCCTCAGCCTCCCAAAGTGCTGGGATTACAGGCATGAGCTACCACACCAGGCCTATTTCTTTCTCTTTTAGCAATTCTATACCTGTTTCTGCATTAGTCAGGGTAGGTCAGGATTTTCTGCAGTAACAAAGAGCCCCCAAATCTTAGTGACTTGGAACAGCAAAGGATTATTTTGGTTTATATTACACATTGGTCATAGGTCAGTGGTGGGTCAGGGGCTCTGCTTCATGCTGTCTTCACTCAGGGGCCCAGGCTGAGGGAGCTTCCATTTCTCTTCTTACTCCCTCACCCACAGGGGAACAAATGTGGAGAGTCATAAACTGGTTCTTAAGGCTCCTACCCAAAAGTGACACTTCTGCTCACAGTTTATTGGCCAAAGCAAGGCCAGGTGTGGTGGCTCACACCTATAATCCCTCCACTTTGGAGACCAAGATAGGAGGATTGCATGAGGCCAGGAGATCAAGACCAGCCTGGGCAACATAGCAAGATGTCGTAAAATAGACGGGCCTGGTGTACATGCCTGTAGTCCTGGCTACTCAGGAGGCTGGGATGGGAGGATCGCTGGAGTCCAGGAGTTGGAGGTTACAGTGAGCTGTGATGGCGCCATTGTACTGCCGTCTGGGTGACAGAGTCACACCTAGTCTCTAAAAATGAAAACAAAACAAAACAAAAAAACACAACAATCCCCAGTTCAGGAGGGCAGAGGAATGCCTGGACTGGTAGCTGGAGCTATGTGGTAAACGTCTCTCATGACTGCCACAGTCTCTGTCGCTGTCCATGTCTCTCTGTCATCTGTGTCTGTTTGTCATCTGTGTCTGTTTCTGTCTCTCTCTGTGGTCCATCTCCATCCATCAGCTCCTGCGTCTATCGTTTTCTGCAGAAGATCTGACCTGGTTTAGGGACAGAGATGGGGCTTTCAAGATTTGGGACTGGGCCCGACATAATGGCTCCCACCTGTAACCCCAACACTTTGGGAGACTGAGGCAGATGGATTGCTTGAGGTCAGGCGTTTGTGAGTAGCTTGGGCAACATGGTGAATCCCTGTCTCTACTAAAAGTACAAAAATTAGCCAGGTGTAGTGGCATGCACCTGTAGTCCCAGCTACTCGGGAGGGTGAGGCAGGAGGATCACTTGAGCCTGGGAGGCAAAGGTTGCAGTTAGCCAAGATCGCATCACTGTACTCCAGACTAGGTGACAGAGCGAGACCCTGTCTCAATTAAAAAAAAAAAAAAAGATTTGGGACTATGTATGTGCAGTGGAAGATATAGGGGTTGGTCGTTATCACAACAAAACCTAGTCTATTCTTACTCATAAGATCCTTACTCATAAGAGAAAGACAGAGAGACATAGTGATAAAGAAAGTGATGACAGAGAGGGAGAAATGAACAAAGAATTTTCCCTATTTTGCTGAGGGTTTTGGGCGATCTTGTGATTGCTGAACTAAGTGGGGCTCACTTACCCCAACAAGCCTGGAAACAGTGATCCCAGGAAGCCTCCAGCCCTGGAAAGACTGCAGGTCCCCCTTCGTTCATGCTCATGGCAGCACCCCTAGCCCCTGCCTTCCCTGGCCTTGGCCCTGACCCCACCCTGCTCTGCCCCCTACAGAGCAAACCCTGGAAGAAGCTGAAGACAGTTCTGAAGTATTCGCCCTTCGTGGTCTCCTTCCGAAAACACTACCCTTGGGTCCAGCTTTCCGGACATGCTGGTGAGTGGGGTGGTGGTGGACGGGGCTGGGCAGAGTCTCCTGGGCCAGGGAAAGGGATGTTCTCTGTAGTTTAGTTCCCCTACCTAGTGATGGGCTTGGTGACAGTCCCTGCCTTATGGGACTGTTATGGGCAGTGCTTAGGCCTGGGCCTTGCCCTTTGTATGTCAGGGCAGAGGGCTATTCCCTGTTATTCTGGTGGAGAGAGGGAACTTCAACTGTGCGGACAGATGGGCCTGGGCTGAAACCCTAGTTCTGCTTTGTATTCATGGGTGACTTTGGGCAAGTTACTTTGCTTTACTGGGCCTCAGCTGCCCCATCTGTTAATGTGGAGATGATGTTACGCCCCTTGCAGGGTTAACTGAAGAGTTAAAATCAAAATGTATATAAAGATTGAGGCCAGGCACGGTGGCTTACGTCTGTAATCCCAGCACTTTGGCAGGCCTAAGGAGGATCGCTTGAGCCCAGGAGTTCAAGACCAACCTGGGCAATGTAGTGAGACCCCGTTTCAATAAAAAAAAAAAGACTGGCTGGGCGCGGTGGCTCACGCCTGTAATCCCAGCACTTTGGGAGGCCGAAGCGGGTAGATCACGAGGTCAGGAGATGGAGACCATCTTGGCTAACACAGTGAAACCCCATCTCTACTAAAAATACAAAAAATTAGCCGGGCGTGGTGGCGGGTGCCTATAGTCCCAGCTACTCGGGAGGCTGAGGCGGGAGAATGGCATGAACCCAGGAGGCGGAGCTTGCAGTGAGTGGCGATAGCGCCACTGCACTCTAGCCTGGGCGACAGAATGAGGCTCTGTCTCAAAAAATAAAAAATAAATAAAATAAAATAAATAAAAAACAAAACCCCAAAACCCCAAAACTTAGTGATGGTTAAAAAAAAAACTTAGTAGAAGAAAACAACCATTTTATTAACCTCACAAGTTTTGGGTCAGCAATTCAGACAGGATGGCAGGGATGGCTTTTCAATGCTCCACAATATCTGGGAACTCAGCTACGGACACCTGGAGGCTACAAGCCGAAAACTTTTGGAGGTTCATTCACTTACATGCCTGGTGATTGATGCTGGCTATTGGCTGGGGTCTCAGATGAGGCTGCCACCTGGAAAGCCTATACGTGGCTTCGCCATGTAGCTACTTGAGCTTCCTCACAGTATGGTGGCCTCAGAGTACTCAGATTTCTAACAAGACAGCTCAGGACCGCCTTTAAGGTAAGTGTCTCTGCCAACAGAAGTCATACAGTAGCACTTCTGCCATAAACCCTCCCATATTTAATGGGAGAGCAATATATTTTTTATTTATTCATTTAATTTTGAGATAGGATCTCACTGTTGCCCAGGCTGGAGTGCAGTGGTGCAATCATAGCTCACTGTAGCTTTGAACTCCTTGCCTCAAAGGATCTTCCCACTTCAGCCTCCCAGAGTGTTAGGATTATAGGCATGAGCCACTGCACCCAGTTTGGGAGAGCAATTAAGAGTATACTCCTTGATGGGAAAATTCTAGAAGAGCAGGATCAGGAGTGGGTCTGAGACCCACTGAGATCAGGAGATACTGTTACAGCCAACTTGGGAAAATGTAATCCAGGCTGGACATAATCACAGCACTTTGGGAGGCTGAGATGGGAGGATCATTTGAGGCCAGGAATTTGAGACCAGCCTGGGCAACATAGCAACACTCCCCGCACCCGACATTACAATTAAAAAAAAAAAAAAATTAGCTGGGTGTGCTGGGGGTGCACATCTGTACTCCCAGCTACTCTGGAGGTTGAGGTGGGAGGATCACCTGAGTCTAGGAGCTTGAGGCTTCAGTGAGCTATGGTTGCACCACTGCATTTCAGCCTGGGTGACAGAGTAAGATCCTCTCAAATAAAAAAAGAAAAAGAAAATATCTGACAATACAGCTTGCCACAAGAAGAAGTTAGAATTATTATAATCTATACTCTCTGCATGGTCCAGGAAATGTTTGATCTATAAATTAACTTAAATAGGCCCTGGTTGTTAGCACCTTGGGACTGCAGGCAGTAGCAAAAGCAAATCCGCTCTGGAGAGTGATGCTCTGGACTTAGATCTCACAGGATTCCCACAGATGATCACATGTGTACAATCAAAAATTACAAAACACATGAGGACATCCTGTGCTGGGAACAGGACTTGGTTTAAGCAACAGAGAACAAAAATTGACCCTTTCCTTACCGGCCCCTGGCCAAGACTTTTAAGAGCTGCAGGCCGGGCACAGTGGCTCACACCTGTAATCCCAGCACTTTGGGAGGCCGAGGCGGGTGGATCACCTGAGGTCAGGAGTTCAAGACCAGTCTGACCAGCAAGGTGAAACCCCATCTCTGCTAAAAATACAAAAATTAGGTGGGCTTGGTGGTGTGCGCCTGTAATCCCAGCTACTTGGGGGGCTGAGGCCAGAGAATTGCTTGAACCCGGGAGATGGAGGTTGCAGTGAGCTGAGATCGCACCACTGCACTCCAGCCTGGGCAACAGAGTGGGACTCCATTTCAATAAAGTAAAATAAAATCGGCCGGGCGTGGTGGCTCACGCTTGTAATCCCAGCACTTTGGGAGGCCGAGGAGGGTTGATCA
>NW_012116710.1:7777404-7778256 GCF_000951035.1 Colobus angolensis palliatus
GAGGCAGGAGAATTGCTTGAACCTGGGAGGTGAAGGTTGCAGTGAGCTGAGATTGAGCCATTGCACTCCAGCCTGGGCAACAAGAGTGAAACCCTGTCTTAAAAAAAAAAAAAAGAAAGAAAGAAAACAGCGCCAAGTTCATTTTCAAAGTGGTTGTACCAGTGTACCTTCCCACCGCCATGTATGAGTGTTACAGTCATCCCAGATTCTTACCGGTGCTTGGTACTGTCTGTTTTCTTAACTTAAACCATTCCAATAGGTTTGGAATAGGATCCCCCCCTTTTTTTTTCTCTTTGAGACAGAGTCTTACTCTGTCGCCCAGGCTGAAGTGCAGTGACATGATCTCACTGCAGTCTCCACCTCCCAGGTTCAAGTGATTCTCCCGTGTAAACCCCCCAAGTAGCTGGGATTCCAGGCACCCGCCACCACACCTGACTAATTTTTGTATTATTAGTAGAGATGGAGTTTCACCATGTTGGCCAGGCTGGTCTGGAGTTCCTGATCTCAGATGATCCACCCACCTCGGCCTCCCAGAGTGCTGGGATTATAGGCATGAGCCATTGAGTCTGGTCTACAAGAAGTGAACTCTAATTGCTTTCTCAAGCTGGGCTCAGTGGCTCTCACCTATAGTCCCAACGCTCTGGGAGGCTATATACACACACACACACACACACACACACACAGATACACACACGCACAGATACACAGTCTTCAAATCTCCCATTTCACTCTTTTAGTAGTCTTTTGATAAACATATTTTGATAAACAAAACAAAATAGTATTTGTATTATTATTATTATTATTATTATTATTTTTTTTTTTTTTGAGACGGAGTCTTGCTCTGTCACCCAG
>NW_012116710.1:7784124-7789143 GCF_000951035.1 Colobus angolensis palliatus
AAGAAATATATATATATATATATATATATATATATTGTAACAAGGGCTATGGGAGTTACAAGCCATGGACGGAAACCAATATACATTGTAACTAACACCACACAGGGTCTAGCTATGTTGCCCAGGCTGATCTTGACTTTCTGGGCTCAAATGAACCTCCTGCCTTGGCCTCCCAAAGTGTTGGGATTATAGATGTGAACCACTGCACCTGGCCCTACCTTTAATTTAGTCCAGTTTGTTGGTTTTTTTTCATTGTGTTTAAGAAATCTTTTCCTATTCCAAGATCATGCAAATACTATGTTTTCTTCTACAAGCTTTATTGTTTTAGCTATCACATTTAGACCTACGTTCCAGCTAGAATTAATATTTCTGTGTGTGGGAGGTAGGGATCAGGTTCACTTTTTTCTATATGGATATCCTGTTGACCCAGCACTGTTTATTGAAAAGACTTCCCTTTCCCCACTGAATTGCAGTGCCTTGTCATAAACTGCACAACTCTACGTGTGTGTCTCTGCGGACTCTGTTGTATTCCATGCGTTGATTTGCCCATTCTTGTGTCTCACTGTGGCTTTATGTCTTATTATCAGGAAGGGTAAGCCCTCCAGTTTGTTCTACATAATCTCCTTTGTCACATCCTCTGTGTGCTCAGGACCTACCTGGAAGAGGAGCTAGTGAAGGCACGGGAACGTCCCCGTCCCCGGAAGGACATGTATGAGAAGATGGTGGCTGTGGATCCTGGGGCCCCTACCCCTGAGGAGCATGCCCAGGGTGCGGTCACCAAGCCCCGCTACATGCAGTGGAGGGAAACCATGAGCTCCACCTCCACCCTGGGCTTCCGGATCGAGGGCATCAAGGTGAGGACCAGGAACCGCCTGTCCTGTCCTGGGAAGGCCTATAGCCAGATCCCAGGCAGGGCTTCTTGAGCAAAGCTGGGAGAGAGTGCAGGAGATGGTGGGGGATGAAAGGCAGCCTCTTTCTTACCCCTACACGCATCAGAGCCCATGTTCTGTTTATCCATCTGCCTGAGCATCTCCTGAGTCCATCTTTTCCGCCTCTTCTTCTCCGTGGTCATGTCCTAGTCCAGCCCCATCTTCTCCTGCCTTGATCTCCCTGGGAGTCCCAGCCCTGGTCTCCCTGCAGCACAAGAACTGGAGGCATCCCTTTCCCCCAGCTATGGAGAAGGTTTCTCTTTTTCTTTCTTGCATTCCTTTTTCTTTGGCAAATTAAATGTAATTGTTTGAATAGGCCAGGCATGGTGGCTCATGCCTGTAATCCCAGCACTTTGGGAGACCAAGGCAGGAGGATTGCTTGAGGCCAGGAGTAGTAGTTCAGGACTAAGCTGGCCAACATAGGGAGCCTCTGTTTCTAGAAGAAAAAAAAAATTGTTTGAATAGCTAGTCACACAGTTCAAAAGTCAAAATAGTATTATAAAAAGGTAAATGTGGAGGAATTTCTCTCCCAACTCTGGTGCTGTCCTTCCCATTCTGTCCCTCTACCCCTCCACCTGCTCCTGGGGAACCACTTTATCAGTTTCTTGTATTTCTTCCTGTTAGTGCAAGTAAACAGAGTTGTAGATCCAAAATGTTCCTCGGTATGCATACTGACTGGTACTTGGCTATTTTCACTTAGTAGTAACATCCTGGAGAGTTTTCCGCATCATTCCATAGAAAGCCTCTTCTTTCTTACTGTTTTTCTTCCCCCCACAGCTATGTAACACTGTTTTTTTTTTTGTTTTTTGTTTTTTTGAGTCAGAGTCTCGCTCTGTCGCCCAGGCCGGAGTGCAGTGGCGCGATCTCAGCTCACTGCAAGCTCCGCCTCCCAGGTTCACACCATTCTCCTGCCTCAGCCTCCCAAGTAGCTGGGACTACAGGTGCTCACCACCACGCCCAGCTAATTTTTTGTATTTTTAGTAGAGACTGGGTTTCACCGTGTTAGCCAGGATGGTCTCGATCTCCTGACCTAGTGATCTACCCGCGTCGGCCTCCCAAAGTGCTGAGATTACAGGCGTGAGCCACCGCGCCTGGCCCGCACTGTTTTTGTGACTGTGCCTGGTCCCCTATAGACAGACACCTAGGTTGTTTCCATTATTTGCCATTAGCAGGCCTCAAAGAATCACTTTGTACATAAGACATTTTGCAAGTATGCAGATTGAGCTGTAGATTTCCAGAAGAAGGACTCCTGGGTCAAAGATTAAAGGCATGGGTAATTTGCTAGAGATGACCAGACTTCCGCTATTGGTGTTATGCCACCGCACATCCCACCAGCAGTGTATGAGAATGCCTGTTTCAGAGCCGACCATGCCAGTCTCCTGTTCAAAACCCTTCTGTGGCTCCGTAGTACCTTGAAGCAAAGTTCCATAGCCTGTAGGGCCCTCTAGGATCTAGCCTCATCTCTCTCTGTCATTCTTCTCTTTTCTTTTTTTTTGAGAAAGAGTCTCGCTCTGTCACGCAGGCTAAAGTGCCATGGCACAATCTCAACTTACTATAACCTCCACCTCTTGGGTTCAAGCGATTCTCCCACCTCAGCTTCCTGACTCGATGTGATTACTGGCATGCACTACCATGCCTGGCTAATTGTTTTTTTGTTTTTGTTTTTGGAAACAGAGTCTCGCTCTGTCTCCCAGGCTAGAGTGCAGTGGTATGGTCTTAGCTCACTGCAAACCTCCGCCTCCCAGTTCAAGCGATTCTTCTGCCTCAGCCTCCCAAGTAGCTGGGATTACAGGTGCGTGCCACTGCTCCTGGCTAATTTTTGTATTTTTAGTAGAGACAGGGTTTCACCATATTGGCCGGGCTGGTCTTGAACTCCTAACCTTGTGATCCGCCCACCTCGGCCTCCCAAAGTGCTGAGATTACAGGTGTGAGCCACTGCGCCCAGTCTATTGTTTGTATTTTTAAGAGAGATGGGGTTTCACTATGTTGGCCAGGCTGATCTTGAACTCCTGGCCTCATGTGATCTGCCTGCTTTAGCCTCCCAAAGTGCCGGGATTATAGGCGTGAGCGACCACATCTGGCCTTATTGTTTGTATTTTTAAGAGAGACGGGGTTTCACCACATTGGCCAGGATGGTCTCAATCTCCTGACCTCGTGATCTGCCCACCTCGGCCTCCCAAAGTGCTGAGATTACAGGCGTGAGCCACCGCGCCTGGCCCGCACTGTTTTTGTGACTGTGCCTGGTCCCCTATAGACAGACACCTAGGTTGTTTCCATTATTTGCCATTAGCAGGCCTCAAAGAATCACTTTGTACATAAGACATTTTGCAAGTATGCAGATTGAGCTGTAGATTTCCAGAAGAAGGACTCCTGGGTCAAAGATTAAAGGCATGGGTAATTTGCTAGAGATGACCAGACTTCCGCTATTGGTGTTATGCCACCGCACATCCCACCAGCAGTGTATGAGAATGCCTGTTTCAGAGCCGACCATGCCAGTCTCCTGTTCAAAACCCTTCTGTGGCTCCGTAGTACCTTGAAGCAAAGTTCCATAGCCTGTAGGGCCCTCTAGGATCTAGCCTCATCTCTCTCTGTCATTCTTCTCTTTTCTTTTTTTTTGAGAAAGAGTCTCGCTCTGTCACGCAGGCTAAAGTGCCATGGCACAATCTCAACTTACTATAACCTCCACCTCTTGGGTTCAAGCGATTCTCCCACCTCAGCTTCCTGACTCGATGTGATTACTGGCATGCACTACCATGCCTGGCTAATTGTTTTTTTGTTTTTGTTTTTGGAAACAGAGTCTCGCTCTGTCTCCCAGGCTAGAGTGCAGTGGTATGGTCTTAGCTCACTGCAAACCTCCGCCTCCCAGTTCAAGCGATTCTTCTGCCTCAGCCTCCCAAGTAGCTGGGATTACAGGTGCGTGCCACTGCTCCTGGCTAATTTTTGTATTTTTAGTAGAGACAGGGTTTCACCATATTGGCCGGGCTGGTCTTGAACTCCTAACCTTGTGATCCGCCCACCTCGGCCTCCCAAAGTGCTGAGATTACAGGTGTGAGCCACTGCGCCCAGTCTATTGTTTGTATTTTTAAGAGAGATGGGGTTTTACTATGTTGGCCAGGCTGATCTTGAACTCCTGGCCTCATGTGATCTGCCTGCTTTAGCCTCCCAAAGTGCCGGGATTATAGGCGTGAGCCACCACGCCCAGCCTCTCATTCCTCTCTTTTCATGTACCTTCAGGCACAGTAAAGCACTTTCATTTACTTGAAATCGGCTTGCTTTTTCCTGCCACAAGGGCTCTGCACAGCTTTGCCAGGAATGCTCTTCCCTCTAATTTATTTTATTTTATTTTTTGAGGCAGGGTCTCACTCTGTCGTCACCCAGGCTAGTGGCGTGATCACAGCTCACTGCAGCCTCAATCTCCTAAACTCAAGCGATCCCCCCACCTCAGCCTCCTGAGTAGCTGGGACACAAGTGCATGCCACCACACCCTGGTGTCTTCTGCCTGTGTCTCCTGGTCTGGTTGATTCTCAGTCATTTTTTTGTCTCCTTTCAAATTTTACTTCCTCAGGGAAGCCCTCCCTGATTTCTATTCTACTAGATCAGGGTCCCCCGTTCACCTCCTCATAGCTCCTTATACTCTTTCATTATTCTTTTCTTCCTTTCTGATCATCTTAATCAGTGTCTGCCCCCTCATCTGACTGTGTCTGTCCTGTTACCCCCTATTGCCAAGTGCCCACATAGCACCTGGCACAGTGTGGCAGATGACTTAGGTGGGTTCTCTGAGTCCCACTCAAACATAACAGATAACATTAGTCTCATTCGTCTCAAATAACTATGTGCCAGGCACCGTGCTGTGTATCCTACACACCTGGTCTCCTCTAATCCTTACACCAGCCTTAGCAAGTAGACACCAACACAATTCCCATTTTCCAGATGAGGAAACTGAGGCTGAGGCAGGTGAAATGACTTAAGACCCTCCAGCTAGAAAAGAGCAGAGTCACGGCCGGGCGCAGTGGCTCACGCCTGTAATCCCAGCACTTTGGAAGGCTGAGGCAGGCGGATCACGAGGTCAGAAGATCGAGACCATCCTGGC
>NW_012116710.1:7789975-7792174 GCF_000951035.1 Colobus angolensis palliatus
GTAGAGACGGGGTTTCACCATGTTGGCCAGGCTGGTCATGAACTCCTGACCTCAAGTGATCCTCCCGCCTCAGCCTCCCAAAGCGCTAGGATTATAGGCATGATCCCAAACCTGGGACCATAGGTGCACACTACCACACCAGGATTTTTTTTTTTTTTTAAATAGAGATGGGGTCTTGCTATGTTGCCCAGGCTGGTCTTGGCCACTGTGCCTGGCCTCCTGGGAGGTATTTGAGGTTGCTGGGTATTGGGCGTGGGAAGGAAAAGGCCATGACCCTGCCCCTCCACATCCTGCCCTACAGAAGGCAGATGGGACCTGCAACACCAACTTCAAGAAGACGCAGGCACTGGAGCAGGTGACAAAGGTGCTGGAGGACTTCGTGGATGGAGACCACATCATCCTGGTGAGTGGGACACCCGTGTCCCAGAAAGTAGCAGCTTAAGACAGCCTCTGTTTATTCTTGCTCCAAAGTCAGTGGTCTTCTGCTTTGGGTGGGGCTGGACTGATACTGGCTGGCTTTGCTCAGTCTGAGGTCAGCTGGTGGCTTGGCAAGGCTGGCTGGTCCAGGGTGGCCCTGCTCCCAGCTCTGCCGGTTGGCTCATGACTTGGCCACATGTCTCTTGATAGCAGGATGGCTTGGGCTGGTTCTCACAGTGGAGGCAGGGGGCCAAGAGAACAAGTAAAAATGCAAGGCCTCTTGTTGCCTGGGCTCAGAATGGCCACCATCATTTCTGCCATTCAGCAAGTCATGTGACCCAGCCTGGCTCGAATCGGGTCAGGAGACAGGCTCCGCTTCTGGATGGGAGTGGAAATTCATGGAATCCACCACTTTTCTCCATGCCACCTTGATGAATCCAAGCCTTCACTCCTCCGCCCTGTCTTCCCCATGGCTCCCGTATTCCATCCTGGCTAGAGCCTGCCTACTCCTTTGGGGGAATGGGGTAAGGTCAGAGCTCAAGGTGGTCAAGGCCCCACAAAGTCCCCATGCTAACCAAGGAACCCTCCCTGTCACACAGCAAAAGTACGTGGCACGCCTAGAAGAACTTCGTGAAGCTCTGGAGGTCTCCCCCTTCTTCAAGACCCACGAGGTGCGAGCCCTTGCTGCCATGGGTGGATATAGGGTTGTCGGGGTCCAGGTACATGGTGGGGAAACCATTGATGAGTTACAGGTCAAAAGATATAAAAAGGGGCTGGGTGTGGTGGCCCACACCTGTAATACCAGCACTTTGGGAGGCTGAGGCGGGAGGATTGCTGGAGCCCAGGAGTGCCAAGACCAGCCTGGGCAACATAGCAAGACCCTGTCTGTATTAAAAAAAAAAAAAAAAAATGCCGGGTGCAGGGGCTCATGCCTATAATCCCAGCACTTTGGGAAGCCAAGGCGGGCAGATCACCTGAGGTCGGGAGTTCGAGGTCAGCTTGACTAACATGGGGAAACCCCATCTCTACTAAAAATACAAAATTAGCCAGATGTGGTGGCGCATGCCTGTAATCCCAGCTACTCGGGAGGCTGAGGCAGGAGAATCTCTTGAACCCGGGAGGTGGAGGTTGCGGTGAGCCGAGATCATGCCATTGCACTCCAGCCTGGGCAACAAGAGCAAAATTCTGTCTCAAAAATAAATAAATAAAAACAGCGTCTACTGAGAGCTGACTGTGCCAACCACTGGGAGGCACCTGATGAGTAGGGCTGGTACCATCATCCCGATTCTACAGAGGAGGAAACCAGTCATCAGTAGCAGTCCACGAGGCCTGAGAAGTCACTGTCTCTTTCTAAGTGAAGGCATTATCCAATTCTAGTTTTTAAAATTTTTTTTTTGGTCAGAGTCAGGGTCTCACTGTGTTGCCCAGGCAGGAGTGCAGTGGCGCAATCATAGGTCACTATAGTGTCAATCACCTGGGCTCAAGTGATCCTCCTGCCTGGGCCACCTGTCATTGGAACTACAAGTGTGCACTACCATGACCAGCACACAATCCCATTCTTTAGTCTCTGCCAGGCTCTCCTCACTTATTCTGGATCCTGAAGGCATTTGAGTTTGTACTGTGGCTTAGCAAAGGCCAGGCACAGTGGCTCATGCCTGTAATTCCAGCACTTTGGGAAGTTGAGGCGGGAGGATCGCTTGAGCTCAGGAGTTTGAGACCAGCCTGGGCGATATAGTGAGACCTTGTCTCTGTTGTGTTTTTTTTTTTTTTTTTTTTTTTTTT
>NW_012116710.1:7793141-7800449 GCF_000951035.1 Colobus angolensis palliatus
GTGGAGCTTGCAGTGAGCTAAGGTCCAGCCACTGTACTCCAGCCTGGGCGACAGAGCGAGACTCCGTCTCAAAAAAAAAAAAAAAACAACTTACGCATTGTTTATTTCTGGAATTTTCCATTTAATATTTTTGGATCACAGTTGACTGAGAGTAACTAAAACCAAAGAAAATGAAACCACTGACTGGGGACTAACTGTATTACTCTCACTTTGTATATGAGGATGCAGAACTACAGAGAGGTTAAGACACCTGCCCAAGGCTGCACAGCCAGGAGGTGGCACAGCCAGGATCTGAATCAGGTAGCCAGGTTCCAGGGTTCATGCTGTCAACCACCTGGCTCTGCTGCCTGTCAGGAAGGGACCTTGGCCAGTGCGGGCTCCTTCCTTAACCTCCCGTCTCTCCCCCGGCAGGTGGTAGGCAGCTCCCTCCTCTTCGTGCACGACCACACCGGCCTGGCCAAGGTCTGGATGATCGACTTCGGCAAGACGGTGGCCTTGCCCGACCACCAGACGCTCAGCCACAGGCTGCCCTGGGCTGAGGGCAACCGTGAGGACGGTTATCTCTGGGGCCTGGACAACATGATCTGCCTCCTGCAGGGGCTGGCACAGAGCTGAGCTGCTCAGCCACCGCCAGGTTTAATTGGATGGTGCCAGTCTGGCTGGAGGAGCCCTGAGATGCCATGGGGGGCCTGAGGTTGGCCATGGGGGAGCTGGCCTCCAGGGACGGGAGAGATTGTGTCATGTGCCACATGAGACCAATGTGGAAAGGTCTGAAGGGCCTTAGGAGATCAGGTAGCACCTGGCCCCATCATGATGCAGGGGCTATGGGGCCTGGAAGGAACATGACGAGGCAGTGAGTCAGAAAAACCAGAACGGGGTCCCCCGATCTGCTGGGAAGGCTTCTGAGGGGCTGCCCTGAGAGCATTCACTTCAGATGTCACAGGGTATGGCGTGACAGGGTGCCTGTGGACACGTGAATCACTTCTAACCTGCCTCCCTGTCAGCCTCCAGGCTGCCAGCTGGCTGAGGTCTGGGACTGGGTCAGGCTCATCTGTGGTGCCTCAGAGGGTCAGGCATCGTTGGTGAACAGATGCAGGCACTGCTGGACCATCTAGGGAGAGTGACAGTCCACGTCTTCACCAGGGAGCCATTTGAGTGCTGAGGGACAAGAGGCTCAGAGGGCATGACCCCATGGGACTGGGCACAGCCTGAGGGCTGATACCGCTGGGCGGTATCCTGCCCTGCTGTGGCCCCGTGGGATCCTCCGTGTCCCTCAGAGGACTCTGCTGACCTCCTGCAGACCCAAACCACAGCCACATCTGTGCCAGCACTGTGACAGTACTCTGCTCCTCCGTGCACCAGATCCGGCCTCAGGACTTCCACCTCCTGCCTGACCCCCAGGCTTCTCTCTCCTTTCTCCTAGCAAACTGCAGTGGCAGAAAGGAGGTTCAGAGGCTGGGAAAGTGGGCCTCCCCCTGCGACTTAAGAGCTGCTGCACTCAGGAGGGCCCCATCCAATCCCGGGCCGCTGCAGGGAAAAGCACTGGGTGTGTGTCAGAGGCGCAGGGTGGGTGGGGCTGCCAGCCACAACCCTGGCCTGCAGCCTGATTCAAACCAAAGACTATAGAACCCTGGGGCGTGGCTAACGGCCCCTCCAGCACGCATAGCCAGGTCTTCCTGGCCCTTGAGGCTGGGCTTGCGGATAGGCACCTACCTCTTCCCTAAGCTGAAGCTCCCACACTTTCTTCCAGGGCTGAGGAGACGCTCTCCTTTTCTGCTGACCATCTTGATACTTATTTATAGGAGAGGCAGTTGCTGCACGGGGTAGTACTGGGAAGCAGGAGGCAGAATGGCTCTGCTGAGCCTCCTGCCTGTGACAAAACCCCAATAAACAGGACATTCAGAGCCAATGTTGTAGAGCTTTTTATTTTGCATCTGGAGTGTATTTGGGCACTTGGGCTGGGTGGGGTAACAGGATAATGAGCACTTTGGGAAAGAGGCAGGCTCCGAGCAGGCTGGTTCACTCACTTGGCACTCACTGGGCGGCTATTCTTGTGCCTGGATGTGTTACAATGCAGGGGACACGGCGGTGACCAAGGCTGCTCCAAGCCCTGGCTGGGATGGGGGATGCACAGGCAGGCTGATCAGGGCTGGGATGGTGGACACGCGTCCTCTTTACCCTGATCACTGGTTAGAAATATTGCACTGTGGCCTGGCACAGTGGCTGACACCTGTAATCCCAGGACTTTGGGAGGCCGAGGCGGGTAGATCATTTGAGGTCAGGAGTTCGAGACCAGCCTGGCCAACATGGCAAAGCCCCGTCTCTACTAAAAATACAAAAAATTAGTGAGGCATGGTGGTGCATGCCTATAATCCCAGCTACTTGGGGGGCTGAGGCAGGAGAATCACTTGAACCTGGGAAGTGGAGGCTGGAGTGAGCCGAGATCACGCCACTGCACTCCAGCCTGGATGACAGAATGAGAGTCCATCTCAGAAGAAAAAAAAAGGCAACACTGCTCTGTACAGTTTCCCTAAATGACACAGGCTCGGTTAGGGACAGAGAAGTGATCCAGACAGGCCTGTTCCTCCTACTTCAGAGTGGAGGGGTCAGGTATTCACAAAGCTAGTAATCACACACACTCACTAGATGTTTATATGGGTGGATAGGAAAGTTTGTGATCAGCACCATAATGTTCAGGGAGCCAGGAGACAGCCTGGCTGAGAGACACTACCTACCTAGCTTGAATCCTGACCCTGCCACGTGCTAGTCATGTGACCTCAGGCCAGTGATTCCACTTCTCCAGGCCTGTCTTGCCATCTGTCAAACCGGGTCCATCTAGTACCCCCCTTACAGGGTTGCCAGACCTGCTAACACAGGTAGAGGGGCTGGCACAGGTAACTGCTCCCAGATGGACTTTAAAACTGTGAAGATATGAGGTACGGGGAGGTGTCTTGACTGGGGCTGCGGGACTCTTCCCTGAGGTAGTGATACCTGAGCCTCGATGGAGAAGTTACGGAATGATGCTCAGCAGAGGGCTGGGGTGGGCCTCAATGCTCCGGGGATTTGAACAACACTTCAGGGATCTGAAAGGCCAGTATGACTGGTAAGTGGCAAGTGTGAGGAAGAGCCTGGGCTAAGGAGGGGAGAGCTGAGGCTGGCACAGTTCAGTGTCCCTGTCCTGGGAGCAGCAGAAGGCCCAGGCTCCTTAGATCTCGTGAGGTGACAGAGGCGGTCCCTAGTAAGAAACGGACGGATACAACATTCAGATGGGACAGGCAGGCCGCAGGGTCTGGGCTGTCGTCAGTCTCTCCCTAGAGGGACCAGCTGGTGCTCAATACTGCAGGGGGTGGGCCTGGGGTTGGGACGATGCCCAGGCTTGGGAGAGACGGAGTGGGGGTGGCCCTGATGAAGGATCACTGGGCTGGAGGCCCTTGAGACCCAGCTTAAACCTTGGGGCTATCATACAGAGGGAGAAGTGGGGGCACACTTGAAATGGTGACCGAGCTAGGCTGCAGCCCGGGACCGCAGCCCCAGCTAATGACTGTAGTCTTGTGGTGTGAGGAGCAGGGCCTGGCCACAGAGGCCAGCCCGCACCCCACCCACGGGCACCACGTACACCCGGCCGTCAGTGGCCCGCGAGGGTGAGAAGTCCGTCAGCTGCAGGTTGCTGTCCCGGACTTGGTCATAGTCCCACAGCTGATAGTGCCAACTCTTGCCCTGCTTGGACAGCAGGTAGACAGCTCCCGGGGAGCCCTCCTCCGGCAGGGATGGTGGCTGACAGGGCGTGCCCAGCACTGGGTGGAACAGGCCCGGCAGCTCAGGGTCCTCAGTATAGCCGAGACTAGGCACAGCCCGAACACCCAGCAGGACCCCTGGGGGAAGAGGAGAATGCGGTGAGTGGCAGCGACTGAGCCAGGACCAGGTGCTGGGGCTAACTTCCGCCCCTCCCATCCCTCCAGGGTGGGTGCAGCTGCCATTCCTAGGTTACAGTGACGTTACTGGTGACCAGTGGGTTGGGATTTGGACCCACCACAGCATTTGGCTCCAAGCCTGTAGGCGTTTTAAGTCTTGCCTCCCTTGGCCTGACAGCACAGGGGAGGTGGGGAGGCAGCATGAGATGGAGCAAATGCCGTCACCCGGTCATCCCCAGCTGTCTAGGGAAGAGGATCCAAGAGGAGCTGTCAAGACCACACAGCCATGAAGCTGAATGGAGCCTCTCCCGGACCTCCTGACGTGGACCAACCTGGCCTTCTTTCAGGCGGGGGAATGATGAAGACGGTGCTGGTAATGCTTACAGAGACGTATCACATGCCAAGCCCTGTTCTTTTTTTTTTTTTTTTTGAGACGGAGTCTTGCTCTGTCACCCAGGCTAGAGTGCAGTGGCACCATCTCAGCTCACTGCAACCTCCACCTCCCAAGTCCAAGCGATTTTCCTGCTTTAGCCTCCCGTAGCTGGGATTTCAGACACATACCACCACGCCCGGCTAATTTTTGTAGTTTTAGTAGAAACAGAGTATCACCATGTTGGCCAAGTTAGTCTCAAACTCCTGACCTCAAGTGATCCACCTGCCTTGGCCTCCCGAACTGTTGGGATTACAGGCGCAAGCCACTGCGTCCGGCCAAGCCCTGTTCTGAGTGCTGCGTGCTATGCCTACAAGGCAACCTTATAAGGAGGGTGCTACTGTTACCCCTGATTTCCAGATGGGGAAAGGAACGGCCCAGAGAGGCGATGATACCTGCCCAGAGTTACAGAGCCTAGAAGAGGCTGCACCAGGCCTGGAGCCCAGATGTTCTGATCCTGAAATCTATGCTCTGAGCTTCCGTTTGTAGAAGCTCCAACTGGTGGACACCTGGGGCCCAGCCTGCCCGGTGCTATGCTAAGTGCCCAGCCTGGCTGGGGACACACCAGCACAAGGAGTGAGAATGTCAGGAGGGTTAATGGAGACCAGGGAGACCCAGGATGAGGCGCGTAGACAAAGGAGGGGAACCCACCTGCGCTCACCGCCCAGTGGGCCTTGTGGCCCTTCCTCTGACACGGCTCATGGTTGAAGTCTTCGTCGTAGCTGGTGCTGGCATTAAGGTAAAAACGAGAGCGTGGCCCCGGGACCCACCCTTCGCCACCCCTGTCCTCCTCCCTCCACGGCCCTGGGATACGGGATGAGCAGGGGATGTCCAGTGACCAGGTGCTGCAGGACGAGGTCTCTGTTGGGACCGCCCAGGCCGCCAGAGAGCAGCTTGGCCTGGCAGCCCAGCACCTCCTGGGCCAGCCTGCCCATATCGGCCACTGCATGGTGAGAGCACACAGAGGGGACTTGTTGCGTGTGCCCAGCACCGTGCCGAGGGTTCACAGTGGGCGATGCTTCCAACCCTCACCATGACCTTCCACCCCTTGGTACAAATGAAGAAAATGAGGCACTAAAAGCGTCAGTGGCTTGTCCACGGCCACAGCAAAGAGGTGGCAGAGCCGAGTTTGCAACCCGTGCAGCCAGCTCGAGTCCATCTCGTAACCTCTCTGCTCTATGGGCAGTGGGAAGGGCCCGAAGAATGGAACAAGACACCCTTACACACGGCTGCCGGCACCCCACCCAGCCTCTCCGGTCCCAGCCTCATGAAGAGGTGATGGAGCACGCGGTCACCTGGCTCACCTGAGAACATCTCTCCCTGGGCCGTGTAGCCTCTTTCCGTGGCCACCTGCACGAGTCTCTCCAGGGGGACGCCACTGGGGGGCGACAGGAGAGTACCTGCCATCCACAAGGCCACCAGCCCGCATCTGGGGACAGAGAGGCCTAGCCTGTCAATCCTATGTCACAGCCTCCTTACCTGGAAGCTGGAGTTGGGGAACAGGTTTGCTGCCCTGGAGGAGTTCCCCTCCCCTCTCCCAGGCCAGCGAGGGAGACCTGACTCCCCTTCAGGGGAGAGCCCAAGGCTGAAGGGCTGGGGGTGGAAGGGTGGGGAGAGGTCACCTGAGCTTCCTGGGAGGAGGAGCCAAGGTGGAGTTGGACCAGGTTCATTCGTTCATTCCTCGGATGTTCCAACTATGTTTACTATGCAGGCACCCAGAAGCCTGAGTGGAAAGTTCCCCCTTTTCTTCCCTCCTCCTCCCGGCAGGGACAATCCACTCCTCTTTTCCAGATCAGTCCTTAAGAAGCCCAGCAAGGGCAGAGTAAGGGCGGCAAAGGGGCTGGGAGGGTCCCGCATCAGGGCACATACTGAGGGCCTTCCTGGATGAGGGACGGCAGGTCTGCACAGAAGAGGATCCACCGCAGGTCACCTCGGAACCTGAAGCAGAGCCGCGCTCAGTCACCAGGGAGCCAGCTCTGAAGCACCCCCGACCTTGAGGTCTGGCTGGGAGTGGGGTATCCAGGGACGATGAAGGGAACACAGGCCTGGCTGTCCTAAGGCTGAAGGACGCTCCTGGTTCAGTCACTGACTTCCCCTTCCTAAGCTTCAGTTGCCTCATCTGGTTCGTGGGAATGGTCCTTCTGCTTGCCTGCTCCCTGCTCTCTCTCTGTTATTGAAGGTTGAGGAGCAAAGGGTAGCACTTTGCAACCAGGTTTATCTGAGGAAATTTCTCAAAGTGGTATCTCCATCTCCAACTCTTTTTTTCTTGCACTGTTGCCCAGGATGGAATGCAATGATGCAATCAAAACTCACTGCAGCCTCGACCTCCCAGGTTCAAGTGATTCCTCCTGCCTCGGCCTCCTGAGTAGCTGGGAGTATAGGCATGTACCACCATGTCCAGCTAGTTCTTTTTATTTTATTTTACTTTTTTGAGACAGAGTTTCGCTCGTTTTGCCCAGACTGGAGTGCAACAGTGCAATCTCAGCTCACTGCAACCTCTACCTCCCGGGTTCAAGCGATTCTCCTGCCTCAGCCTCCCAAGTAGCTGGGATTACAAGTGCGCGCTACCATGCCCAGCTAATTTTGTATTTTCAGTAGAGACGGGGTTTCACCATGTTGGCCAGGCTGGTCTCGAACTCCTGACCTCAGGTTATCTACCCACCTTGGCCTCCCAAAGTGCTGAGATTACAGGCATGAACCACCATGCCTGACTCTTTTTATTTTTAGTAGAGATGAGGTCATGTTATGTTGCCCAGGCTCCAAACTCTGTGATTTGTTTTTCCCTTCAAGTCTGTTTCTTGGGCTGTTCAACACTGAAAATCCCTTAACTGAACTTTGAATAAAACCAGGTAACAACATGCTTAAGGCCTAATACATCACCTTGATAGTGAATCTTTGTACCCTGGGGGAGGCCACTTGGATAGTTTGGCCCTGGGGGATTCATTCCTTTTTTTTTTTTTTTTTTTT